>NC_056726.1:562144282-562391782 GCF_019279795.1 Protopterus annectens | reverse complement strand
TAGTTTACTAATCCCCACTGGGACCTTACCTGCATGCTCCTTGTCCATTGTGTGGGTGCCACCCACCTCCAGCAAGTGAGGCTTTGTACCCCGGTGTTGTACTGTGATGGGTGAGCCAAGTTTTGCAAGGAGCTCCACATTTGGTGTCAGTGGTGGCTGCATGGCTGGGCTACCACCTGTAGTTGTGGGGTCCCTGGCCACAGCAGCAGCTCTTTGCCAGGCATGGCATATGAGGTTGGTGGCATGATGCCGCATCTGCTCATATGTACATGTGTGCAGGTCCACCTAATTTACCCTATGGACAGAGTCATCCCACAGGGTGGTCCCTCCACAGATGCTGCTGGGTTCAGCCCAACACTACTGTGTGGTTCTGTATTATAGCTTTCATTATCAGGTTGCATTCTGCTGGTGAAAAGGTCTCCTGCTGGTGATGTGATATTGCATCTGGTAGACACTAACAGGGAAACACATCACAGGACCCCATACATTTGGCAACAGTATGTCCAGTACTTCCACATGTACCTTGAATACCAGTACCCAACACTCATAACCATACCAGTAGCCACCACTCACAATCACACCATACCCCTGTAATCTATCAGCATAGTATCAGCTTGCATTGCACTCCTGGTCCTGATGAGTTATATTGCCCACAGTGAGGGCAAGTTGTTTGCATAATCCATCATTCCACATTCAGGTCTGTGCGAATGGATGACATTAACCATCTTCCATGTAGATGGTGTGTGATGGTGCTGCAGCGTGGTGTAACTACAGTATGTAATGCAGCTGGGAGCACATGCCTGAGTTCAGGTAAGATGCAGACATAGGCAATATGTACCTGCTCACTGGTGATGAGGAGAGGGTTGTGGGTGCAGTACATATTCACCTATAGTGATGCTGGGCCAGGGGAATGTTTGCCCTAACACTATCTGCATCAGGTTGCCTGTAGCTATGTTGTGTGTGTATGTGATCTGATTGGCCACCATTACAGGTTGGGTTGGTATGTTGCCTCAGAGACTGCAGATATATGGGAAGATGGCCTTGTGATTGCCCCTGGTGGATGTCGCCAATTTGTACTCATAGTTGGCCTTAAAGTAATCCACCTGTGACCTTATATGCTTGTTCAGACAATGGCTGATTTGATGCCAGGTTGATTCCTGCCCCTACATTGCCCTGTACTGCCACTATAGGGAGCAAGTCTGTAGTTTGTGTAATGCTGCTGTCCAGCAAAGGGGATTACTCTATATTGGTGGAGGCAGGTATGACAAGTAAGATATTGCTGAGTCCATACAGCTATGTATGTGTTCAATCAGTTGTTTGTAGTGAGCATGGCCACAAAGCCATAACACAGTTGGACACCTCTCCAATTTAGTAATGGTAATCATGCTTATTGTACTAACCATGGCTGTGTCAGGGCAATGCAACAGCCAGTAGCTGTAGAAATGTCACTCTTTTGGGTGCACAGCAACTAAGATTACACATGTGTACAACATGTACAGCTATTTTAACTGACATTTTACAGCCCATGTCTGTTTTCATGAGGTGGATGCATACACCTACTCATACTGACATGTGCATAGCTAATACCTCACATACATGTCTGTTCTATGTCAGTATGGCACACTAAATTCACACTCTTGCTGCACAGTCATCCCTCTCAATCTGTTACAGCAGGACATCTGTAGGATTCCATGCATACATGGGTGCAATGGGACAAAATCAGAAATAGTGTCTCAATATTGCTGTAACATACATGAGTCTTTCAATAGCACAGTAGCCTTTGCACTGACAGGCATCTCCTGGAGGATGTCCAACAGTCATATTGCAGAAAGAGAGGGGAAAGGCTAGGAGGGTGGTACTGAGGGTAAGAATTGTTAATGTTGGCAGTATGAGTAATATAGGGACCAGGCTAGCTGATATGATGGCCAGGGGATGGTTGACATATTGTGTGTCTGCAAGAGACCACATGGAAGGGGATTATAGCTGGGTGTATAGTAGGCAGGTCACAACTGTGCTATCAAGGTGTGGACTGGAGGTGGAAGGGGATAGGGCATCTGCTGAAGGAACAGTATGCCAAGAGTGTTTTTGGAGGATGGCATAAGTGTCTGATAGAGAGATGTTTCTGAAGCTGTAAGTTGATGGTGTAATGATGACTGTTGTTAGTGCGTATGCTATGCAAGTTGGTTGTGCAATGGATGAGAAAGAGAAATGCGACGTCAGTTGGATAATGTGGTAATGGCTGTACCCAAGGGTGGCAGACTGGTCATTGCAGCAGATGTCAATGGGCATGTTGGTGAAGGGAACAGAGGGGATGGGGAATTGATGGGTATGTATGGTGTTAAAAGGAGTGGAGACGGTAAGATGGTAGTGGATTTTGCAAAAAGCATGGACATGACTGTGGTGTATACACACTATAACACAAGGGAGGAGCATAGGGTGACATACACGAGTGGAGTGAGATGCACACAGGTGGAACATATCCAATGTAGGAGGGCCAGTTTGAAGGAGATTGGAGACTGTAAAGTTGTGACGGGGAAAGTGTATTTAGGCAGCAGAGAATGTTGGTATGTGAGATGATGTTGGTAATCAAGATGAGGAGGAGTGTGGGGGCAGCACCAAGGATCAAATGGTGTGAATTGGAAAAATGTGCTTGTGAGGTGGAGTTTAGGGAAGAGTTGAGACAGGCAATGGGTGGCAGTGACAATCTAACAAATATCTGGTTAAGTACAGCAGAGCTGGTAAGGGAGACAGCTAGACAGGTGCTTGGGGTGACATGTGGATGGAGGAAGCAGTACAAGGACATCTGTTGGTGGACTGCAGAAGTACTAGACAGTATACAGAGACAGAGGTTGGGGAAAAAGGAGTGGGATTGTCAGAGAGATGAGGAAAGTATGTAGGAGTATGAGGAGATGATGTGTATGGCAAAGAGAGAGGTGGCAAAGGCTGAGGATGGGCATATGAAGAGTTCAATGACAGGTTGGACATTAAGGAGGGATAAAAGGAATTGTACCAATTGGCTAGACAGATGCACTGAGCTAGGAAAGATATGCAGCAAATAAGGGTGATAAAGGATGATGAGGTATATGTACTCACAAGTGAGGAGAATGTGTTGAGCACATGGATAGTGTACTTTTGAGAGCCCGATGAATGAAGAAAATGAGACAGAGAAGATTGGATGATGTGGGTATGGTGAATCAGGAAGTGCAATGGCTTAACATGGAAGATGTGAGGATAGCTATGAAGAGGATGAATACTGACAAGCCTGTTGATCCATATTACACACCTGTGGAAGCATGGGGTTGTTTAGCGGAAATGGCAGTGGTGTGTTAACCAGACTGTTTACTGATATCTTGGGAAGTGTGATGTTGCATGAGGAGTGGAGAGAAAGTGCTTGGGTACAGTGTTAAGAATGAGGTTGATATGCAGAGCTGTGATAACTACAGAGGGATAACATTGACCAGTCACAGCATGAAGTTATGGGTAAGAGTAGTAGAAGCTAGGTTACGCAGGGAGGTGAGGAGTACTGGTCAGCAGTATGGTGTCATGTGTGGAAAGGGCACTACCAATGTGATGTTTGCTCTGAGCCTGTTACTAGTGGAATACAAAGAAGGTCAGGAGTTGCTCTGTGTCTCTCTGGACTTACAGGAAGCATATGACAGGGTGCCTAGACAGGAGTTGTGCTATTGTATGATGAAGTAGTGAGTGGAAGAAATATATGTAAGAGTAGTACAGGATATGTACAAGGGTGGTGTGACAGCATTGAGGTCTGCATTGGGATTGATGAATGTGTTTAAGGTGGAGGTGGGATGACATCAGGGATCAGCTGTGAGCCCTTTCTGATTTGCAATGGTGATGGACAGGTTGACAGACAAGATCATACGGGAGTCCCCGTTGACTATGTTGTTTGCAGATGAAATTGTGATCTGTATTGAGAGTAGGGAACAGCTTTTGGTGACCCTGGAGAGGTGGACATATGCTCTAGAGAGGAGATGAATGAAGGTCAGCAGCACTTTGACAGAATATCAGTGTGTGAATGAGAGGGAGGATAGCGGAATGTTGAGGATGCATGGAGTACAGTTGGCAAAGGTGGATGTGTTCAAATGATTGGGATTAACATTTCAGAGTAATGAGGACTATGGAGGACAGGTGTAGAAGAGAGTACAGGCAGGATGGAGAGGGTGGAGAAGAGTGTCAGGAGTGATATGTGACAGATGAGTACCAGTAAACATAATATTTAAGGTCTACAAGAGGATAGTGAGACCACCTATGTTAAATGGTTGGAGACAGTGGCATTGAGAAAAAGGCAGGGGTCAGAGCTGCACATGGCAGATTTACAGATGTTATGTTTTGCACTGAGTGTAACACGGGTGCACAGGTTTAGCAATGTGTATATGACAGGCTCAAGCCATGTTGGAAGGATATGAGACAGTGTTGGAGAGGCAGCATTACATCAGTTTGAACATGTGCTGAGGAGGGGTACTGAGTATATTGTGAAAAGGATGGTAAGGATGTAGCTGCCAGGTAAAAGAAAGAGAGGAAGGCCTCAGATAAGGTTTCTGGATATGGTGAGAAAGGACATGCAGGTGGTTGGTGTGAGAGAGCAAGATTCAGAGGACAGGTACAAATGGCAACAGATGATCCACTGTGATAATTCTGAATGGGAAAAGCCAGTGGACAATGAAAGGGGATGCTGTAATGTCAGTCTTTACAGATTTGCAAAGATATGACTGACATAACACAACTCTATGTATAAATGACTACAAATATGAGGCACACAAATGGTCAGTGCACAGAACTCTGGACAGCTGAATGGTATGAGCTCATTGTATAACATGCAGTTTAACACACACACATCTGCAGCAGTACTTTACTCTGCACATGCTCTGTATAGTTGTTTTATATTTACAAGACAAAATGTGTATCATAATTATATGCACAGGTAACATATGGATATATACATCATCCCAGTAGCTGACCTAGTCACTACAGACAGAGCCACATGCTATAGCCATCAGTGCTATTCAGCAGTACAGCAAATCATGTTGTGGCATATGCTTTCAAACCCCTATTTTCCATGATTACAGACTACCTACTGCATTCAATTACATGCTTACTTGTTTCACATGCCCTTTTTCCTGGATATTTCACAGATATATCCTTTCTTATTTTTATTTCTCACACTACTTCGGCTTTGCACTGCTGGACTGTCTATGACAGAGGTGATTTGAATAGATGACAGCTTGTCTTTTGTAGGTAATGCTCATGTCCATGTGATGGCCTGAGCACCAACTGGTGCTCCCCAGTTGTTGATTGCATGCAGAGCAGATGTGTATTTATTCCAATAGCCAATGTCATGGCAACACACTCCTATAATTCAGTACTCCATGTGGGCATTGGCCCTTTCCTTTACCTGTGAGGAAAAGATCCTGGAGGTGTGTGAGCTAATACCTCTTAGAACAAGACCTGTGGAGACAAGCCAACTAAATTGTGAAGACTCAAGACTTAGGGGCAGAATGTGAGTATTGCTGTTATATGTTTCGAATACTGCTTGTTTAACAGGGTTTGTCTGAACATGCTACTTCTGCATGGGTTTAGGTCTGACATAGTTCCATGTCTGCATAGCTCTCAACTGTAGGGCTATCCACATAATGGCCAGAGGTTTGCCTGTTATGTTTGGTCTGTTCCCCAGACAGGTGTTGTCCTTGGCAAACCAGTAGCATACTCTGATGATTGCAATCAGTACATGCCAACATCCATTTGTGTTTCAGACTTTATATCCCTCAGAAAAAATATGTTACAACAAAACCCTGTAACACCAGTAGTTTTCTCAGTGCATAACAGCAATATTTCAAGTATGGACATTTTTTGGGCCTCAGTCCCAAATTATGTCAGGCTTGGTACAGATGCCACACAGTAGGAGGTTGATAGGTAGGGTCTACCATTATTTTGTTCTGTCATTCCTGCTGAGGTGAAAGGGTGGACAACATGTGGGACTCTGTACATTCAAGAGGTTGGTGTATGGAGAATATTCTTAGATGCCCTTGTAACATATTTTATGTGGGGAAGAGTAACAAGTGTTTTAAAACTAGGCTGTTAGAACATGTGAGACATATTACTGATGAGGAAGAAGACAGTTCTGTAGCTGTACATTTCAATAATTCTCACCATGGGGGTAGTAGTCATGAAAGAAGATTTGTTATGTACAGAATCGGTTTAAATTCTTAAATGTGATACTTTATCCCCTAGGGGTGGAATGTGTAGTGGAATTGGAGGCTGTGTATATACATGTAATTAAGTGTAGTGGGTTACAAGGTTCTGCTTTGGAAAATGTCTGTTTCTCAGTTTGGTCAAACAGTCATAAAAGAACAATTGTTATGTACAGAATCAATGTATGTTTTTAAATGTGATACTTTATACCCTAGGGGGTTGACTGAGGGATGTAATTGGAGGCTGTGTATTTAAATGTACTTAAGTGTTAATTGCTTCTTCTAATTAAGGCAAATATTTCTAGTCATGTGTTACTCACTGAAGGCTTTGGCAAAGACATCAGAGTAAAATGAACTTCTGTGAATTACCGGCTGTTTGTATTTTTGTTTACTATCTTCACTCATTGTAGTTGTGTTGCTAAGAGGTCACTATATATGTCTGGCCATTATGTATGGCCTATCATGGTTTTGTAGCAGGATACTGTTCACATATTATTTGCACTGGGGGGCAGATGTGAGTGTCATAGGTCCTTTCATATCCAACTGTGCATGCTGCCCCAGTTATGGGTGGTCTATCAGCAGCATATGTTGGTATGGGCATTTAGAGACATATATGCATATATATAAATATAAATATAAATATATATATATATATATATATATATATATATATATATATATATATATATATATATTTATTTTTTTATACATACATACACATGTAAGGTAATATATCTGTATATTGTTTTATATATATATATATATATATATATATATATATATATATATATATATATATATATATATATATATCCACACATCTCTCTCTCTCTCTCTCTCTCTCTCTATATATATATATATATATATATATGTACATTTTTTTTCATGTATATATTCCTGATTACACAGTGTGTCTTTCCTATTGTAAACTGACTGTGCTGCATGCTATGCTGTAAAAACATCCGAGCATCTCACAGCTAAGATAGCCTAGTGGTAAATTGCTATGACTATGGTGTATAGCATCCCGAGTTCAAGACTGAGCATTGTTGATTATGTTGTTGCTGGCCAGAAGAAGGGCTGCTGGATGCAGAGTGACTGAGGCACTTTTAAGCAGTTGTAAGCGGGTTTGTGATGGTTTGCGTGGTGCTAAGTGGTGCTAAAACACAGTTAAACCGATAGGTGCTTAAACTGTGCAAGCTTAACTTTCCAACACTTACCATTGCGTAAATATGCTTAGCAGAGCTAACTACTAGTTATCATTCACATTTAAGCAATGTGTAAACCTGCTAAGCATAGCTCAGCCCTGGTAACCATTGCTCAAATTCCAGTTTCATAAAATAGCAGAGTAATGACATAATGTAATAAGTTTATTTAATTTTCTGTACATAACATGCTTTTATGTGCTCTCATTACAGTACCAAGGGCTGTGACTATACTGTACAGGACACTTGGGTATACATGGGTAGTATCACTTTTTTTATTTATTATTTTTTATACATGGGTAGTATCACATGTTATATGCACTCCCACTTGCATGTTACACCAGCTACAGAACACTGCTTGATAAATATGATTCCACACATATTGTATTATGAAATTAGTACTGTTGACACTGCTTTTCCATGTAAATTAGATTGCCTATTGTAGTACTACAACCATATACCTCTGCATGCAGAGCTGGGACTCTGAGTACTACAATATCTTGTTCTTGGTGTTTCAGCTGTATGTTTTTATGTATCTCCTATTGGATATTAATTATATTAACTGTAGAGTACTATGTTTTTTGCCCATGTCATTGAGGACTGCTGTCATGTAGTAATGGCATACATTTCAGTTTCAGACTTCTATCCTTCAGGACATTCATCCCAATGCATAACATGTTTCATTCATCCCAATGCATAACATGTTTGCTATCCACTTCCTGTCTGTCCTCTTTGCAGATGTCAGGTATTGCTTAGGCCATACAACTATGTAGGTGCCCACATAGTTTTATGCAGTGGACCTGGGCATTGCTGCTAGCTCTAACAAATGCAACTTCCTTCATGTGGGCCTTGGCCCTATTACTTGCCTGTGTGAGGGACATTACAGAGGTGGTGGGCTACAGATTCATAGACAGTAGGTGGAAATACTTCACAGGACAGGACATCTGGAGACAGCACAACAACATGGGGGAACACATCTCCAGAATTGTGAACAGATTCTATATCATTATCAGTGCTGTTATACACATGGTGGGTTGATAGGTTGACAGGGTTTGCGTGGACATGCATTTAGTTAGTGACTTCACGTCTGACAGTGATATGTCTCTGACATACCTCTCTACTGACATGCTGTCCACAGACTGGCCACATGTTTACCTGTTATGTTTTGTCTGTTCCCCAGACAGTTGTTCTTCTTGGAAAATCAGCCAGGGACTCTGGGGAATGCAGTCAGTAAATACTCAAACCAATTGGTATTACTGCCTTCATATTCCTCATAAAGGATATGTTACAACAAACCCAGTAACTTCAGCAACTGTCTAAATTTCTGATACCAATATGTCCAATCTATGCCTGTGTTTGTGCCTCTGCCCCCAAGTGTCAGGCTTTGTCCAGATGTCATGCATTATGAGGCTCAGATGTATTTAATAGCATTATTTCTTGCCTTCATTCCTCCTACCATCCCAGTGTTGTAGTAGACCGACAGACATGTTACAGGGAAGAGGCCATAGATATCAGTCCTGAACCTGTACATTCTGAGGTGAACGGTAC
Organism: Protopterus annectens; assembly: GCF_019279795.1. Classification (NCBI taxonomy): domain Eukaryota; kingdom Metazoa; phylum Chordata; order Ceratodontiformes; family Protopteridae; genus Protopterus; species Protopterus annectens. The sequence goes on along the minus strand of NC_056726.1, from coordinate 562,382,826 downwards.
ATTTGAGAGGTCTGTGCATGTCTGGTCATTGTTGACAGACTGTCAGGATTGTGTACACATGTCATGTGTACATGTTATTTGGGCTGTGTATGAAGGGGGTAGATGTAAGTGTTATGGCTCCTCTTTTATCTGACTGTGCATACTGCTCCAGTGTCTGCTGGTCTATTGGCTGTATCCCTTTGTAGCAGCAGACTGAGACGTGTCCTGTACCATGGTCAGGATTCAGACTACACTGAGAATTGGACCACTATATATAGGAGGTAGTGTGTAACTGGAATCACCTGACCTACCAGTATGTGACTGTGGTGGAATTGGTTGTGGGTATGCACTTTCACACTGCTGTCTGATTTTTAGTGCTGCAACATCCCTGTACTGCCTGACATCCTAAAGGGGGATGACAACACATTCATTGACAATGAGCTTAAGGTCATGGCTCTGTCACCAGTCATTGGTCTCAGTGAGGCCTTTCTGTAGGATGTCAAGATCACTTGGGTAGTTAATAGCTCCCAATTTGCAATCATTTGCAAACATTGTGAGCCAGAGTCCCTTCATGTTGGCATGGACTTCAGAGAAGTTGATACCAAATAGGAGAGGACCCAGGACCGAACCCTGTGGAACTCCACAGGTGACTGGTCAGCAGTCTGACTTGGGCTCAGCTACTTTCACACTGTGGGTTCTATCTGTGAGACAGTCTGCAACCTACCTACTGCTATAGGAGTTGATGCGTAGCTTAGTGACTTTATCCATAAACCCTGAGTGGGGAATGTTATCAAAGGGCTTGGCCAGATTGAGGTAGGCTGTATGAACCACCTTGCCTTCATCCACAGCTCTGGTGACTGACTCAAAGAAGTCGACCAGGTTGATTGAACAGGCATGATCTATCCTTCACAAAGGCAAACTGTGTGAGATCCTGAGTCTGGAGATTCCCATAGCCCTGTTTCTTAGGTCCATGACTATGCGTTCCATAACTTTGTATGACAGCCTTGTCAGGCTAATGGGGCGATACTTTCCAGGGTCTGCAGCCACTCTTCCTGTGTGGAGAGGGATAACTGTAGCAGTGCACCAGTCAGTAGGGACAAAGCCTGAGGTGAGGCTGTGATTGAACAGGTGAGGTGCCAGTTCACTCTGTATTTCATGCAGAAGACAGCCAGGGATATTGCCAGGTCCAATAGAAGCTGCATTCTTGGAGAATGGTGTGTTAAAAAAAGCAGCAGTACTACTGGGAGCCTGGCAGTGTACTGGTATTGTGATTGGTCCTTGAGGGGTGGAAAGAGGGATAAAGTTGCCACTGAATCTGTGTGCCAGTATATCCTTTAGATGTTTACACTCTGCTATGCATAGCTGCACAGCATGCACACCCGCTCAGCTACTCTTAAACGTTATTGGGAACAGAAAAAAAAAGTTGAAATGGTATTCTATTTTTATTTTCCTTTGGGTATGCACATTGCTTTCTGCCTCTAAGGGCAGGACATCTGGACAAACGTGACATGGTGGGGGGACAAATAGGGACAGATTTTAGATATTGCTCTTGACAACTTAGAAAGTTGATAGAATAACAGGCTTTGCATTGGCATGACTTTTGGGAAGGGTATAATGTCTGAGACTCAAATGTTTCTCATTATTTTCTGACTTCAGACTTTAATGATTTTACATTACTTTACCAGAAAACCATTCTTTTATGGAGAGTGGACCAAATATATGAGGCTATAATCTGGCATTCTGAGAGAATCTGTGTGGTTGAAGGTATGTGTGTGCATTTGCACACATTTCCTGCTTCTGCAGGATGCAGTAGTGCCATACGGTGCTTTAGCAATACAGGGTGTGTGATAAAGAAGCTGTTACACACCCCTGTGTTGCTTTCCTCTTTGGCGGTTTCATTTCAGTGTCCGTGGACACTGAAATGATTTATTTTACATTTCAGTGTCCGCAGACACTGACATACTGGCATAATATTAGAGCTACGCTCTAATATTATGCCAGTACAGTTAGAAAGTGCAGTACAGCACTTTCTGAGCACAGGGGGCACGTTTAAATGTCCGTGCAGGATTTATGCAGACCCCCTGGACTCGTACATGGATCGTGTACATGTAGGAATACAGCAGCACACCCTCATTAATATGTAGGGCGGACTGCTGCTGTATTCCTACACAGAACAGTTCCTGCAAGAATAGACTATGCTTGCATGGACTGTTCATGAATCCGGGGGTAGGGTGTTTTAAACAAGTTAACTGTTTATACAAGAAATAAAACAGTTAAAACATACAGTACAAATTGTGTGACAGATATATTTGCAGAAACTCTTCTAATGCAGCAACTTTTAACATTTCTAAGGAGTGATAATTCTTTAAATAATATTTCCTTTAAGAAGATAAAGAGGATGACAGTAGTAAAGTAAAGAGGAGTGCCATGTAGGATATAGCTGTATGTCAGAAGTACATCACAGAAGGAGGGGTATGAAACTGGGAAAACTCTAGGCATGCATGAAGAGAGAAAAAGAAGCCACAGAAAAAAGTATCAGACATACGTATGAAAGAGAGTGTGCCCTTCAGTATTAAGTGAGAGACTACATGATGCCATGCATGGATTTGCAGTCCATAGCACTTTGAATGCAGGGAGATGGGTGCAATTTCCTATGGTATGGAGTTCCAGAGTTGGGAAGTACAGAAGGAGAAGGAGGCCTTTTGGAATTTATTTAGTAGTTAGTCCATCTTTAAAGGACTCTGCATAAGTTAGCTGGAGATTTCTTGGGCACAGACTGTTCTCAGTCATGCTTTGCAAGTAGCGGTGTACATTTTTATAAAAAAAGATGAGCTGCTAAGTGGTACATAATAAAAATATGACTGCAGTGTGAAAAGTCAGTTTAGAGATCATAGCACAGAGCAAACGTGAGTTTTGACTTACTACACAAGCCATCAACTTGGATATTTCAAAGATAAGATACTACTAGCTGTTTTAAGAAGATTTAGATTTGGTGTTAAATACTCTGTTTTTGCTTGGTATTTTTCTAGATTACTTGTGAAATACCTGTGATTATCTGTGTCTATATTACAACGTCGAACATTTAGATTATTGAACTCCTAAACGTCAACACCTAAATGCTGAATGCTGAAAACCGTGAATGGCTAATTACACAAATTTTTTCCCCATGAAAAAATTTGTTTGGGCAAAAAAAAAAAACCCCTTTAAAACTCTAACAAAGTGGGAGACTTCACCCCCCCCCCCATGTGGGGGGCTGTGGCCGCCACACCCCATAACTAAATATACCAACTCAGAGATCACTCTACATCGGGGAAAAGGGCAAATCCCCAATGATGGCCAAGCAGATTTTTTCCTAGAAAAAATTCACATAATTGGCCGTTCATGGTTTTCAGCATTAGACATTTAGGTGTCGATGTTTAGTCATTTGACAATCTAAAAGTTCGACTATGTGATAGGAACCCGATTATCTGACAGCTTCATTTATATCCCTTATTCTATTTTGCTCATTACCAAGGTTGCACCTGACTAAATTAACTTGGACACTGTAATTTTTTCACTTTTGTGTTCTGCTTATATCATGCTGAATTGGTTTTGGTTCCTGATTTTTAAAAAAATGTATGGAATCTGGTAATTGATGTATATGTGCCACGCTTCACCTAGTACACTCACAAAATTAGCAAATATTACATGTACATAAACTAGCTGATTTTAAAGGATTATATTATGAATTGCAGTAAGCCACAGTGGTGCAGCGGTAGCGTTGTCGCCTCACAGCAAGAGGTTTTCCCGTTCAATTCTCGGTTGGAGAGCCTTCTGTGTGGAGTCTGCATGTCCTACCATCAGTCGAGTGGTGTTCGAAAGCATGCGTGAATGGGCGTGCCTTCGTTGAAGTTTGGGCGTTGGGCTGGCACCTCGGCACTGTAAAAATCTACTACCAGTCATTAGCGGACTGGAGTTCCTCTGTGCGACTCCAAACTGGGAAAAGCCGAAAGAAGAACAACAACTTGTTAATAGCCATGGTGGTGCAGTGGTAGCATTGTCGCCTCACAGCAAGAGGTTCTCCCGTTCGATTCTTGGCTGAAGCGCCTTCTGTGTGGAGTCTGCATGTCCTCCCCACGGTCGAGTGGCATTCGAAAGACATGCTTGAATGGGCGTGCCTTCATTGAAGGTTGGGCATCGGGCTGACACCTCGGCACCGTAAAAATCTACTGCCAGTTATTAGCAGACTGGAGTTCCGCTGTGGCGACCCCTAACCGGGAAAGCCGAAAGAAGAACAACATATTATGAATTGCAATGGGAAACAACAAACAAGTATGGTCAGGATAAGAATAAAAGTGAGGATATGAGGGAAATGAAAAGATGAAGTAAGAGACAAACAGGTTGCAGAAAGAGATGCAAAAAGTGAAGGATGAGGGAGGAGAAGAACAGATTAGTCAGATATACAGGATAGCAATGGTCTGGTTCTTGGGAACTTTTCTGAGGGGCACATATTGCATCTGTAAAAATGTTTCAGAGGATGGAGGAAAACGAAAAAGGAAGAGATCCCAGAAGAATATTTCATGAATTCATGAGAATGCAGAGTAAGGACTGGGAGAAAAAAGGGCAAACCAATGAAAATGTAGTAAATCTAAAACAAAGGTTATATGTCAGAGGAAATTGGGTGGTAAGTGAAAAAAAAGGACAGCATAAAAGACTAAAATAAAACTGGGTGTATATTATATGTCCGAAGATTTCTAACTTCGAACATCATATGATCGACACCATATGGCTGAAGTTAGAAAACTTCGAATATTTAAAAAAAAATAAATAAAAAATGAAAAATTAATGTAATGGGTTAAAGCAGGGGGGAAAGCCCACGTGCACCCGCCACACACCCCGCTCTTTAAATATACCAACTCTGACGTGGTAAGGAGATTTTCTTTACTGCACTGTAGTGTGATCTCGGAGTTGGTATATTTAAAGAGCGGAGGGTGTGGGATGCAGGGGGGCTTGCCCCCCTGCCTATAACAGTTAGTTTTGGGTTTGAGGTTTTATTTTCTTTTTTATGTATGTTCAAAGTTTTCTAACTTTGACCATATGGTGTCGATCATATGGTGTTCCAAGTTAGAAATCTTCGGACATATAATATAGACTCAAAAAAAACACCGATACAACACACACACACACTCGCGCACACACACATGCGTGCGCACACACACGCACACACACAGAGACACACGTATGCACATAGACACAGAGACACAGTTCTATGGTGGGAGGAAGTGAGGGAACAGTTTGAATTACCCCAGGTCTTTACTTATCCTATATGCTTCTGCAGAGGGACTTATCACATTTACATTGCACTCCAGCTATGTATATACAATGGGCTACAATTGGTTTCCTGGATGATGGAACATCAGAAGACAGGGAGCTCTGAGTGGGAAATAGTAGCAAAGTTATATAGCCTCAAGTGGAAGAATGGTTGACAGGGGGCAGAAGGTGTGCAAGCTTAGTGGAGAAGATAATAATAGATGAAACAAAAGTGGAGAGAGTTGCCAACAACTGATAAGGTTAACTAATTAATTAAACAGGCATGGGAAGAGGAGCAGGCAGGGATGAATAATGACAAGCAAGATATAGCTTTTGAACATCACTCTAGATCATGGTTATCTTATGCGAGGGAGTCTGAGGCAAAGTGACAAGGTGTGCTAGCTTAGTAAAAGCAAAGGACATGTTACACAGTATTAGTTCAAACAGTAGTCCTGTGAATATCGTAAATACTTCTTTTGTTATTCTCTGTTGTTGGTATTCTCTTTATTGTGGTTGTGACTATGAAGAGATTATGTTTGACAGTGAGAACTTATGTTTTATAAATGACTGCACATATAGGAACACTGGCACACTTAATGTACCCAGAGTACCTTGAAGGAGTATTCGTCAAAACTCCTTCTTTATATGTACCTACTGGTGTAGAGTAATGGAGGTCGATGTCTCAAATTGGTGAGCAATAAGTTTCAGCCAGAATGAGAAGCAAAATGTGAATTAATGCTGGTCGTAATTTAATAAATGTAATCCCTTCTATTGGGTTGAGATGGCTAGAATTTAGATATTGGAATGGCTAACAGCCAGGGAAGAATACAAGCATACAATGCATGAGAGCTGCACAATAAATGTAAGATGGTAATGTGTTAATAAAGTCACAGGTTTGAAAAAAAACAGCACATATGACGCAATAGTTTAAAGACAGCACACTGAAGCACTTTGATGATGGCGGCTAGACTGTACTAAACCTTTTTGCTAGCTCTGATCTCATAACCGATATTCATGACCAAATTTATAGCTAAAGTAAATCCTCATTTTGACTAAAATTGTTGTGTATTTGTCAATTTCATTGCTGAGTATCATTGTGGTGGATTTTCTTACATCTTCTGATTGTATACTTGTATCCATTAGGTAAAATCTGGCTCTGTTCTTGCTCATAACCAGGATAACCTACATCCCTAACTGTGAACAAGTACCTTTTTATTCCTTATTCCTCTTTATTCTTTTTTCTTAACTCATTGCCTTACTGCTATGTCATTTTCTTTTCTGACTTTCTCTTTAAATATACTATAAGCCTGTTTTTCCTTCACTTCATATTGCAATTCCTATTTGTATTAGACTAACTTACCTTTAATTTTTCTACAAACTGTCTAAAATTTCTCTAAATATTAAAGAATTGTCATATACCTTGATGATTCTTAACCGATTTTTATATTATATCTAATTTGTTGTAATTATTTAAACTGCAGAAGTTTTTGTTTTATGTTTGAAGATTGTAAAATTATTGTTCTTAAAATGTTTTGTAATAATTTTGGGGCTTTCCTCCCCAGGCCTCTGCTGAAAATGGGCTTCTACCCAGTCAGACTTTTCCAGTAATCAAATGTCAATAAATAAATACAGATTCTTTTGAGGCTAGTAAAGTATTTGCTTGACTATAGCATTCTCCAGGAGTTACCTTTACATTAGCACAAAAAGGCAGAAAATATAGATTCTACCACCAAGAAAGAAATTAAATCCACAAGACTCATCACTGTGTCACCCTTGTATGATTGTATTACATTACAATGGCTGTTTTCTAGGCTTCACCCCCCCCGTCCCACCTTAGTAATGGCTCCTAATCCTAACTCAAATGCTACCTCTTTCCTCAAGCCTAGCCCTATACTTTACCTTCATAAAACCTTCCCATATCACTACTACTACACAAAATGCACTCAGACACACAAACATTCAGAAACACACAAAAATGACACTATATCTACCCCCTAACCTGTCTCTGACCTTAACCCTAAAATATACAAAAACACACACACAAACATACAACACCTATCCTTCACTCATCCCTGACCCTAACCCTAACCCTAGCTCATATGCACATGCACAAACAGTCTCACCCCTCCAACACCAGTTACCTGTCTCAGTATTACACAACATCATCATTTCCACCACCTGGCTACCCATACCTTCGACAGTAAACCACATCTCCTGCATTTGTTGAAGAAATGGCATTAGAAATAAATACGGGGGACCCCCCACACACACACACACATATATATATATATATATATATATATACGTATATATATATATATATATATATATATATATATATATATATATATATATATATATATATATATATTTACACAAACACACACACACACACACACACACACACACACACACACACACACACACACATATATATATATATATATATATATATATATATATATATATATATATATAAGTTTACTATCATTTTATTGAAGTGGACTCGGTTGATTCCACTTTGCGCAAAGTCTGGAACTCGAGCATTGAGAATGTCGAACTACGATATTTCTGAAGTACAAATCTTGCCCCTGTCTCGACCCATGCTAACGCTTGTTTGTATGTCGAATTTGGTATGTATTTTGGCTATATAGGAATTTGGCAATGTGACTTTTCATGGAAGTGGGTCAATGATACAATCATTCAACTGAATCCACTTCAATAAAATGATAGTAAACGAAATATACACATATATATCCCCTTCAACTTGGCGTGCTCATTCATGGGATATTTTTACAATACCATTGCTATGTCAGTCACAGTCAAACCTTATTTCCTCTTTTATCATTATTATTTGCTGCTACAAACTCACTTAGTAAGGACTAGGAATGCATCCATAATGATCAATCACATGAGGCTCAACATTTTCAAGATGGTGGCCATAGCTATTCTTGTTACTCTGGGGCACACATACTAGTTTTTAACCCTATTATAATTTATGGTGGTGATATTTTGAAGTTTACTGATATGGTAAAGTATCTTGGGTAGTTACTGACAGCAAACTGATGATTCAGGACCTGACCTGGTATTGTTAATTGTCTAATCTTCTTCTTTCCACCTTTGAAATATTTCAAGTGTCAAGCATTCGCTCCATCCTCAGAACCTTAAGCTGTTAGTGTATGCACTGACATCTACTCATATACATTAGTGCAACACCTTCTACCTAGATCTTCCTGACATAGAACTAATAAATCTTCAGTTTATGCAGAACTGTGCAGCTTGGTAGTTGGCTGGTACAACACATTATACTAGCTTTGTGGAACCCACACTGACTCCTTATAAAGTCTTGTATTATATTTATTTTTAGTCAGTTTGGCCTCATACGACATGGGTCTTCCTCATCTGAAGGAGCTCCTGGTCCTGCAAAATCCCTTTTAGATCTTTTCCCTACAGTTATTTCATCTAAATTGATGGCGTAATTCCCTTAACATCATTTCAGCCTTTCTGTTTCTTGTGTTTGCTAAAGATTCTAGCAGTGCTTCTATAAATAATGTAACAGACTTTCATTTCCACTGTACAACCTGAACCTTTCTGCTAATTAGCTGCTCAAAATAGAGATTTGCTACTGTGCCTTCCTGCAAAGGCATACACTTAATTGTTTCTGTTCAAAATCAGTCTGCTCTTAGCAGTCAGATACGTTCATATAAAATAATACCCACATCTATGCTCTATGCTTTAATTTTCAGCTGTGTACTAAGCAGGAACAGTTCTTAGGTTATTAAGTTTAAATGTCATGCTTGCAACCGATTTGCATTCAGCAAGTTCAATTAACTTCTGGAATATGTATCAATATTATTTTGAAGGAAGTTAATAACTGATATGTTCTAGCTGTAATTAACATATTCCAAAATCACAGAATTCATTGTCCATCATGTTTTTCTCCTGCTATTGACATTTCCTGATATGCTGTTAGTTTTCCCAGCAGTATATTCCAGGCATACAATTTAAAGCAAATCCAGATGACACACTTACTTCTAGATCAGCACTGGACATCTATAAATAACTTTTAAGATGAATAATTGATGACATTTCTTGAATCGTTCTGGATAGCAAGCTTTCCAAAGACTGAGTTTTTTAATAAGGAGACATTATACCTTTTCAAATTGCGCTGGATGCCTTATCTGAAGGTTATAAAATGCATCAGTACAGTTAATAACAGGTCAAATTAATGACATTTACAATGGTGCAGTAATCTCCCTTGAGTAAGTAAGCATTCCATTCAGAAATATGTGGAGTATGGAATATGCATTTCTGAGTTTGGTAGCACACACATATTGGTCAATGTTTAAAGTATTGCCTATCAGTGTCCCAATATTTTTAATATATAGTGCCATATTTATGATTTCAACATTATGCTTTGTAATCATGTATTGTATTCATCTTCAAGTCCCATAATGCAAGAATTATTGATATAAATGGTGTACTGATTAATACTGCACTTGGTGTATTTTTTGTAGACCATCTCGGAAAACGTTGTCATATATTGTTGTAGTAGTTATATTACCCAATTTGCAGTCATCAGCATACATGGTCATCCAAAAACCATTTCCACATTAAAATCTAAAAAGAATTGTCCTCAAAAATTGTCCTGTACGACATATCCTGTTGGACATCACTGGTAACCCCATCAGGATAGTCATGTAATTACTACTATAACTTGTTGCTTTCAGTTACATAAGCAGTATTTTATCCAGTGAACTATATGTCCATTGAAAATGAATGTATTTCAGTTTACAAATGGTCCCTTATTAGAAGCAGTGACAAATACTTTAAGAAGTAAAGGTAACCAGTAATTCTTTAGTACTATTTTCCCTTGCAAAACATGCCACTAGATCCAGAAAGTACGATGTTTTATTAACAAATCTATTCAGTTTCATATCTAGCATAACAGAGACCACATTTATAATTCTCACAACTACACATTTTCAACCTTCTTCACCAAGCTATACTTTATACTCAGAGCACAACATGACAAAACCAGTGCAAGTAAACATTCTTCAATAATAAATCATTTTATTTTGCTCTCTTGATGACGTTTACGCATTTTTGCACTGTTTGTGGGATAACAGACTTAAGTCTCTCCTTCTTTTCCTTCTTGTGGTAGTGTTATCAGTATACTTAGGCACTACTTCGTCTTGGCAAAGTTGATTCATCTGGAGTCTAGCACTCCATGTTTTGTATTACTGATCTGCAAAATAACATTTTGGGAGCTATATGGTATAGTGATTAATCATTTTATAAATGACAGCATGCATACAGTTTTGAAATCTTTTCTACAAGTGCATTTATATGCATTAGGCTCAGGACTGGTTCCAGTATATTGGGTTACAATGCTAATTGGACTGGCTCCACTCTATGTATGCCATCAAGAATTATTCCCCTGGATATTTCTGCAGTAAAGGTATAGTACTCTGTATTTGGCATAGTCAGGTCTTTTAAAATAATTAAATATCATTGGTTTCAAATTGTAAGGATTCCTTTTTACTTTATCTCAGCGCTTTCTTATCCATAATTAGAGAGTTTATAAATAACTTCTACTCCATCTGAGTCACCTTTCCATTACCAGGGGTGACCAGGAGATCATCTTCCCTTTCTCAAATTAATTCTAAAGGCTTTAATTCCTTCTTGGCTTCTCTTATAGGTGGTCAAGTGTAAAGCAGATGAGGTTACAATTTATTAATCACAAATTAATGAATTGCAGCTTGTAGTTATTTCTCATGTGAAACTATTGCCAGCACTGTTTCAATTGCAAGACCTGCAGTGTTTCACTTTTTTGAAATTTCTATTTCCCCCATGGTTGTGTGACCATGGAGCTTATATATCTAAGTAAGGATGGTATGCAGGGTACAGGAAACATGCTTATTTTTATGTTTTTGTGCTATGTTGAAGTTTTGATTAATTGTGTTCATCTGGTTGGAGATTCAACCTGTGGCTACTTGAACACACAGTAGCCCATTTTTTACAGGGGCGGCTTGTGGCATCGAACTGCAGGACTGCAGCCCCCCAGCTGTGTGAAGAAAACACAACTTGCACAAATTCACAATAAAACATTAAAAAAAAAAAAAACTGGCTGACTTGCTGTAAAACGAGTCCAACTGACTCGCAAAGTCCCAGAACTCGAACTGTGCATGCTCATTGCTCAGTGATTTCCAGTTTTTTTTTTCTCTGAAGCTGCCAAGCTGGACTGTCTCAGACTGCTGTAAATGCAGCCCAGACTAGGGAGAGTTCTGCATCAGTGTGTGATGCCCAGGAGTCTGTGTGGTAACCGCACAGTAAAGTGTGATTGGTTCTCGCTCTCTTTCTGAAAAAGAGAGCGAGAAACAATCAGTATTAGCAGGCAGTGCAGGACAGTTACTTTTTGCTAGTGCTACTACCGTACGGTACGCGGGTGTATTCTGCAGGCAGTGCAGGACAGTTACTTTTTGCTAGTGCTACTACCATACGGTACGCGGGTGTATTCTGAGTCATACATACTCATTAGGATTGCAAACAGCTTTCTTAGTTTGGGTGCTTGCTACCTGGAGGAAAAAGATTTGTCGAGTGGATTCCTGAGTCCTAGTAGCAGCTTAAAAAAAAGCTTTTGCTTAATTTGTTGTTCGTGATGGTCGGAAACGGACAGTCAGTTTCAGTTTCCTTAATCACTCATCATCAGTCATTTTTTTTAGGTAAGAGTGTGTAAACTGATTGAACTTGAAGTCAACATGCCTCTGTTAGTACTCAACTCATGATTTTCCTTATGAGAGGTCTGGGTGGCACTGGCAGTCAGAGCTCCTTTTGTAACTAGATGATATGCACAGCTCTGTATTTAAATGTAATATATGTATGATCAAGCTTAATTAGTTAATTGTATTACTACTGTGCACTTTTAGCATACAATTATATGCATGTGTGTTACTTTCTAGTATAAACTGGTGAGCCTTAAAAAAACTTCACAAGTAGACCTATAATATCCATTGCAATTTGCTCAAATGTGATTTTTACTATAGGCATGGGCATCAAAGAGTTCTTAAACCTTGGGTTAGGCCCTGTCTTTTGGCATTCTGTTCAAGGAGCACAAGACTTTTCTATTTCCCTTTTATTATCAGGCAGTAAAATCTGTGCAAAATCCTGGTCTTTGTCTTATCCACCCCAAGATGATCGACAGAAATGCAGCTATCTGCCTTCTTCATTACTAGTGTTTCTAAATGGCGTTTTGCCAAATACATCACTCGCTATCTATTCTTTTTCTTTAGTCACTATTCAGAGAATGTTATGCTATAGTTCAATGTATGAGTATGAAGCAGGGTTCTGTCCAATGTGTCCCTTCTATTCTGGTTGTATAAGCTGTAGCTCCGCTTATATTGTCTCCCAGTTGGACCTTCTTAAATTTTACATACCTTATTTGTAGGTCATGCAGGTCTGTATTGCTTTCATCAGTGCCTGAGTGTGAAGAGGAATGTGCTGCCTGTTTCCTTAAGACAGAAAAAAACTTTACCCTATGTCAAACTCCTTCCTTAAAAAGGAGTAATTCACGGTAGTGATGTTTGTGCCAGTGATATTGGTAGTTTATATCCATTTTAACAGTTCTGTTACTTTTTCTGTTTATAGAGTGTTGCTTCTATTTATCTCTAGATGACTGCTTTGGCATAGCAGGAAGAAGCTTATAGCTATGTTACAATTTCCTTGTCTCTCTCTTTCTTCAGTATCAGATTACTTTGTCTCTGTCTTATTTTCAATAACTATTTATTTCATGTTGACTCTTAACTATGGGCTCCTTCCTTTCAGTTTCTACACTGCCTTCTTTTGTTGTCTTAAACCCCTCTGAACTGCCAATTTCTGTTCTGAGCTTTCCTCAGTATTTTAGACTCTGTGTTAGGTTTATCTGACTCACTCACTCAGACTGAAATATTGAATCCTTTTGGAGGTTTCTAATTCTACACTATTTTATTTACTGAGTCTATGTTTGCTGGGCAAATAACAATGTTGCATGGCCTTCCCCAACAAATTTCCACAGTAGTTTGGTCAATTATCACATTGTATGTTAAGCTAGGTACTAAAGCTTCTGCGTAGAGTGTATTGCCTGAAAGAATCTGCATTTCTACTTTGGTTACAGGGCCTTTCTTTTTAGTAACCATGCACATTACTTAATTGCCTGTTTAGCAACATGTTTATGTTTAGATACATATGTAATTAATATAATCAGACTCTCTGAGTCTAATAAATCTTGCAGATCATTCCTTCTGCTAAAATGGTACTTTTAACATGTTATAAAAAATGCAATGGCGAAAGTCAGGCTCAACATTGCTTTATAGAATTGGACATATCCAAACCTCTCAACTTTCCCCGATTTTGGCTCAAAATGTTGCTCTTCCCCTAATAATCCCTTCACAAAATGGCAATTTTGGAAGAAAATGTGGAGGGTTTACAATTAATAAATAACTGTAATAATCAGAGTTATAGATTACTTTTATTTCAGAAATGCATGTAGATTATTTTGTTTTGTCAGCTGCTCAAGTTAGCAGTACTAATATTTAAAAAAAGTGTCCCGTCTTTAACAGGTTCCCAGCTGTATTGTGTGGCTATTTTATATTTTTGCATCATATTTTTGGTCAATTTTTCATAAAACTGTGTTTTCTTTGGCAAATTAGTGGCAAATCATTAAAGACTGAAGTTAGAAAATAATGACAGACATTTGAGTTTCAAATTTCATACCCTTCAGAAAATTCATATTAATGCAAGACCTACTATTCTATTATCTTTCTAAGTTTATAAGAGCAATATTTAAAAACTGTCCTTATTTTTGGGCCTTTGTCCCACTTCTATGTATGGCTTTGTCCAGATTTCTTGCTCTGAGGTTGAGAGGTATGACAAATGTGTCAGGGCCATCACAGTCAGCCAGAGACATTTCAAATTGTGACATACTTGTTGCATCACACTCCCCCATGTAGTGACTCTGGATGTGTCTAAGCAAGGCAAGGAGCAGTTATGCAGTGTAAGTGTGCAGAGTATCCCCAATCCAAGGTAGACACAAGTACTACAGTGGCTTTTCATCTGTCCTTGATTTTGCAGAATGTTCTGGTTTCTGTCATATTTTTATACTGTTGATTTATGCTTATTATTATTCAGAAAGTGCCTGTTGCTCTGTGTTTAAGTAGCAATGCTTTAATGGCCATCAGGTAAGCTTGTCTGAGATTGTAAGATGCAAGTAAGCTTTAATAAGTATACTGTTAAAGAACTGCCAACATTGAAAGCCTTTCTGTTGTTGCCATGCAGAGAATACTTACATAACTAGATAACGTACAAGCCTTGGACATTTAAATGCATATGACAGTATTTGTAATAAAGGACAGGATTACATTATTTTAAGAAGCTCATTACATTTGTGGGAGACTTGCAGTCATCTTTGCAGGCTTTACCTGCAAACTAAACAGAATGCCAATCTGTCATGTGTGGTCCATAACCTGTGCAGTAATCCTTTAAGCAATGTATCTTGAGCGTGTTTCTTATTTGCTTTCCATTTTTTACTTTGATCATGTTTTCCCCATGAAACAAGTAGATAGTTGTTGTCAGGCAGCAGGTCTTTTTTTGATAAGAAACATTTTTACAAGTGGTGGTATCACAGAGATTGCTACTTTCAGCATGTTGCTTGGTACTTTAATAAAGCTGAATATAAATTATAATTAGAACTGCAGTGCAAGGAGAAGTGGTTTGAGTTGAGTGCTGGTTGTTTTTCTTATGCTTGATTTTGACTGGCATTCCAGTAATGTATTTAAAAAGTAATTTATTTTTTCATGCCTCACAACCTTTTTGTTTCCATCTAGAT
Organism: Protopterus annectens; assembly: GCF_019279795.1. Lineage (NCBI taxonomy): Eukaryota > Metazoa > Chordata > Ceratodontiformes > Protopteridae > Protopterus > Protopterus annectens. Next base: position 562,367,696 of record NC_056726.1, on the reverse strand, counting down.
ATTAAGTAAGCTGTCATGCAGCCAATACATTGAAATATTTTTTTTTCTTCTACACTTCATTTTGTCTTGATTGGAGTCTCATAATAACAGTTTGGCACCCAGGGCAGTGTATTTAATTAATGTTACAGTTTTTGTGGTTTTGAGCATAGCTCCTCCCCTTTCTAGTTGGCCACACCTATTCCCATTGACCCCACCCATTCAGCTGTCTCCTGCAGCCCCCCTTTGATTTGCAGTCACCAGCCGCCATTATTTTTTTATGCAGAGAACTACCTGCCCTCTAGCTTTTCCTTGCCACTTCTTCCTGTATCATATGCCCCAGGTATGTCAACACGTGAGTTATGACTCAGTGTATAATGTCTTAGCTACTGCAATCTTATTTATGTCACTTTTGTTCATTAGTGCAAACAGATTGGGAGGCTTTTTACTCAGGCCATGTGCAATTACAGACATTGTCCTCATCATAGAGATGGCTGCATAACGTTCTGCTAATGTAATGTATTACTGTACTGAGGTTCTGAAGGATTCTTCATAGTTATGTATTAGTGCAGGATGCATTATTCATTTAATGTTTGTGAGGCAAATATGTGTATGTGCCTGAGAGGTGATGTACCTGAAGGTTTTCTACTCCCCCCCCCCATTAGGTTAATTGTTTTGCTTTCAAGAACTGCCAGCTTCTTCTAGCATTATGCTTAATTTCCCCAAGAGATACAAGCTATCCTATATGTCAAAGGAAGGCTGCATTACTCCAAGGAAAACCTTGAACTATTGAAGATAGATCATTGATTTATGCATCTATCCAGACATTGAATTTCTCTGTACAGTGCTTTCTTGATGTGCATTTTACACAGCAGGGGAGTAAGGGCATTGTGTGAGATAGTTGCTTGTGTCTGTGTGATACCTGCATTTATAATTTTTTTTCATTCTGTACCATCCTTGTATTAATTCAAGCTGAAATTTGTACCAAATACAATGATATTCAGATACAGCTGTCCTTTCAGCCTTTCGTGCCTTTTTTGTCTCTGCTGCTACTTTATCAGGCACACACCTGGCCCATTCACTTAGTTCCCTTTTATATATGCTGCCCTCCTTTTAGTTAAGGCTTTGAGTATCATTATGTCTACTACAGATGCATTCTATAAAGTACAAAGAGGCTATAAATTGGTAATAAAAATATGAAATTCACAAATAAACAAACAGCTAGATGAGAACTTCATTTACTTTAAAAAGTCCAGACAGCCCTCATGGGAACCAGACTGAATGTGCCTTACCAAGTTATGTATTACCTATATATCACACTCTGACATCTTTTGTTATTGGCTTCCATGACATCCTTACCATCCTGTTATGTATTCTTGCTTTAGATGTTACATGGGGTGGGATACTTAATACAAAAGCAAAGTAATGCTTTTGTACATTTATTTCCAGCATGTTCTTGACTGCACCTGATATTTGTTTCCAAACATCTTTATTGATGGATGTGGCCAGAAAGTAGGGACTTGTATTGACCCTTCCACAAACCCATATTACTTCAGCACTTGACCTTCTCTATTCCCCTCTTCCTGATATAGATACCATTTACTATAAGATCACAAGATCAATTATTAAAGCAAAGAAATCATGAGACTGATTGTACTTTGCCAATACCCACTCTCACTTGCACCTCCCACGTCCATAAGAGCAAAGCAGGTCAAGCTTGGAATAAATTTGCAGATGCCCTTCCATTCATCCAGGTTAGTCTTACAGGAGTCAGGGGTGTCACTTTGCTTAACATATAAGACCAGTGTATTCTACTGATGGAGTAAACACATAATAAATATGTCCCTCCAGTCTGACTAAAGGTTAGTGGCAGTTTAAATTCTCAATTCTAGTATTAGCTGAACTGTCTACTGTTTGCAGATACAAGAGTTTAAGGAGGGTTGCATAATTTATGGAAGAGGAGGAAGACACAGATCACCAGTTTGTAAGAGATCAAAAAAAGGTAAAAGGGTTCAGTCTTGGTGACTAAGAGTCTTCTGATCCATGACCTTTTTGCTTAGGAATTGCTAGGGTCATTGCAGCTCTGTGATGTGCCTGTCCAGGTGCATACCAATGGGGCATCATACTATATAATTGGTCTAATTAGAGCAGAGTTAAGGAGAAATACAATTTCTTTCAACCTAGATGAAAAGCTTCAATATATGAGTTGTGATAAATAGAAGGATTTCTTGACTACTAATGCCATATGCTGATAAAAGAGAAGGTGTGATCCACGTGCTGAGATCCCTAATTGCATGTCAGTGTGTGGTGGGACAGAATCTATTGTATAAGCTGGAGATGTGAGTTTTTAGCTAAATGCAAAAAAAATGCTTTTTTGCATTTAATTTCAACATTTTTTCTGTACATCATTGGTTAGTACAGATTGGATTCTGCTGCTGTAGCACTGCCAGTAAAACATAAATTACACTCATTGACAAGCTTTGTTAACCACAGCCTTAATTTACTGTTTGGAGAAGTATATGCTAAATCAGTGGAAATCAGTGGAGGTCCCAACTTTCAGTATAGATGCTCTATCTTTTAGTCAGTTTGTTATCTACTTTACCAACTATGGGCCTACATTTATATCTGTTGTTTATTTACAGTACCAGAATAATTAAAATGCCTTTGCCAAGTCCACATAGGCTGTGTAGACTGAGTGTCCACTATCCACAGCCATTGAAGACTACTAAGTAGACATGATCACCCTTTGACAAAAAACACACTACTGAGGGTTTACTGTTAAAGTTTAGCAATAACCCATTACTGGGTGTGGGTATCACAGGATTTACCCTTAGTTGGTGTGGTTTAATCACAAGAGTGAAGCTTGAGTGGTTAAGCAAAGCCAAATATGGATAAATCATGTGATACCTACACACGAGTGGGTTATTGCTGCTATACAATGACATTATTTAAGAATAAGATTGCAAATCTTTCTTGAATAAAACCACTGTATGAGGGCTCTTTAGTCTTCTTCCTCTCTTATTCTCCTGTGTACTGATATGCTGAGCATGCATTTGTGACTTACCTCCTCATGCTTGCACACAATATCAGTTCAGAGCAAGACAGGCGAAGGAGAAAATAGCGTGTGTGTGTGTGTGTGTGTGTGTGTGTGTGTGTGTGTGTGTGTGTGTGTGTGTGTGTGTGTGTGTGTGTGTGTGTGTATGAAATTGTAATATCTGGTATTAATGACTAACATAAATCCTCAATGATTTACCAGAAAATCAACAATTTTCCAAAGGATAAAAACATGAGGAAAACCATGGACGTTCTGGACAGCTCACTGGTATGGTTACCGTTAGTACAACTGATTGTACTGCCAGTATAAGCATACCTTTTGACTATCCAGTGTTTTACAGAACATTTTTGATTTTTCTCATACTTTTCTCTGTTCTTTTATGAAGTGTTAGTGAGCTGCTTTGTGTAGTAAAACATTTTATTTCCTCAGAATTAATTTGACTCTTGTGTGATGTTGAGCAAGTCACTTAATCAGACAATGGTTAGGAGCCATTTGGAGGATTACTTACTCCCATCTAATGGTGTCCTGGAACGCATGCCTGTTAAGTATCTTTTTTTTTTTTTTACTGTATATAGACTATATTGCTTTAGTAATAGAGTGTATCCTAGTACATAATTATATCACTCAAGAATACTCCAGCAGCTGGGCTAGTTTGTATTGAGATATGGTTCATTTACAAAGGGCAAGCTGATCGGGCTGTTCATTCAGTGTGCATGTTTTTGAATACTAGCGAGCTGTTACTGTTTGCTATTTTTGATTCAACAGCTTATGAAGTCAGATATAAATGCACTACATGGCCTTGCAGATTAGACTAGTTAGACTGATAGTTCTGCAATTCCTGGGGTCTGTGGTTGGGGTGCTCTTTATGAAGTGGCTATATCACAACAGCCATTTTCCATGCTTCAGGGACATAGTTAAACTAAAGTTAAAACAGTTTTAGGAGAGGTTCCATGAGAGCACGTTTAACAGTATTTACTAGCCTTCCCGGTATGCTGTCTGATCTCACTGAACTTATATGTTTATGCCATCTAATCTTCTCATCAGTAATGGCATTATAATATAAATCATATGAATTCCACATACATGGTGGACTTCACATTACACCTGACATTGGCCTTCATTTACCTCCACAATTAAATTAATTCATAATTTCCAATAGATCTGGCTATAGCCCTATACTGGTGTTTACAAACGTATCTAGTCTCTACAGATTTTGCTGTATCAGTTTACCAAAACAAACTCAAGCAGACAGAACAAAAATGACATCAACATCATACAAAATGCAAATTATTGACATCAAGCATAAAGTAAACTAAAGTAACCTTGACTTGCATCACCTGATTTTAAAGGCAAATATGTTGAAATTCCCATACAAGGGAACTACTCTTGGAGATAAGATATGCATTTGGCATACTAATACTTGGGATAACAGCACAACCCATGTCTAGTAAGCACTATACCAATTCCAAAGGAGCACCATTAGGGAGCTGAACATTGCCTTCAAATATAGCATGCTCATCATATTATGGCATAACAGCTATTGACTCACCCAATACTGATTCCGACTGCCTACTTTCTCCTTAAAGCAACTGTTCCCTTATCCACTAGGGCTACTATCTCTCTTTAAGGCCCCCTGTGGTTGATACGCCAGGGGCTTTTACACCATCTGGTAATCATCCTTTTTTCACACCAACATCATTACCTTGATCAACTGCTGATGAGAAGTTGGATCACTAGTTCATATTCACGCCAGAAAATATCCTAGAAGGTCTACAGGGGTGTAAAAATATGTGTTCAAGCATTTTCATGCAAAAAATTTCAAATCTGTAGGATATAGTTGCAAATCTTGGCAGCTTGTCTCAGGGAATATGGCAATGCCGAAGTCATGTTCCCATGTAGCCCTCACCTGCCAAGGTCTAAAACAGCTCACAGAACTGTCCCCCAAGTAGGGGTTCTGTAGCTTATAGGATGGGAAGACACACTTTGGCCCACACAACTCTGTTTTTTCCCCTTCTCATACAAAGTCCCTAGACATATAAACTATCATGTTCAGGATTTCAGTAAAAATATAATCAGGGAAAGACAAGAGAACAAAGTAGTTGAATGGTCATATTCATTGGTTTAACTCCAAAGAGATCTGGTTTCCATCTATCCATCTCATGCCTATTTTTTCTTAAATACCATTTTATGGATTTTTAAATTGAATCTTCATATGTACCGCAAAACCAAACCACCAGAGGAAAGGAAACATTTGCATCAGCCTGGAAGGGAGAATTAAGAAGGATGTAGATTGCCTTATTTTTTCCCATTTTATTTTATGGCCTGATATATTGCCATAAATATAATTTCTCCAGTTCACACTCTAGGTTGACCAGTGAGATCAAGATATAATCTGGATAGATAGAGGTTAATATTTCTTAAGCCAGTATGTCATACCTCCCCATGCCCGACTGTCTTATAGTATCTGTTACAGAATCAAGGTTGAGGGTAAATAGAAGCAGGGAAAGGCAAGAATCCTGTCCTGTGCCTCTGGTGAAGTAAAAAGGGTAAAGAGGGTCTGATAGTCCTACATGCATCTTCATCTTTGCCTACATGCCCCTGTAGCAATTAAAGAGCACCTGAATGAACCCTGTGGGGATCATAACTCTCAACCTCTTATCCCATGAAATCTGGACAAAGCTCGACATAATAGGGGAACAAAAGCCAAAATCTGGGACACATTTTAAATATTGCTCTTATAAACTAGAATAACTGGGTTTGTGTTAAAATTCATTATCGAAAGGATGTGAAGTTTGAAACTCAAATGTATGTCATTATTTAGTGATTTAATTACTCGGATCATCCTTCATTCCTCAGATCATCCCAGTGATTTGCCAGAAAACCACAAATTTTATGAGGAACAGACCAAACTTTGAGGCAAAAATCTGGACATTCTGTGAAAATCTGGACAGTTGAGAGGTATAGTGAGGAGACCAAAGTATGCCATGACCTCTCTAGGAAATGTGTAATTCACCCTGTCAAATGCTTTTTCAGCATCCTAACTTTGAAAGGATAATTGTTTCTTTGTAATATTATTATCACATATGATCAAGGCTGCTTTGATAATATTTTAAAATCTCTGCCACTCCACAAAGCCAGTTTGCTTCAGCTCTAAAGATTGGCATCATTTTAGAAAATCCATCTACAAAGATTGCTATGAAGAGCCTGCAGTCATGGTTTAAGATGAAAATAGGGTTGTAGGAGGATGGCAGACATGGATCTCTCCCCACTTTTGGGATCACTGTTATGAATGCCTTCCTCCAGAAGATACTAGGAGTGGCTTCCTGAAGAATTTCATTAAATAGTGCCAAAATGGGTTGCCAAACATTTTCACCCATAGCTCTCCAGAACTCTACTGGAACTCCATCTGTGCCAGGCAATATTCATGTGGATGGCCTTAATACTACTCTTTTGAACTAAGAAACTATCAGTTCCTTTGGCTCATATTTAGAGAGATGAACAGGTCCCAAATATTTTACTAATTTATCCTTTTCCACAACCCACTCCTCTGAGTAAAAGGTCAAATAGAATCCATGGATTTCTTGTGTGATCACCAGTGGGTATTTTAGCAAGGGATTCTCCCGCTAAGCCACCAGCTCTGGGATTACTTGTTGCTTGTTAGTTCAGGTGCAGAGATAATTTTTTTGTTAATCTGGTGAATTTTAGAAACAGGTAAACCCTTTGTTCTCCTTCAAAAATTCTATTTTGCCATCCAGTAAATCCTGTATTTTTTATTGATAAATTGCATTTGATTACTGGGAAAGTCCCACTGGGCAATAAAACCCCATGTCAGCAGTGGCCCGGGAAGAAATGCTCCAATTGACAAATGTATAAACATATGATACATACTGTATACAAAGACAGCAAATATCTCTGCTAAGACAAAAAGAGTAAAATAAAATCCACATTTACATACAATGTACAGGGTTGCATTCACATTGGAATCTACAGTATATAGTACTGTATTCTTATTATTCCACTAACATTGATGGATGTGTGTGCAAATTTCAGTTAGATTCAAGAAAGGCTTAAATTCAGTAAGTGTCAGTGGTGCAACAGGTAGCACACTCACCACTGGTGCAGAAGGCTGTGAGCTCTATTCCCACACCAGGTAGATCAATGGCTGACACTGCAGTGTAGCATAAGGAGAGTGCTGTACTCCTGAGTGTGTCCTTCTTCAGATGAGATCTAAATAAACCAAAATTCCCAGTAGGCCAACTTCTGTACTCCTACACTGTTGCCAAAATGTGGAACTCACTTTCCTACAATGATCAGATTGAAACATTGCTACCTTTAAAAGTTCCTTACATAACTACTTAAATTCTACATGGAACTGCAGCTGCTCCACAACCCCACTCTTCAAAACCTGACCTCTAACCTCACTCTCTTTTCTTGTCTATATTCTAGATACACAGACAAAAGTATTCTTGCCAACTTCCCTAATGATGGGGTTTGTGAAATGATCTGTGCTATTTTGCTGATATTACAGTTATGTTTTTCTCTAACTGTATACTATCTCCTTGCTAAAAGTTTCACTTATGTTTTTCTTAAACTGTATACAATTCTCCATGTCAAAATGTACTATGTTATTTTGCTGTACTGCTTCTATATGCACATTTATGTTTTTAACTGAATAAGAGTGTATACTGTATTATTCTGAACAACTTATCTTAATTTGTTAAGCTTGTAACAAGTTATTTGAGCTTTTCTCCCCAAGCCTCCACTGAAAAAGGGGTTTCTTGGCCCAGTGGATTATCCTGGTAATCAAATGCCAATAAGTAAATAAATAAATAACTCAAGGCCCCATGATCTGTCCTAGTGGTAGATTTAAAAGATTCTACAGCACTATTAAAAAGAGTAGGAGAAGTTCCCCAATGCACGAGCCAGAGGCTCCGAACCTACTGGCACTAACCTAGTCAACACAGGATAAATAAAGGAGAATGATACAGTTATATATGAAGGCTTGCATTTGTGTTGCAGTATACAGAGTTACGTCTCATTATGACAATAAACAGTGGTGGGTATTTGTGTACGGATTTTACTTTTAGATTCATGTTATCAGCCATAAAGAATAGTCTGTAATAATGCAATAAGAGATGGTAACAATTGCAATAATACATTTGTGTCAGCAAGAAATCAGTTTACAATTATTATGAGAGAGAAATAGTCAGCAACAGATTTATGTCCACAGGAGAAATTAGGAGAATTTATGGCTGATGCTACCTGTTGTAAAGAGGTATAAGGTGGGTTTAGAATATAGAAGCACAGTCAGGAATCTGCTATATCATTTTTCATTTGTGGTTTAATGGATTATAGATTGAGGGGGCAGGGTTTCACTTTTTGAAGATATAGTTGGAGTATAGGAAGCCTCCTGCTGAGTTGTTTGGGTCACTAGTAGTTGGAGTTATTCTGTGGATCACAGAATTCTATTACTGGAGCAGTACCATTACGATTTATAGCTGGAGAGTGCTCTGGTAAGTTAATGAAACTGAATAGTTACTAGTTGTGAGAAGGTTAGGTAGTAGGACAGTTCTGTTCAGTTTAACTTTTTCAGAGTCAGCCAGTGTGCCTCCTGAGGTAAATTAGCTGCAAATCTAGCAGCTTTGTTATAGCACTATTCCAGCTGACCTTTCTGTGTCAATTGTATGTTTGTGAAAATGGGTGCTGTGTAAAGGAATTATGACAGAAGATGGGGTGGGGTAATGTACTTTCTGGCATTATCAGTTAGATATAGTTACATATATTTTGATCCTAAAGAGTGGGTTGAGTTTTTGGTGGGTTGTTCAGTGTTTTATATGAAGATCAAATGTCATGTTTTCATCTATGGTTATGCTTAGAGGGTTGATGTGAGTAACAAGTTTAATTTTTGTACTCTTTGATGAGGTTATGATGAAAAATACTTTTTGTCTAACCAATTGTTTTGGAAATAAACTCATTCTTTTAGGGTATAGGAGTAACGGAGGTTGAGATCCAGAGTCTACTAGTCAGAAGGACAGACTTGAAATGATGTGAGGTCAAACTTTCAGTAGACAATGAGAGATGTCATCAGAATGGGAGGTTGGCATCGTTTAGTGAATTCACAAGTCCTGCCTGTTTCAGTTTATCAAGAACACAAATTGAAGAAAGGCAGAATAAGGGACAATGTTATCAGAATTTTTTGCCAAAACAACCAGAAACATATAATGGATGTAGAGGAGTAAAAATGTCCAACCAACATAAGAGCATCAGAAAATAAGAAAGAGGTATATTTTGAAATAAATCCAACAAGCAGAAGTAAGATGAAGCAACACCAGGCTATCATAAAACCAGCAACAGTTTATTCAGGAAACAGGCACAGACAAAGGCATAAGCATGCGTGACAACTTATCAGCCATTTTTTTCTGTCAGACTGAATTTTTATGTGAAAGGGTTTCTGACAGGATTATAGTGTGCTACTTTTACATTATGCTTTATAGGACTGTATATGTGAGTGTAAGTATAAGTGTGTTGCTTGTGAAGACTGTTGACAACTTTTATTTTCCAGTTCACACATTCCAGTGAAACTTATTGCATCTGAAGCATCTTTCCTTGGTCACAAAATGAATACTTATCCCACTCCTGCTGGTCCACCTCTCACTGTTCTTAGAAAAGAAAAAAAAAACAACTTGCCAAAGAGCCCTTGCTAACCCTGCATGCTCAGTCAATGCCTCAGCCAATGATGAGTAAGTCTGCAATGACCATTAGTAATTCCTCAGACCACTCACTTAACTCTCTGGCTTTCTTTGGTATAGTCCTTTCCTCTACCACAATCCTGGAGTCAGCCACTTCTTCTTCAGCTGTTCCAGTGTCCAAAACAGGCATGGGAGAACCATCTTTTCTGGGACAAGAATGCAGTTCACTGTAGCTGGGGAAAGATACCTTTTGATGGGGTAGAAATACCTTCTCCAAGTCAGTCATAAGGGACACATGTAAAGAAAAAACAAACAAACAAACAAAGGTTTAAACATTAAAAACACTGTAGAACTCAGAAGAAAGCCCCCACATTAGAGTAAAATGACTTTATTGACACTTTTATCAAAAATACTTCATCAGAAATGTAAAAAGACTTAATAAAACCATCTTTGTAAATGTTAAGAACACACCTATTATCAATTATACAATCAATTAAGCCCCAATTAACTTAAAAACATACTGCATAGTAATGCAATGTCAGATAGTCAACTTTCTATCTACTAAAAAACATTTAATATTTATAACATCATTAAGGCCTGGGGGAATGTCTGCTCCCAGTCGAAATTGCCATAAAGTCTCTCTTCTTTCAATTTTATTTTTTAAATTTCCACCTTTTAAATCTAACTCAATGTGCTCTAAAATAGAAAAAGTTAACTTTTTATAGGAAGTATAAATAACAGAACTCCTATACAATGCATTAATATCATTTTTTCTTTTTATTGCATAATAATGTTCCCTAATGCATTTGTTTAAGTTCCTTGTAGTCATTCCTATGTAATATGCAGGACATCCTGAGCACAGAGCTATATATACTACATTAGTAGTACTACAATTAAATCTACCTGGGAATAGGATAGTGTATTCAAAAAATCAAGATAAATGTGAGGTCCCTCATGCATATACCTACAAAAATTGCATTCTTGACATTTATACATTCCCTTAGGTTTCTGGGAAATAAAAGTAATAACCTTTGTTTGTTTGTTTTCCAAAATACCCTTAATGTTGTTATTTCCCTTTTTGTATACAAAATTAGGCTTTTCACCTAAAACCTCTTTCAAATCACTATTGCCTGAAATGATTTTCCAGCTGTCATTTATGACAGAAATGACTTTTTTTTCTGTCAACAGACATTTCTATAACACATCTGGGAGTGGACTTTATAGATGTAACATTTGCTTTGTTCATTAACCCATTAATAAATATGGGAGGAAAATCAGTTATACACCTGTTAGTTATTTCAAGTGCTATTTTATCCAATAATTCTTTACAATAACCTCTCTGTAGAAATAAATACTTTTTTTAATCATTTCAGGTAACAGTGATTTGAAAGAGGTTTTAGGTAAAAAGCCTAATTTTGTATACAAAAAGGGAAATAACAACATTAAGGGTATTTTGGAAAACAAACAAACAAAGGTTATTACTTTTATTTCCCAGAAACCTAAGGAAATGTATAAATGTCAAGAATGTAATTTTTGTAGGTATATACATGAGGGACCTCACATTTATCTTGATTTTTTTGAAATACACTATCCCAGTCCCAGGTAGATTTAATTGTAGTACTACTAATGTAGTATATATAGCTCTGTGCTCAGGATGTCCTGCATATTACATAGAAATGACTACAAGGAACTTAAACAAACGCATTAGGGAACATTATTATGCTATAAAAACAACAAATGATAATAATGTATTGTATAGGCGTTCTGTTATTTGTACTTCCTATAAAAAGTTTACTTTTTCTATTTTAGAGCACATTGAGTTAGATTTAAGAGGTGGAATTTAAAAAAATAAAATTGAAAGAAGACAGACTTTATGGCAATTGCAACTGGGAGCACACAGTCCCCCAGGTCTTAATGAAGTTATAAATATTTAATGTTTTTTAGTAGATAGAAAGTTGGCTATCTGACATTTCATTACTATGCAGTATGTTTTTTTTAAGTTAATTGGGGCTAAATTGATTGTATAATTGATAGTAGGTGTGTTCTTAACATTTATAAAGATGTTTTTATTAAGTCTTTTTACATTCCTGATGAAGTCTTTTTGAAGAAAGCGTCTATAAAGTCTTTTTACGCTAATTTGGAAGTTTTCTTCTGAATTCTACAGTGCTTTTCAGTTATTTTGTTTGGTGCACTGTTAGTCCGTTTTGTTTTAAAGGTTTAAACATTGTTCATCTGAAGACATAGTGTCTATTAGAAAAGGTCTTACCTTAGCTAAGAGATTGTTAGAGGATATTAATCCTGGTACTCTTGTTAGAGGATATTAATCCTGGTACTCAGAATGCATTACCTGCAAAAGAGGTCAGCAGAAATATTCCTGAGGAAGTCATGTTAGAAGAATCTGACATAGACAGGGACAAAGATTCTTCTCCTGCAAATTATAAGCCCAATTCCCTGATTCCAAGGAAACTTGGTCCTCATAGCCTCCTTTGGAGGAATTTTCCTTTACGCAGTGTATAGGCAGAGTGAATGAACTATTTTTATGGGAACAAACCGATGTTTCCCCTGAACTGAAGAAATATTATGATCTGTTACAAGTAGATATGCCTAATTCTACTCCCATTCGTCCATTATTGACACCCTTGGAGGATGTATTTAAAGCTGTCTGTAGCAACCCTGATTCTTAACCTTCAGTTTCCACAAAAAACAAACAGATTTTATGACGTTTCTCAAACTAGCAAGCATTTGTTTTCCCACCTTAGTTATGGCCCTGCTGCCATATCCACATCTTCATCATCTGAGAACAGGCCGTTGGTGACCTACAGTCAGAGCTGGATCCAGCACTAGGCAACCTAGTCAGCTACCTTGAGCCTGGCTGGGTGGGGTGCCTAAGCTTACTTGTCTGGCAGTTGACATAGAGTATTAAAGAGCTGTTAAGCTGTTTCCTGGTTCAGTAGCACAAGATTTAATTTCCTCAGCCTTCATTGCCTAACTGTGGGACTCTGAGCAAGTCACTTAACCAGACACCCCTCCCGGGCTTAATCCGAAAAAGATCCATACAGATCAGTGCTCTACCCCAGAAATCAAATACAAATCAAATAAAATAAATAAAAATGCTCTACTTTAAGAAAAAAGACACTGCTAGCTTAAAATGCTCTACTTTTAAAAAAAAAGATGTTTAAATGGGTTTACCTTCATATCGTCGATCACATATGATCGACCAACCACATTGTCGACCCGTTTTCTGCAAAATTGAATCCGCGGCACTTCTAAAATGTTGAATTAATGTCGAATTTTGACATTTTTGGACGTGCCACAACTCCTCACCAGTGCTACTATGGGTCAAAAGGGGGCGAGATTTAGCCATTTGCATATGTGGTCTTTGTCATTTGGGACGTTCACACATCGGTCTTCGCGGAAGCGGGGTTGACCTTTTTGAGATCACTGTTATGAAGGTAAACTGTTTAAATGTTCTACATAAAAAAATAAAACACTAAGCCCAGAATATATGAGTCAGTATCAGGATGTGTGAGACAGACGGTTTGAGAAACCACAGCATCAGGAACATGTAGGAGATTTAAGTTATCATCACTGAGGATAGCAGGCATACAGCAGAGAAACTTCGTGGTCCAGACCTCGCTCTGGCAGATTTAGATCACATTAAAAAAACACCAATGGAGATGCCAGAACGCGACATTTATCATTAAGTGCTTTCATCCGTTACAGTAACTGGACTTCATCAAAATATCCAACCCAATATCACATGACATTAAATACCAAATAATCAAATCATCTCATAATTATTCAACCAGCCACAAAGTTCTTCATTAGCGCAGACAGAATTCTTTCCAATTAACACATAAAATCATAAAAACATCTTTAAAATAAATGTTAGTTTAAATTTGGTTAGGAGCTTCAAATATTTAACATTTATTTTAAAGGAATGAATAAATATATATATATATTTTAAATAGAGCATGTTTATTTGGCTATACATATATACTGGTACTTAATGATTTTTAAGTTTTTTTATTATTATCCATTTAGTCTTTTTTAGCAGAAGATATTAGGAAATCACCTACGGATGATTACTCTAAGCTATATAAATTTATTTGATTTAATATTTTAGAATCTGTGGTAATTATGATATGTATACTTTTGTGTTCTCATGGTTTTTGTGTTAATTAGAAATTATTTTGTCTGTGTTACTGATGAACGCTTTGACTGGATGAAAGCACTTAATAATAAATGTTGCTGTGTTCTGGCTTGACCCCCAGGTGCTTTTTGATTTGCTCTATTTGTACTACACTAGTTGGTTATTATTTGTAGATTCAGATCTGCTGAAAGTGAGTGCACAAGATATACAGCAGCATTCTGTTTACAGACAAGAGTGACCAGACCTCCCACAAGTATGTGTGGCAGGATCTTGTTCCACAGGTAAATGCTGTTGGTGGCCATAATCGAATGCAAGAGGAAGTGCACTTTAGGACCACTGACACAATCTATTATTCATGTAAAAGGACAACCCACCTTACAGAGGAGCACATGGCCACAGATAAGGGTCTGCCTACACAACCATTCCTAAATGGCATGAAGGAGTTCCTTGCATCTCACTCAGGAGAAATTACAGCTCCTTCATACCTACTGGAGGACTTAACATTTGTGCAGGACTTCACTGCCCTCCATGGATGTTAGTGGGTGCGAACCCAGGTGGGTAGTCCCTTACACACACACACACACACACACACACACACACACACACACACACACACACACACACACACACACACACACACACACACACACACACACACACACACACACAGATCATGCTGCAACCAGAACCAGAGTCATTTTGTTTGTACAGGCACATCAGGTCTTCAGCTGCAACATCAGTCTGCGCAAGGTATGTGTTCAATATGTTCTACTTACCTTTCTGTTTTATAGCTGTAGTATCACCAGGATCTAAGAGTGTCACAAAATAGCATTGTTACAGTTGGGTCTGTCTGTCTATTTTCACAGGTGTCTGGGTTCTCCACCATAGGTGTTGGCATGCCTGATGAATAGGGAAATATCTAAGCCTGACAATGATGTTTGCTCCAGTCTGGTATAGTGTGCAGCTATGGTGGCACTGTCAAGCACAGGTAACATGACAGGAATATCCCTCTCCTTTTACAGACAGCACTGCATTGCCTATGCAGCCCCTTGATCAGTCTCAGAATACCATAGTAAGATAAGAATTCTCTGACACAGCAGGCCAGGGTGCACCCTCATTCTCTAAACCACAGACATCTGTGGATACTGCCAGCTTGTAAGAGTATGGGGAGGAATGTGGGGGGCCAATACAACAATGACATTAATGTCTTGGTTCCTGTTCCATGTCTAAGCTGAGTGACTCTGTGGATACCATACAATGGATGTGCAGGGCAGTTATAGAGCCACATGCTGATGCCACCACAGCCATTACACAGCTAAATTGTGTAGTGCATGGCCTTTGTGATGATCTCAGAAAGGGATTAACCCATTTATATACCAATTTTGAAAGATGCCTTTGGAAGTCTGTATCATAATAGTGCTCATGTATAGCCACACAGCATGGGCATCACTGCTTTCTTGACTGATTTTTTTCCACTTCTTTTATGGAAACTTACAGTACAATGGACCAGAGATGGTCTAGGTCCCATGAAGCCACATTTTCTATGCCTTTCACCAGTGTTGAGTGAAGTACTGTGCACTATGGCTGCAGACATGGACAGGATGTATGTGCAGAACATACTTATGGCACATCCTGCTGTTTCCACAGATGGAGTACACCATCCTTTGTGCTAGCTATGGATAGCGATAGTGACATTCTTTGGATGTGGCAACCCCATGAATGGGGATATGCATGGTCACTGCACATATATTTTGATGGTGCCCTGGACCTGTGATACAGAAGCATGCAGCCAATTCTGCAGGAAGAATATACACATACACATCCTCACAGTCAACATCACCACTCACATCAGCCCACTTACACCAAACTAGAGACACCATCCTTCCTGAACTATCTTCACAGCTCACTTTACTCACCAAGCAGTAATATATACAAACTGACCAACATCAGCATCTCCACCCATAATGCCCATTGTCAGCATCTGTCATCATGACCTTCCCCACATGTGCATAGAATGACAACCCTTACTATTCCTTTATCAGGTAAGCCTGTGTCCATTGCATAGAAAGTCCAGTTCGTGCATATTATAAAATATCCTGGTTTTAGTATTGAGGGAATCACTGTTACTCCATGTTATATCTAATTTTGCACATACTTGTGAACCAGAAGTTACCTCTTATCCAATGCCACAGCATTCAGAGCCTGCCTCCACCTCCTGTGGTCATACCCTGCAGCCAGGTCTTCAACAAACTTCATCAGTCACAACACCCACTGCTGACTCCAGCACATCCTTTCCCCCAGTGGCAACCCCCTGCTGTATCTGTTTGTGCACTAATATGCTGTTAAATACTGCACACAAAGGCCCCAATGGCAACCCCCTGCTGTATCTGTTGGTGCACTAATATGCTGTTAAATACTGCACACAGAGGCCCCAACGGCAATCACCTACTGTATATGCCTGTGTACTAATATGCTGTGAAATACTGCCACATATTTTGCATCATGTTTTTGGAACATATTGCAGGGTAC
Organism: Protopterus annectens; assembly: GCF_019279795.1. Classification (NCBI taxonomy): domain Eukaryota; kingdom Metazoa; phylum Chordata; order Ceratodontiformes; family Protopteridae; genus Protopterus; species Protopterus annectens. The sequence continues at coordinate 562,351,294 of NC_056726.1, read as the reverse complement.
CACCAGAGACAGCTTAACAGTCGAAGATAAATACAGTAGGTATATATTAGACACAAATTATTGCTTTCTTGTTTGTTAATTATTTAGAAATCCATTTTGTGCTAAAACTGCACAACTCAAAAAACTTTGAAAGCACTTTTTTGGGTTTGGGTTTCATGTCTCCGTTTTTGGTTTTATAAATACTCATAAATAGTCATCACATATAGAAATGTTTCTTCTAGTCACTTGTTGGCAGTTCTATAGCTTTCAGAAAAATTAAGTATTCTCTTGTGTTCTTATTTTCACTTTCTTTCAAATTTGAAGCAGACTAAATGAGTTTAATATATTATCAAACATCTTTGTATTGCAAGAATATCTCCACATGATTTGTCATGAAAACAGAGGACTTGGATAATGCAGAAACACCAGTACATGGCTAGGGAATATATCTGGACAAATAAATTTCCATACTTGTGTTTTTTTTCTATACATTCTTAAAATCAGCATAATGTTATTGCAAATAAACAGAGAAATCACTTGCGCATAATAAAATTATATTGCATATTTGAGCTATTCATCTCAACATCAGAAATATACTCATTTCACATTCAGTTAATTTTATATTTTTAATACATTTCCATTATTCACATATTACACCTTCTATAAGTTTCCATAATTCAGGGCTAGACTACAAGAACTGCACACTGCATTCTTTATTTATCATCCCCTCAGATCATAATACTCACCCACTATAGCTTCTTTTTGTAGACAATCTCTCTCCCTCCCCTTTGCTATCTTCCTTTCCAAACTAAGTCATATCCCTTTTCTCTCTCCTCTACAGCTGAAGTTCCTCTAAACACACTGTATCCAACCCTTCACTATAAATTCAACCTCTTAATTAAGTTATTAGCCCTCCATTTCAACTTCCTAACCTCCACCCCCACTGACCTACTCCTTAGTCCTCAGGTTCTGGACCCCAATGGTTTATGGGTGCTCCAAGGCACCCTACCACCTGGACAAAATAGAATATATTTATAATGCAAGATAAAACCTTTTTTACTATATTTATGGAATCTAAAATATTTCTATCATATATCCTTAGCAGCTGTCAATAATTACAATCAGTCATTTTTTTCTGTAGAACTTGAACAGTTATTTATTTTCTGAAAAAACACTAGCCATGTCCAAATGCTAAATGGATAATGGACCTGGTGAGCAGACATTTATAAGGGCAAAAAATGACTATGTGTACTGTCAGAATAAGTAGGTAACACAGGAGACAGCTTCTAAAATGGAATAACTTCCACTATCCATGGAACAGTTTCCAACATTCTCAGTCTGTTTTTCTGGCCCTTCAGTACTGAGAGAATTAAGTAATAACCTGCGCATGGGTATACCAGGATTTACCTATGGTTGGTGTGGTTTAATCACTGGGATGAAGCCCGAGTGACTAAACAAAGTGAACCGTGGGTAAATCCTGATACACCCACAGCCAGGAGTGGAGTATTATTAGGGAGGTTGGCATAGTGGTTAAGATACTTGCCTTACAGACACAAGGTGCAGGGTTTGAGTTTCACATGGGTCAAGTGGCCCACAAGGGCAGTTAGCTTAGTAGTAATCTGTGAACCTATTATACAATAACATTATTTAAGAAAGAAATTGCTTATCTTTTTTAAACAATGTATTTATATATGGGAGGTTCTGTCTTCTTCTGCATTGTCTTCCCTATACTGATTTAGTGGGCAAGTGTATGAGACTTATGGTCTCCCTCTTACACAGTACATAAGAGCAGGAGAAGTGATGGAGAAAACAGAATTTCTGGCCATTTTATTTTTAACTATTGAAAAATAGAGATCTATGAGGGACAGAGCAAACATATAAGGAAAATCATGTAGGTTCCTGTCTGATAAGTTTTGAAGAAAGTACTGATTTTTCTTATATTTTGCTCTGTCCCTCAGCATATGCCAATAGAAAGTTTGGCTGCTCAGTGATACTTCAGTGGCTGGACTATTTTCTGTTAGTATATGATTGATTTACAGTGGGCATGCTGATTGGGCTGTCCAGTTTTGAATAGCAATGAGCGTTTATTGTGTAATGAATAATGCATCTGCTTATGGTTAAACTGTAACTGATTAGTATAACCAAGTAGAGCAGAATACATGCATTAATCTTCATCGCAAGGGATCTTGGGAATTATACAGATTTTCTATGAAAGCGACACATTATAACTCAAAGCATAAACATTACAGTGCAATGCAAAGCGTAGTTAGTGATAAGGGTTGGATTTCAGCCTGAAATTACACCTGATTCATAGCTAGTCTGCACGTTTCAGTGCTCCAAAAGCAGATTAAGCATTAACACATGATCTCAGGATAACAATAAACATGCTTTTTTAAGTAAACCAATGCTCCATTGTAAAATGTTAGGTATTTAACTGACACTGATTTTTTTTTCTAATTGTATATATAAGCTTTATGTTGCTCAGTGAATTCATGTAATTGTAAATTCAATTTGGAAAGGAAGACATTCTCTTAAATGAGCCACATACATCAATGGTGTGCTGGCATTCCTCAAAAAAATTACAAAGCTGTGCAGAAATAACTTACATAGAGTAGCTGGAGAACAACTGGGCTCAAATCCAAAATATGTTTGAAAAATAATTTCAAACAGTGCAAATAGATGGATCAGTATAATTGCCACTATTAAAAATGTAAGCACTATTAAGGTTTCGTTTGCCAACATTAACATCAGCCTTATTTTTTTAAACATAATTTCAGATTACATTTCATATACATATTATAGAAGCAGGAATACAACAGTCCATTGCTCCAATGTTTAACATGACAATTAAAAGGATAAAAACCCTTTCACAGCATTAACGCTTTTCTCTCTCAAGACTCATAGTCTCTTATTGTAAGTTTTCCAAGAAGATTATGACATTTAATGCAGACTTTACTCTAAAGCCTGTGTTTTACTGACTTTACTTCTGAATAAAATGGCATTTTAATAATGTGATGAGGGGACTGATACAAGAAGCACTTTGACTTTCTAAGTCCTATGGGATACAGCGCATAGTTCTCCTGGAGCATTTGACATAAACTTGCATTGGAAGAGTTATTTTTATGCATTACTGTATTAATAACTGTGATGCAAGTAAATGGAATATGTTACAGAATAAGCATAGATGGAAAAGTACATTCCAACTAGGAACAGAGAGCCAAGTTATTATAGGTCCTGTCAATTTCAAAGAAAACCAGTGCTGACTAAGCTGGGGAGATTGATCTAAGTGGCTTGCTATACACATTTAAAAAGTTTCTGAAATGGAATTAAAGTTGTTCAAAGCAGTCTTAGCTTTTACGTCATACAAATGCACTTAATTTATTCAGTTTATATAATCATATGCTGCCTTAACAGTAACAAATTCTCCTCAACAGCCTTCTCCATGCAGGAAAACAGTTATTTTATGTTCCATGCTAAGTAGCATGTGGATACTGGGGGGGGCTGGTTAATCTCTATGCCATTCAAAAATACTTCAGTTTTTTAGTGCGTACTAAACTTTGTATGTGAGTAACAGGTTTGTTCACTTTTTTCCAATGTCATTCAGAGAAAAATTCCAGTCACATTTTAGCAAATTACATTATTCATTTTAGGCTGCTCATTACAAAGTTACCTTCTAGTTATCCATTTAGATAACAGCATATTAAATGTGTTTGCTGTTTCCAGTTGAACTACCATATTCATTTTTGTTCCCCAACATTTTTTTTTTGCTGTGTAGTCCACTGAGGGAAAACATAGATGTCCTTCAGTAAAACATTTCTACTTACAGTAAAATAAAAAAAAATGATTCAATGTAACATAAATTCATTCACATGGTTGTTTTTGTCACAACTCATTACCTGTTACTACATTTCAAATTACCATTTTTTTTTCATTCTGCAATAGTATCAGGGCTTGAGTCTAAAGCTAGGACTCATTTGTTTGGTTTTATGGACTTAAAGTATTTTCTGCATATTATCCTCTTGGATTCAAAAGACTGTCCCCCGGATTTACTAATCTTCCATGCAGGACTAGCTTAGTCCTGCACGAAAGCGGCCGTTTAGGAGTAGGACGGCAGCACGCCATGCATATTAATGAAGGTGCACTGCCTGAGCACCTAATCTTACACGGAGCATGTAAGAGTGCAGGGGGCGTGTCTGAGAGCAGAGCTCTCAGAATATACACGTCCCCGCAACGAAGAACAGCAGAAAGGCCAAATAAATGAGCGAGACCACTCATAGGTGTCTGCATATCCCCAGCAACATTCCCCCACATGTACAACAGCAATAGTAAATACAAATAAATTGAACAAACCTTTTTTTTTATTAAGAATCCGATTAAAGCTAACTGTAGGTGCGCGGGTGTGCCCATTGCTTAGCTACGGTTAATGCAGCTTAAATGCCTGAAGAGGATAACAAGGAAGATACATGCAAGTTAAGCAGTATAGCAATAGTGTAGTGGGAGAGCATTTTCTTTATGAGCAGGCATTCCCGGTTCAAGTTCCCCTTTAGCACTTTCCATGGCAAATCACATTATGATCAATATTTTAGTTGCATAACCCACTAAATAACATATATTTGTGAACTGGAGTGTTGGATTAAATGCACATGTGAGGTGTCAGTGTCATAATGTTGCAAAGTCCCCAGATAAGCACATGTGCATTTAATGCAATACTCCAAGAACCATTAGATATTACTGTCTAAATCAGTGCAATTGTAAGTGGGAATAAGCACTAGTAAGCAAGTGTAAGCACCAGTAAGCAGTAGTAAGCATATTTAAGCACTAGTAAGTGGGTTTAAGCCTGTTTGCATGGGGATAAGCAATGCGCACACAGGTTAAGTAATTTTGTGGCTAACTCTCTATAAGCATATTCAACAGCAGGTTAGCATTGCTTACCTTCACACAAACTCACGCAAACCCACTTACAACTGTTCAAAAGTGTCTTCATCCCTCTGTATCCAACGGCCCTTGTTCTGCCGATCAACAAAATAAACAGCCTTATAGGGCCTGAACCCAGGACCCTATACACTATAGTCACAGTAGTTAACCACTAAGCCATCACAGCAGGAAAGAAGAATGAGGTATCACCAAACAAGTCCTCACTATAGTAAAATCAAACTGAACCTGTGAAAGGAATTAGTCATATGTTCTATAACCCACTACATAACATAAATATGTGAATTGGAGTGCAGCAGTAAGCCCAGAAGTGAGGTGTAATTGTAATAGAGTGTTGACATCCCCAGTAAAACACAAGGACACAATACAGTGTACATAGACATGAATCATGGATACCAGGCATCTATATAAGATGTAAGGAATAATAAATCAATGCCAAAAAGAAAATATAATGCAAAGTCTAATTTAAGCAACACTAAGCATTGCACAGGCAAGCTTAGGAGGTGTAAGCAATGTGTAGGCCAGCTAACTCAATGTGCCCAGTGTTATACCCCTTTAACCAATGCCAACCTTAGGTAAGCTGGTTTGCCCATAGCCTAGCCTTTTCAAAATTGTTCAATCACGGAAAAGTGTGGGAACTTGGCCCTACTTAAACACAACAGGCGGGAATGCATCTCATAACTGGTTGTAGCTTCCCCTTGCAGGCACAATGGCAGTAAGGGGCAAAGGTGTGTGCTTCTGGGTGCAGTGCTGGTGCATCCAGGAGTCCAGAGTCATGGCAGGACTCCTTATCAAAGATCATGAGCAGAGACTGCTACAGGGCCAGTACCAGGGTTTCCAATATAAGGTGGAAGCCTGGGACCATCTCGCCCGTGACCTCACCAGTGCCACTGGCATTTCCCGAACTGGTGAGCAGGTCAGGCATCACTATGCTGACCTGAAGTTGTGTAAGGGGGACCTCGGAGCAGTGGATCCAAGAGGCTAGAATGGCAGGGGCTGTCCCAGCTGTGGGTAAGTATCACTCCACTATGTGTGTAATAATTGCCAGTTCATGTATATCATGAATAGGTATGGCTAAATATTCCTTTTATGTCCTCCACAGCTACAAGTGAGCAGGCTGCAAACCAGGAGGCCCATGGAAGTCACCTGGAGAGGTTGCGATGAGAGGCAGGTCAGTAATACTCTCACATGTACTGTCATAGGAAATAAATCTAAAAGTATTAGCAAATTAATTGCCTGTATTGTTTGTTTGTTTCTTTCGGCTTTTCCCGGTTAGGGGTCGCAACAGTGGAACTCCGGTCCACTAATGATTGGCAGTAGATTTTGACGTGCTGGCTTGCTGGGCCTAACGCACAACCTTCCACGCATGTCACCACACAGAAGACGCTCTAACTGAGAATCGAACGGGCAACGTCTAACTGTGAGGCGACAATGCTACCGCAGCACCAACACCGCAGTTAAATTAATTGCCTGTATAAAACCTGTAATTGTTTAAGGCAAGTACTGCATACACCAGAAAATATGGTGGGAAGAGTCTCATATACTTTGTATGTAAATAAAAGCTTAATAGCCTGACAATAAAGGTCTAACTGTTGGACTGCATGTGTATACTTTGGTATCACATGGTAATGTAGATTTGCAATCACGTAATAGTACTGTTGTATTAAGCACTGTTACCCACACTGTGCACCATAAATAGAATGTGTAGCAATGCCTGTATATTTTATTTATTTATTTATTTATTTATTTATTTATTTATTTTATTTTATTTTATATTTGTTGACCGGGCTAGTCCAACTGGATACATGTCCATTTTCAGTAGAGGCCCGGGGAGAAAAGCTCCAAGACATATCTAGTGAGATAATTTTATGTTACATAAAAAATAGACATAGATGAATATATGTACACATTTCCTAAAACTATTTACAATATATTGAACTAAATATTTATATATACCAGAAGTTAATACAGTATTCCATTGCTGCATAAATGCTTTCATGTTGCAGCACATGACATTTATTTGCTGAGTGAGAGTAGAGTTTGAAAAAAGATGTTCGTAGCAGTAGTAATTATTGATTAGTCAGGGTTGCAACGAGGGCATAGCCAATGTATTTTCAGGAACATTTTCAGTTTTTGTTTAAAGAGTGGTAAGGAAGGAAGGGATGTAAGTTCACTAGATAGAAGGTTCAATTTTTTCCCACTTGCATTTGAGAACAGAGAGTCTCCTGCCATGTTGTTAGACTTACTAATTTTAATTTGGAGTTTATTTGATGAACGCAAGGCATTAAGATTTTTATAAGGGGTTATAAGGTCTAAGAGTATTGGAATATTGTTAGGCTGGTTAAGGAGCTTATGAGCAATAGTAAGTTGGTTGAGTTGAAGCGGATTCTGTAGTTTAGGCCACCCAAGGTGCTTGAGGTTATGACAGTGATGGGTTCTAAAGGGTTTACCAGTGGCAAATCTAGCAATGTTGTTATAGGAGGTAGCTAGTTTGAAAAGATTATTTTTGGATAGGTTGGTATAGATAGGTGAGGCATAGAGAAGACTAGAGATTAGATAGAAGTGGGCAATGGTAGTTCTTGCTACTGGTGTTAGGAAGGGTTTGATCCTGTACAGGGAGCTCATTTTTTCTGTTAACTGATTTTATAATGTTATTAATATGGGTATCAAAGTTAAGGTTGTTATCTACTGTGATCCCTAGGAGTTTGGTGGTAGAGTCTGGTGATATGAGGGTGCCATTATTAGAGATGACTGAGAAGTCTATAGGTGTTGACCTGCGAGTGGGAGTAAAGAGGAGGAGCTTTGTTTTTTTGGGATTCAAAAGGAGGCAGCGCTTCATGAACCATGTCTCAGCTATGTTAAAAACCTTCTGGGTTTGGGATTGAAGTTCAGCTGCAGATTTAGCTGTACAGATTAAAGTAGAATCATCTGCATATTGCATACAAGTTGCATTGAGAATAGCTAAGTGGAGATCATTAATAAAAATTTTGAATAAGAGGGGACCTAGAATGGAGCCCTGGGGTACACCCAGTGTAACTGGCAGGTGAGATGATAGATTATTCTCCCAAAGCACAGCCTGTTGTCTGTTGCTCAGGTAGGAAGTGAACCATTTCATTGATAGAGATTCTAGGGAAAGTGATTTTAGTAGATATATAAGCAAAGTGTGATTTACCATATCAAAAGCCTTAGAAAGATCAATAAATATAGCTGAAGAGAGTATATTGTTATTGCGGCATTTATTAATGGTGTCAGTAAAGGATAGAAGGGCAGTAGTGGTACTATGGCATGGCCTAAAGCCATGTCGGGTTTTAGCTAGCATGTTATGTTGAGTGAGATGGCCTATTAGCTGATGATGGATGCATTTTTCCATTATGTTTGCTAAGGGGGCTAGAAGGGCTATGGGCCGATAGTTTGAATAGTCTTTGGAATTCCCACCTTTGTGTAGGGGGATAATGTGTGACATTTTCCAGATGGTAGGGATAGATTCTTTTTTTAATAGTTCTAATTCTTTAGCTGCTTTTTGCAGATATTCAGCTGGAATCTGGTCTGCTGAATGTGCACAAGGCTTAAGTTTAGCTAGAAGTTTAAAAATTAAATTAGAAGAAATGGTTTGTAGTATGAAGGTAGGACATGTGCTTGTCATAGGGGTAGGGAGGCTAGAAGTGTCAGGGGTTAGCTTACTAGCTAGGGATTGAATGGCTTCTGCGAAGAAGGAGTTAAGATTATTTGCAGTTTGGAGGGGAGTCTCATGATTAGCTCCTATAGGGGCTGGTATAGTAGAATGTCCTGGGTATAGGAGTTTGTTGATACTAGCTCAGAATTGTTGTGGGTTATTTTGGTGTGTTTGCTGCATTTTAAAATATTTTTTTTGTCTAGGAGTATAGATGTTTTAGTTGCGTTTCTAAGTTGTCTAAATGTTTGTTGATCAGATGTTTTTTAGTAGTTCGCCACCTAGTCCAGGCTTTATTTCGAAGTAGGATTTTTTCCTAGTTTCTTTACAGAGCCATGGGGCTGGTTTTGACCTGATTCTTATTTTACGTTTGGGAGCATGCTGGTCTAAGATGGTTCGGACTTTAGAGTTAAAGTATTGGACAGCTTCTTCCAATGGGAGGGTTTTTAGATATGTCCAATCACAGGCACTAAGTTCGCTCTGGAATAGATTTTGGTTAAAATGTTTATTGGAATGTATAGTCTTGCTTGATGTTGGATGTAAGAGGTCTAATTTTTGCCTGATTATATAGGTTAAGGAGTGGTCACTTACATCATTAGGGAAAATACCTACTTTGCAGGTTTGGTGGTGGTTATTAATAAGTATCCAGTCTAAGGTACTTTCTTTTTGGTTTGGTTTGTTAATTCTAGTAGGGGAGGTGAAGCCATGAAGGTTAATATGTGAAGTGGGATGGTCAGTACTGATGCACTTCCAGTCAATATTAACATCACCAAGTATTATAGTTTCCTGTGGGAAGGTTGCTGAGACCCAGCTAAAAATATCTTCCAAGGAGTTTATGTTATTTCCAGGAGGTAAATAGATACATATTATATTTATGATTTACTAGAATTTAGTTGAATCTTTGAAATAAGAACTTCAGCATTATTGTTTATAGGTGGATTATAGGGTGTGGTTGTAACTTGTAGCCTATCCTTGTAAAGGATTGCTACTCCCCCTCCTTTTCTGTTTGTACGGTCTTGTCTCAATATATTATAGCCTGGTGGAATAATTTAATTATCTTGAGTTTGTGGCTTTAACCAAGTCTCTGTGAGGCATAGAATATCAAAAGATTATATATCTAATAGAGAATGGAGATGCGGAACTTTATTATTGACACTTCGGATATTGAGTTGTGCTATCAGGAGTGAGTTGGAGAGTTTATTTGCAGTAAGTGTGATAGAGGGATTTGAGGTTAGAAGATTAGTAGGTAGGACATTGGCTGGACCTGGATTAGGATGGATGTCACCATTTTGTGAGGACAGCTCTCTTAGAATGTGCAATTTGTAATGTAAATTACTTAATAGAAACTGAGCTATATGACTGGTGTAATCCCCAGAGGCCATTTAGTACAACTGAGAGACACATAGACAGAAAACAGGGAAAAGGCAGAAAACAAAACCCAAATAGCACATGCAACTGAGATTTGAACTGTTGTATTTTTAGCACACACAGCCATGGTTCGAATCCTGGTAGTGGCAGTAGTCTGCATACAGAATCATACCCCACAACTGTACCGATATGTCCCAAATGTTCAGTAAAGTGGCCTATATCTGTTGCCTGTCAACCTGTCCCCCTGGGAAATCAGTGGGATGATCCCAGATGTATAGGCAGCAAACAGGAAATACAACTGATTGATTAAACTAGGTATAAATCCCTATGTCACAAGATGGGTTGCCAACTAGCTCACGGACAGAACCCACACTGTGAAAGTAGCGGATTCCAAATCCGACATCAGACCAGTGACAAGTGGAGTACCACAGGATTCAGTCCTGGGTCCTCTCCTGTTTGGTATCTACTTCTCTGAAGTGCAGACCAACACAGAAGGTCTTTGGCTAACAAAGTTTGCAGATGACTGCAAACTAGGAGCCATAATTGAAACTCCTAACGATGTGGACAAACTACAAAAGGGCCTCACTGAGACAGATACCTGGTGTCAAAGCCATGGCTTGAAGCTCAATGCCAAAAGTGTATTGTCATCCCTTTGGTAAAAACTCTGTACCCATGAACTACCACATAGCTGGTAGTCTACTTAATGCCGAAAATGTGATAAGAGACCTTGGGACACAGGTGGACAGTAGTCTCTCCTTTGATAATCACATCACCACAGTGGTCAGGAAATCCTTCTACATGGCTCATCTCATCACAAAGGATTCTCATCCAGAAAAAGAGGTCATTGTTCCCCTACTCATCACTCATTAGACCCATTATAGAGTACAATGCCCCTTTTGGTATGTACCTCACAAGACATCTACAACAACTGGAAAGACCACAGAAATACCTCACAAAGAGGATTACTGGCCTCAAACAGATGCCCTATGCAGACCGTCTCAAAAAACTACAGCTTTACTCCATCGCATATCGCCTACTCAGGGGCGATCTCTGCCTAACATACAAAGCTATGTCAAACCCAGAGCTGTTGGACATGCTCCACTTAAAGAAATCCCAATCCCTCTGAGCTACATGCTCTAGGGACCTTAACCTTCTCACCACAATAAACAGAACATGCTGGAGGGATAGATTCCTGTCCCAGAGACTTCCCATACTCTGGAACAGACTACCTATCTATGTCAAACAGAGCTCCTCATTAGCACTCTTCAAGAAGAATCTTGATGATTGAATGGGAAATGGGAAATGGGAAATTCACCCCGGGGATCACTTCTGTGGCTCTGCTCGACAGGGGCACAGGAAAATAATTTTCTTGGGTGGCGAAAGCCAGGGTACGTTTTTTGGCTAGGCTTGTATGAGCCCTAGGGCCGATAGCCTAGTACCTACCTATGAACCTATGAACACATCTATGAGAACAAAGCTGGCACACTAGCAATTCCCCAAAACCTTATGTGAGTAAGAAACCATGTATGTCCCATTTACACCCCCATGTTGTCAAGCTGTGGCCAGACTGCGTACGGTAACAGAGTGAGATATATGTGCATAATAGTAACATAGAATCTGGTACTGTGTGTGGCAACATTCAGGTACTGCTAACAAACATTTCTCCCACAGGTCTGTCAGATACCAACACTGTGCCCAGAAATACAAGAATGATACCCTGTACTGGTACTGTGTACTTTGGTATTGTATGGCATTGTGACTGATGCAGTTGCTCTGAATAATAAGGTATTGCTCATCACTGTCACCTACACTGTCCTACAAAATATAACTGTCTAGGAAATCCTGTATAAGAGTGTTGTAATACAAGGTCAGAATGCAAAACCAAAGGAGAATTATAAGACAGAAAGCAGATAGGAGATATACAGCAATATCTATATAGCACACACAACTCTGATGGACAGTGTTTAAGTTGTAGCAGACACAGCAATGGTCTGAATCCTGGGAGTGGAAGTAGGCTGCATACAGAATCATGCTGCAGAACTGTACAGATAAGACCAGAATGTCCAGTATATGGGGCCATATCTGCTGCCTGTCACCCTGTCCCCCTGGGAAGTCTGTGGGATGATCCCAGATGTTTAGGCAGCAAACAGGGAATACAACTGATTGTCACACGTCTATGAGAAGAAACCTGTCACTCTAGCAACTCCTGAAACTGTTATGAGAGTAATAAGCCAAGTATGTCCTATCTACACTCCCATGTTGTCAAGCTGTGACCAGAGTGTGTACAGTAACAGAGTGAGATGTATGTGCATAATACTAATGTGTAATCTGGAACTTTGTGTGGCAACATTCAGGTAGTGCTAACAAACATTGCTCCCACAGGTAATCAGATACGAACACTGAGCCGAGAAATAAAAACCTTGATACCCTGTACTGGTACTGTTTACTCTGGTATTGTGTGGAATTGTGAGTGTTGCAGTTGCTCTGAATAATAAAGTATGACTGATCACTGTCACCCACATTGTGATACATAATATAACTGTGTAGGAAAGCATGTATATGTGTGTGGTAAGTCACTAAAGGTTGAAGAGGGCAATAGTCTAGATATGTCCCGGTATACCTGCATGTGGTCAAGACATGGCCAGAGTCTGTGCAGAAAGAGATGGACAGCTATGTGCACAACATCAACCCAGAATCTGGGAGTATGTCTAAAAACAGTTAGTGTTAACAAACATTTCCTCCACAGGTATACCAGGTAAGAGGTGTATACTGCAGGTAAAACCAGTTAATGTATAACGATGACATCAGACATATCATTGTCCAAACTAAGGCTATAGGGTAGTGTAGTAATACTTGTAAGGTACAGATAACAGCACTGACTAGGAAAGTAATGTGGACTACAGGAATATACTAGTTGTTAATTGATGTCTTTCTCCTCTCTCCACCATATCTCCAACAATAAACTACATACCCACCTCAACTGGTATGTAATGACTTCACTGTTCTGATTATGTCCTATTGGATGATAAATATTTAAATCTGTTTCCATGCATGTGCTATATTGAAATATTCCAACATTGGTGGCATGGTGCCATCAATGTACCTGCATGCTGTTGTTATTACCACTGTGATCCCATATATGCATGTGTTCCATTTGCTATGCAACTGTTCCATATCTGGTGTCTGGGTTAATGGAAATATCTATGCATGCTGTTATACCTAACCCTGAAATGTGTGGACTATTACTAACCCACATATGTTGATAAAATTTAAATACAATATCACGTTTGGGAAGGCTGGTCTCAGCAGTCCCACCTCAAATGGCCGTGGCACTGGGCACCAGCATGTCTGGGGCCCAACCCGGGGCCTCCTTGTCCTTTGGTCCTGCACCAGCTTTGGGTAGAACCACCTCAGGGGATGGGGCTCATCCCACCCTAGGACCGGGTGCAGACAGGAACCTGTCACCCATCACCAGGCCTGGGTCGTGGTGCGCAGCGAGCTCCACAGGGAGGTCGGAGATCTGCTACACCAGCTCGAGGGCCATGTGTCACAACTAGAGGGTCAACCTGGCTCTGCGACTCAGCCCCCAGCACAGCTACCTTCGGGGCTGTGAAGGTGCAGTGGTAACTGACCATGGGTGAGTATCTCAGTCCCACTGTTTCCACTAGGTGGCTCCTGGGCTTCTGATGTCCCAACACCCCTGCCCATCAAGGTATCTACCCACTACATGTGTCATATACCACCCTTGTATGCATCTTATTTGTCTTGTCTGTTGACCTAACTCCCCAAATATACCTACTATCCCTCCCCAACATCCCACTCTCACCTGAAAAAACAAAGGGCAATCTGTTCCCCCCCAAAAATCTCACCCCATACATAGCTGTCCATTTCACACACATGTCCACTGGACACAGGTAATCTGGTCTAACTGGCATCACAACATATTATTGTTGTCCTCACCCCTCTCTCAGGGGTTTGAGTGTCCAAATCTACCTCCAAATTTAGTGTATATGCACAGCTGTTGCTGTAGATGAAATGGGCAGCTATGGGCCTTCCCTACACCCTTCCTGCACATCCATAGCTATTTTCCCTACTGTCCTACTACTACTCTTTGTGTCCCTTTTTCACCATAGGTTCATAGGTAGGTACTAGGCTATCAGCCCAAGGGCCTATGTAAGCCTAGTTTCCCTGGCTTACGCCACCCAAGAAAGTTATTTTCCTGTGCCACTGTCAAGCAGAGACACAGAAGTGATCCCCGGGGTGTATTTCCTATTTCCCATCCACTCATCAAGATTTTTCTTGAAGTGTGCTAATGAAGAACTTTGCTTGACATAGATGGGTAGCCTGTTCCAGAGGATGGGAAGTCTCTGAGACAGAAATCTATACCTCCAGCATGTCCTGTTTATTCTGGTGACAAGATTTAGGTCCCTAGAGCATGTAGCTCAGAGGGATTGGGATTTCTTTTGGTGTAGCATGTCCAACAGCTCTGGGTTTGACATAGCTTTATATGTTAGGCAGAGATCACCTCGGAGTAGGCGATATGCCACTGAGTAAAGCTGGAGTTTTTTGAGGCAGTCAGTGTAGGGCATTTGTTTGAGTCTAGTAATCCTCTTTGTGAGGTACTTCTGTGGTCTTTCAAGCTGCTGCAGATGTCTTGTGAGGTACTTTCCAAAAGGGGCATTGTACTCTATAATGGGTCTAATGAGTGTCGAGTAGAGGGGAACAATGACCTCTTTTTTCCTGGATGAGAACCCTTTTATGATGAGGTGTGCCACATAGAAGGACTTCCTGACTACTGTGGCGATGTGATTATCAAAGGAGAAACTACTGTCCACCTGGGTCCCAAGGAGTCTTATCACGCATTCAGTGTTAAGTAGATTGCTGCCTATGTGGTAATTCATGGGTACAGAGTTTTTACCAAAGGGGATGACACTGCACTTTTTGGCATTGAGCTTGAGGCCATGGCTCTGACACCAGGCATCTGACTCAGTGAGGCCCTTCTGTAGGATGTCCACATCATTTGGGGACTTGACTATGGCTCCTAGTTTGCAGTCATCTGTGAACTTAATTAGCCAGAGGCCTTCTGTGTTAGCCTGTACTTCAGAAAAGTAGATACCAAACAGGAGAGGTCCCAGGATGGAACCCTGTGATACTCCACTTGTCACTGCTTTGAGGTCAGATTTGGAATCTGCAACTTTTACAGTGTGGATTCTGTTAGTGAGCCAGTTGGCAACCTGTCTTGTGATGTAGGGATTTATACCTAGTTTAGTGAGTTTAGCTATAATTCCAGAATGGGGGATGGTGTTGAAAGCCTTGGTGAGGTCAAGATAGGCTGTGTGAACCACCTTACCCTCATCAACGGCTTTGGTGACTGCCTCAAAGAAGTTGATCAGGTTCAGGAGGCATGCTCTGCCTTTCACAAACCCAAACTGGGTGGGATCCAGAGTTTGGAGGTTACCAATGTCTTTGTTTATGAGTTCCATGATGATACGTTCCATGGCCTTGCAGACCACGCTCATCAGGCTAATAGGTTGATAGTTCCTGGGATCAGTGGTGGCTCCCCCTTTGAGGAGTGGGATAACTGTTACTGTGCATCATTCAGTGGGCACAAAGCCTGGTGTGAGGCTATTATTGAACATGGTGCTTAAGTGGGGAGCCAGTTTGTTCTGAAGTTCGTGTAAAACGCATCCTGGGATGTTGTCCGGTCCCATGGATGCTGTGTTTTTGGCTTTAGAGAATGCAGCTTTTACCTGTGTAGTTGTGATTACAGGGACTCTGCATTCTTCCTGTATAGATATGGGCCCTTTAGTGGGTGGGTGGGGGGGGGGGTAAAGTTAGCACTGAACCTGTCTGCCAGGATGTTGGCAATATCAGTTGGTTCTGTAATTTTCATGCCTTTGTGCTGTAACTCAGAGCAGATCTGGCTGTTGCCATGGAGATTCTTGACATAGCTATAGAATGCTTTGTGGTTGTCCTTAGAATTAGTGGCAATTTTTTTTTCATAGCTAGCTTTGGAGGATCTTATAAGGGATCTCAGCTTCTTACTGAGGCCGACCAGGGAGTTCCTCCAATCATGGGATTTTGCTCTCTTTTGCAACAGTTTCTACATTCTGTTGTACAGTTTGTTTATGGCAGGGGAACACCAGATTGGCTTCCTTTTTTTTTTGGAGGCTAGTGTCTTGGTTTTGTTTAGGATAGCACGATCCATGCACTCGTGTAAGTGCTTATAGAGTGCATTTGTGTAGGATTCAGCAATTGTAACTGTATTGTCCATCTGCATGGGTGTCATGAAGTTCACCACTTCTGTCTTAAGAAGCATGAAGTTGGCTTTGGAGAAATGTTTTGCCATGGTTTCTTTAATGGGAGGTAGGGGCGGGATGTGGATATCAAGGGTGATTAGCTTATGGTCGGATCGGACCAACGAGGAGTTGACTTCAGGTGTGGAACACCAGTCACTGATGTTGGTAATGACTAGGTCTAGGATATTGTTGCCCCTGGTGGGGGTGTGGATAAGTTGATCCAGGGCATTGGAGTTTATGAATTCCAGAAAGCGTTGAGCTAAGGAGTTGGTACATAAGTAGTTTTCCCAGTTAATGGTGGGGTAGTTGAAGTCAACCATTACTAGGATGTTTGGTTGAACCCTAATATTTTTCAGTACATCAAGAAAAGAGGAGTGGGAATCCTGGGGCATGGTGGGGGATCTGTAGCAAGCTACAATTTGGATTGCAGTTTTGCCCAAAGTTAGTTGCACTTGGATAACCTCGGATGCATTATGCTGAGCAACTAGCCTAAAGGTGTGGATATCCTTAATGAATACGGACACACCTCCGCCTTTGGTGTTCCGGTCCAGGTTACATGGATGAAAAGTGTGGTATGAGTTATAGCCTGGTAGTGCAGGGATGCTCTCTGGAGCCTTGAACCAGGTCTCAGTCACTGCACAGATATCGATGTTCTCCATTTTAAGGAGTGCCTCAAGTGAGTGCATTTTGAGATTTAGACTTCTAGCATTGAGTAGCATTACCCTCAGTTTTTGCTTGCCTGTTCCTGTTACGGTAGTGAATTTGTTATTTGAACCTTGCCTAAATAAGGCACTATAGGGGTAGCAAGAACCTTAGCCAGTATCCGGAATCCCAGGGTCGACAGGTGCAGGTCATCTGTGGCAAAGCATCGTGGTCTGTTGACCATGTCATCCCAAGCAGACAGATACTGGATCCCCTTAGAATGACACCAGAAGCTTAGCCAATTGTTGAAGTCAATCATTTTGTCCTTGTACTGCGGTATAATTCGGGGCAATGGCAGAATGCTACTCAGGGCTTGGGTCATACCTGCCTGGGCTACAAGATCGGAGAGCTCTTCCATGTCTCTTTTCATGTAGTCCAGGGAGGTACATCTCTGGTTATTTACACCAACATGAATGATGACAGAGTCATATTTGTACTTGCTGTGGAGTGACCTGAGTGATTGGGTTATGTGGCGGATCCTGGCACTGGACAGGCAGCTGACAGTAACCTTCTCCTTGTTTAACCTGGTGGTTGGGACATCAGTGTGCCTGACTATAGAGTCACCTATGACTAGTGTATTTGTTATGTTGTTTTGCCTTATTGGCTGTGGTTGAGTGGCACACGCAGTCTGTGGGCTATGTGTCATTTGGGTTGTGTTGGGGGGTTGGAGGTTGCTTGCGTTTCTGCTTTGGAGGTCTCTGTTGCTTAGACAGATTATTATTGACAGCCTCTGCAAATGTTTTTGTGTTACTATGTGTGGATTTTAGTGGTGTAGATTTAGTGAGACTATGTGATGAGTGTGGTATGGTGCAAATATGTACCTTCTCCTCATGACTGTCAAGTTCAGTCTTGGTTGGAGAGAGCTTTACCTCCAGTTTGGCTAGATAAGTGCATCTCTCACAGGTTGTAGTGTTGGGTGGTAGGAGGAGAGGGTTGTCTGTGTACATGAGGCAATTTCTACATTGCCTGAAGATGCCCAGATTCATCAGATAGACAGGAGAGAACACTGGGAGCTGACCCTTGGACATGCCTGAGTAAAAAACTATTTTTCTCTAGATAAGTGAGGAAAGTGAGTACAAGAGTTGTTTTTCTCTAAGCAAGTGAGGAAAGTAAGTACAAAAACTGTTTTCCTCTAGGTAATGAGGAAGATTGAGTGCTATAATAATTAGTAGCTTATTTAGTGCTTACAAGTTCTGAACAAGTGCTGAGCATGAATAAGCAACTTTAAGTGCTAAAACTAAGAATATGTATCTGCATTAGATGAGTTACAGGACAGAAACAAGTGCAAATGCAGGCTTTCAAATCAGAAAGTTGAGAGAGATGGAAGAGATTGCCCAAACAGCCAATAACTACACTTTCTGGGCCAGAACCACTCCTTATGTGGTAGACAGGTTACCTAGTGCTTACCACTCCCACTGATAAGCTAGAAGGCTTCCCTCCAACACAGAAAGGCTTGGGGGGCTCAGAAGCTTACATACAGTCCTGGATACAGCAAATCTGTATCTGGAACACTAGTTACAGGAAAGGTAGGAAACAGGCTTACAGTTTTTTTTTTACAGAAAAGTAGCAAAAACAATAGTAAAAACAATTCACATGCAGTGCAAGCTAGCACACTTGAGTATGTAGCAATATTAGACAAAACACAGTTTAAAAATGCAATTAAATTAAAAGCACTAAAAGCAAGTGCAGAAATAGTTTATTAGGTAGAATGTGGTAAAGAGATGGGTCGGGGGGAGTGTCCCAAATCAAATCTACAGTGGGGCGGGCAACTGCAAAAGCCACCAAATTTAAACTACAAACCAAAAATAGAGAGGGTGGTTCAGACAAAACAGTTTCAACAGAGATCTAAAATCCAAAAGTCACAAAAGACTGAACACTGCTGGAGTCAAACACCTTCTATTTATTTAAAACACCAAACACATAAAAGATGAGCGCTTTCGGGCCTCTGCCCTTTATCAGATAAAGCTTCTCACATAGTCCAAACAATTTAAAATACATGTTAACCAATGAAATTCAGTTAAAAATCAATGAAAAACCCGCCTATTTTTAAGGGCGGGTTTCATGGGAATGACTTCATTGAGCCCAGGACTCCTATGTGCCATAAGTTCAACAATCCATTTTGATTCAGCTAGTTCAGTCAGCTGTTTAATGTCACCCCCTCTTTTACTCAATCTCACATTCACTATCACTCTGAATTTAAAACCATGTAAAGGATGGGCTTCCAGGTGTCTAAATAGTGTATCCCCATTCCTAATAGAAGAGGTGCTGTAGGATCCTGACCTTAAACATACAGTTAGTCTTGCCTACATAAAAACTGGTGCAGGAATGACACTCTGCCAAATAAACCACATTAGTGGTTCTGCAGGTAGCTCTCCCTTTCAGATTGAATGTCCTTCCTGTGACCGGATGTATAAAGACACTACTTTTGTCTATATGGTTGCAGGCTTTGCAGGACCCACAAGGGAAAGTACCCTGTTTGTTTGTGGGTAAACCAGCATTATTGGTCGATCTGGTATCATTGCACAACAGTTCCTTCAAACTTCTATTCCTTTTATAAATAAAACTAGGTTTATCACCAATGATGTTTTTCAAACTCATATCACTAGTCAAGATATTCCAATTCCCTTGAATGAGTTTACATATATCACCAACATTGCTGCCATAAGTCAACATTAGCCTAAAATCATTATTAACCATTCTTTTGTAACCACCATCTGAGTGGGTCAATGTGTTCCCTAGCCATGGTTTATACCTATCCTTCCTGTACCTTTTGCTAATATCCACCTTTTTATTAACCGCCTGTCTATTGTAACCCCTGGTGTAAAAACATTCCTTCAGAGTGTCAGCCTCTTGTTCAAACATGTCATCTTCCTTGCTTATTCTGGAAATCCTGGCTACTTGTCCCTGCACTATGTTGGAAAAAATGTGTCGTGGATGCATGCTGTCATAGGAAAGCAGAGTGTTTTTCCAACATTCTTTTCTGTATAAACCAGATGAAAAGCCTTCCTGAGTCAAGCATACCCTGACATCCAGAAAATCAACCTGTGTACATGAACTGTGGACAGTAAATTTCAGAAAAGAGGTGGTGGTATGTAGGTATGATACAAAATCCACTAAGGAACTATCATTGCCTCTCCAAAGAATAAAAATATCATCTACAAAACACATATACAGTATGATATAGTCTTTCCACATCAAGTTGTTCAACACCTTGTTTCTTTCCCAATAAGATAGAACAAGGTTTGCATATGTGTTAGCACAGGGGGTGCCCATGGCTACCCCCTGTGCTTGCCTATACACTTGTTCCAATCCAAAAAAGATATTGTTCTCCAACACCAGACTAAGCAAACCCACTATGGCTTCTATCTTCCGTGTATGGCTTCTATCTTCCCTGTGCCAACACATATGCAAACCTTGTTCTATCTTATTGGGAAAGAAACAAGGTGTTGAACAACTTGATGTGGAAAGACTATATCATACTGTATATGCATTTTGTAGATGATATTTTTATTCTTTGGAGAGGCAATGATAGTTCCTTAGCGTATTTTGTATCATACCTACATACCACCACCTCTTTTCTGAAATTTACTGTCCACAGTTCATGTACACAGGTTGATTTTCTGGATGTCAGGGTATGCTTGACTCAGGAAGGCTTTTCATCTGGTTTATACAGAAAAGAATGTTGGAAAAACACTCTGCTTTCCTATGACAGCATGCATCCACGACACATTTTTTCCAACATAGTGCAGGGACAAGTAGCCAGGATTTCCAGAATAAGCAAGGAAGATGACATGTTTGAACAAGAGGCTGACACTCTGAAGGAATGTTTTACACCAGGTTACAATAGACAGGTGGTTAATAAAAAGGTGGATATTAGCAAAAGGTACAGGAAGGATAGGTATAAACCATGGCTAGGGAACACATTGACCCACTCAGATGGTGGTTACAAAAGAATGGTTAATAATGATTTTAGGCTAATGTTGACTTATGGCAGCAATGTTGGTGATATATGTAAACTCATTCAAGGGAATTGGAATATCTTGACTAGTGATATGAGTTTGAAAAACATCATTGGTGATAAACCTAGTTTTATTTATAAAAGGAATAGAAGTTTGAAGGAACTGTTGTGCAATGATACCAGATCGACCAATAATGCTGGTTTACCCACAAACAAACAGGGTACTTTCCCTTGTGGGTCCTGCAAAGCCTGCAACCATATAGACAAAAGTAGTGTCTTTATACATCCGGTCACAGGAAGGACATTCAATCTGAAAGGGAGAGCTACCTGCAGAACCACTAATGTGGTTTATTTGGCAGAGTGTCATTCCTGCACCAGTTTTTATGTAGGCAAGACTAACTGTATGTTTAAGGTCAGGATCCTACAGCACCTCTCTTCTATTAGGAATGGGGATACGACAATGCACTATTTAGACACCTGGAAGCCCATCCTTTACATGGTTTTAAATTCAGAGTGATAGTGAATGTGAGATTGAGTAAAAGAGGGGGTGACATTAAACAGCTGACTGAACTAGCTGAATCAAAATGGATTGTTGAACTTATGGCACATAGGAGTCCTGGGCTCAATGAAGTCATTCCCATGAAACCCGCCCTTAAAAATAGGCGGGTTTTTCATTGATTTTTAACTGAATTTCATTGGTTAACATGTATTTTAAATTGTTTGGACTATGTGAGAAGCTTTATCTGATGAAGGGCAGAGGCCAAAGCCATCTTTATGTGTTTGGTGTTTTAAATAAATAGAAGGTGTTTGACTCCAGCAGTGTTCAGTCTTTTGTGACTTTTGGATTTTCGATTTCACTTCATCTGACTGAACTTTGGTGAGGCACTGAACATTGTTTGTGACTTCAACAGAGATCTAAGCAACAACTAACAGTACAAACTCTAAAACCAAAAAATATACTCAGCTCTGTATATTTGCAGTTCAGTCTCACAGAACAGGGAGACAACATTTCAACAGATCTCTAAGCAACAATTAAACTCAATAACCAAAAAATATATACTCAACTCTGTATATTAGCAGATAGTCTGGAAGGCAGTAACTCAGAACACAGGTTCCAGCAATTAAATGCAGGCTGATACTAACAGGTCAAATTTTATGCAAGTGATCCTTCAGTTAGATAACACACAAGCTGTAAAAAACAGTTTTATCAACTGAAGACATGGCAGAAAATAGGGGTGGGGTGGGGAAAACAGTTTCAACAGAGATCTAAACAACAACTAACAGTACAAACTCTAAAACCAAAAAATATATACTCAGCTCTGTATATTTGCAGATCAGTCTCTCAGAACAGGGAAACAACAGTTTCAACAGAGCTCTAAGCAACAATTAACAAACTCTATAACCAAAAAAATATACTCAGGTCTGTATATTTGCAGATAGTCTGGAAGGCAGTCTCTCAGAACACAGGTTCCAGCAATTAAACCACTTTCCTATCAACCCTTTTTTTCTTTTCTTTTAAAGAAATTAGCATGGGGGTAAGTGGGAGTAAGCACTTTTAAGCAGCAGTAAGCAGGTTTAAACCTGTTTGTGGAGGGTAAGCAATGCCTACACAGGTTAAGCAATTGAAAAGCTAACTGAGTATAAGAACCTGTAACCGAAAGTTAGCAATGCTTACCTGCGGGCAAACCCACGCAAACCCACTTACAACTACTTAAAAGTGCCTTAATCACTCTGTATCCAATAGCCCTTGTTCTGCCCAGCACAATATAAACAGCCTCTGCAAGGCTTGAACCCAGGACCCTGCATCCCATAGCCAAAGTGATTTACCACTAAGGCATGTCAGATATACATAACCCAGATGTTTTCACAAACATATCATCCAGACCAGTCATTCAACAGTATAGGGAATGTATTTCAACATGTAGATATTTGTGTGTGTGTGTGTGTGTGTGTGTGTGTGTGTGTGTGTGTGTGTATACATATATATATATATATATATATATATATATATATATATATATATATATTAAATAGATATAACATATCTATATATGTAGATATATATATAAATATATACATACATACATATATAAACATGTATGCATACATATGCATGCATCTGTAGATATATATGTCTACATCTATATGTATACTTCTCTTTCCAATGGGTCTACTATGCATTTGCACAATTTTATACAAACAAAAATATTAATTGTTGACCTATTGAACTATATCAATGTAAAATTGTTACTTAGCTTCTTTTTAATGCAACTTTAACTTTATGCATGTATCCCAACATATGTGAATCATTTTGCTGTAACTGCTATTATATCAATATTGTTTAAAATTGTACTTGTTTTAAAATGTATTACTGGAGCTTTTCTCCTTGGGTCTTCACTGAAAATGGGCCACAAGCCCAGTTGAACAAACCCGGTTAACAAATGTCAATAAATAAATAAATAAATATAATCTATATGTCTATATATATATATACAGCAAGTTATATATATGTAAGCAGATATATATATATATATATATATATATATATATATATATATATATATATATATATATGGACATATATCTGTAGATAAAAATAGGAACATAAAAACATATATGTCCACATGCACCATTAATGTGGTTGAGAGGCCACAAACAACATACATCCTGTACAAATAGGTACCCCCCCCCACAGCCAAACACGTCTGCCCTGCAATACACTACCAACTGTTGCAGATCCCATAACCAGGACCTGACACAACACAGGCACAAGATGTTAACAGTACTCCATCCCACCTGTATGATGTCAGGGTGGTATCAGTAACGTATCATGCAGTACAGTCTGGCTCCCATATGGAATGTACAATGTACATATGTCGAAGGTGCATGCAATATGGAACAGCCACTATGCCTACAGTTGCCACCTTACCAACTGGACACTGTATGAGCCACCCATACAAATGACAATCATTGCCTGCAACATATACCCACAGGGAGGTCAAAGGATATAACACCACACACAGGTTTGCATACATAGGAAAGTTTTATTTGTGTACTATTACAGTTGTGTATGCTACGTCATATAGCTGTATAGACACTGACATTCATATAAACAGAGTAATGCAACTGTGAAACAGTTATATTAATATAGTAGTCTAGAAAGGTTTACATATGTTGCTGTCCAGGCCAAGGCCTTCAAGTAGTACAATAGTAAAGACAGACTGAGCCACAGGATACCAAACAATCAACAGTAAGTAATGCAGATGTATAGTTCAGCAGCTTCTATCTACACGCTGTACACAATCCTTAGGAGGTAAAGACCTCAGTTGATACAATGGGATGCAACTGTTACATAACAAGACATAACTAACATGAGAGAGAGAGAGAGAGCGAAAAAAAAAAAACAAAAAACAAAAAACAAAAAAAAATAATTACATCCAGCAAGCAATCCAGAACAGACATCATTCCCACAACAGGTATGTGAAGTATATATGCATGTAAGTGAATGTAGTTCTTGGTCCATAATAATGGGATGGATGATGTGGAATGATTTATATGTGCCATCAGGTGTTGTTGTAATGATTTTCAAATGAGCAAGTGCTATGGAGAATAGCGTCTGTCCCTGTGGGTAGTGGGCCACAGCCATCAACTGTGCAGATCAGCACTAACTGACGGGATGTAAGCCATCATAATGTGTGTTGTGTAATGGGAAGTATGTATATTACGTGGCCAATAGCTGGTGGTGAAAGTAATGCCATTACTGTGGACATATGGGATACACAGCCCACCCCTTGCAGGATACTCAGGTTAATCTGTAATGTAGCATGCAGGAATGCCATAGGTGTGTAATAGGGTTACCTGCAATCTGGTCCTACATATACCCCCCTAATGTCAGACTGTGTCCATATGTGGCACCTGTCTGTGTTGTAGCAAGGCAGAACAGTGTAGCTGTGCAGGAGTTGTGAGATTGCGGACCTAATGTCTGAATGTAACCTACATATAGGTATGCATATGTGTACCTATGTACACATATATAATATATAGAAATATATATATATATATATATATATATATATATATATATATATATATATATATCTACATGTATGTCCACAAATATGCAGATACCCATGTGTAGACATATATATCAGCACATATATACATCACATATATCTACACATATATAGATATATACCTATATGCACATGTCTACATATATACAAACAGTTTATCTTCATATTTTCGATCACATATGATCAACTGGCCACATCGTCGAACCGTTTCCACGAAACCAGAACAGTGAAACTTTTAAAATGTCGAATAAATGTCGAATTTCAACATTTCCGGCCGTACCACACCTCCACACCACTGCTACCATGGGTCAAAAGGGGGGGGGGCGAGATTTTGCCGTTCGGATATGTGATGTTCGACGTTTTGGACAGTCGCATTTCTCTATTTATGGAAGCGGAGTCGACCATCATGTGATCGGCATTATGAAGGTAAACCTATACAAACACACACACAAACATATATGTATGTAAATACATGTCTCCTATATGACTACCGCAGTGCTGCATGCTATGTGCGAGGAAATAGCACACATAGCAATACACACAGATATCTACAGCTGGCAGTGTGTGCAACATGGAAGGGTATGTCACATGTGAACCCCTTGTTGGGACCACATTGCCCTTGTCTGTGAAGTATGGAATGGGAATAAGGGGAAGTATGGCAGTTATTGTTGTGGAGGTGGTCAGGGTTGGTAGATATAGAGGGCAGGGGTGGTATGTGACACATGTGGTGGGTAAACACCCTGGATGGTGTGTGTGGTATGTGATGTGGATGCCCCATGGGCCCCAATATGGACGCAATGGGAACAAGCCTCCCACCCACTGCTACTCACAACAGCAGTCCATGTCCTGAAGGTGGCTGGCCTGAAGGCTGAGCAGGAGGAGCATGTCAGCCCTGTGAATGTATATACTGGGTGCCTCAGAGTGATGTAGCACATCCCACATGTGTTTGTGGAGCCCGCAATGGAACAGACCCTGGACCTGAACTTAGGGGACAGGAACATGTCTGTGTGTGCCCCCAGGGGGGCACAAGATCCCCTGGGTTGGTTCCAAATGACAGTATTGCTGGACCAGTAAATGAGGAGGCCCCAGGGTGGGACACACATGTGATGTGGCCAAGTAACATAGGCAGATGGGTTTGTAGAGGTGATTCTGCTGGGCAGTAGTACATATACATGCTATTGTGTCACTGTTATACAACATATGTTGGTAGCAATAGTCTACACAATCCTGGAACATGTCCAGCAGCATGCATAGATATCCCCGATAACACAGAATGT
Organism: Protopterus annectens; assembly: GCF_019279795.1. Taxonomy (NCBI): domain Eukaryota; kingdom Metazoa; phylum Chordata; order Ceratodontiformes; family Protopteridae; genus Protopterus; species Protopterus annectens. The sequence continues at coordinate 562,325,036 of NC_056726.1, read as the reverse complement.
CAGATGTGCAGCAATCACAAACAGTCATACCACAGGCATATATGGAACTACAACAGCAACAACAACAAGTAGCTCTGACAATGGCATGCAGGTGAATAGTCTGTAAGAGGTCAGCAGTGATAGTGTCCACACAGGGAACATGGCTACAAACACATAACATAAAGTTTGGTACAATACAATATCTGTCCCACTGTTAGGTAAGCTGTAGCCATACCTAATGAGTTGTGTGTACAGTTTGTTGTCCCTGATATCATGGGGGGGAAGAGATGTGTATTAAGAACTGGGGTAACCTTGCTGTATGAGTTGCTCAGACCTGTTTCCATCTTTATGTCTTTCAGCCAAGATGTCAACTGCACAGCTACCATTGAATTCAGCAGCCGAAAATGAAGTACTGCTCACATATTTAATCCAGCACTACCCTGTCCTATTTGGCCGAGCCACTCATGAACAGCAGGAGCAGACCGCCCTGTGGAACGATCTAGTCCACAGGGTCAATAATGTCGGACTGCACAACCGCAGTTCTGAGCAGGTACAGCATCATTGTTTGGACCTGCTTCACAATGCCCGTTGACGTGCTGCTGCAGTCTGGGGGGATCACCTCACCATGGGGGGGCCATGCCATCCATCCCCCCTGACACGTTTGGAGGAGCTCCTGGCCAACCTCATGGCACCTGCTCGTCCAGCCAGCCACTAACTGCCAGAAACCTTTGTGGAGGTGGGTGCCACCCACACACCGGCAAAGGAGCATGCAGGTAAGGTCACAGGGCACATCAGTAGACCACTGTTGCATATACATCCACATCAGTACAGGTAGATCATGTATATCTGACATGTCATAGATATATTGTGTTGCTGCATAGTAGTGATAAACAGATGTCCATATGTGGTAGTATTGTGGAAATGGACCATTGATGTATTGTAATACTGTACCCACCCTGTAGCACTGCCACAAGTGTGGCCACTTACATTGCATCTCTCACCCTCTTATGTAGGTCCCTCCGGGATACCACCAAGGCAGCAGCTGGTAGCTGGTGAGTATGGTTTATGTAGATGCTTGCCAACACACCAGGCATGTAATGGCAATGGTATATTCCATGCACACATCTGACACACCTACCCAGAATGCATGCTGTACATGTGCACGTATTGTTGCTGTGAAATGTACGGCATCACAGGGCTGACCATAATGGGGTACTGGAAGGGTATGTCAGACACCTGCATGATGACTAACATGCTGTCATTGTGGAATGTATCCACAGGGAGTAACATAATGGTGGGAGACATGGCCTACAGTAAGGACATGTTGGGAACAACACCCATATACAGTGGAACACCAGTGCATATACCTGTAGGACAATGGCAACTGCTGCAGTGATACACTATGGCATAAGGCATTTTAGTAGTCCACATTATCAGCTGGGACTAGGCTGTAATATGTGGTGTTCAGTGTATGGGACACTGCAAAGTGGCACACATGTGTAGGGCTTACTTGTCATGCATCCGCAAAAAGGCTGAAGGAGGGGGGTGTCAGCATGACACACCAGTGAACTGCAGCAGGGATTCTAAGGATGCTAAGAATGGCTGTATCTGCACATAGTCAGGTTCAGGACCTGTGGCAGATGTAACCCTACCCCCAAAGCAATAGTGACGGCACTGTGTGAGCACCAAGTGATGTGGACATAAGTAGACCTTGCAATCATGCAGATTAGGGGGACTTGTGTAGGGCAGACTGAACATACACTGGCAATTGCAGATGGCCCACACTGATATACCCCTGCCAGGAGTAGTGACTGCTGTAGTACACACAACAAGAGGTGCAACAAACCATCATAGCACACATATGCCCACACAGAGTGCATGCATCGCTGCCAGCATCCACACACCTAACACATTCCGTAGACACCACATATGAAAGTACAGGACATATGTCACATATCGGGCTCATGTACCATTAAGATATGCAGTGATGTGGTCCCAATGCAGATCACTGATGGGTGCGTCATATCAAGAAGGGTGTGTACACCCCCCATAGCCATGGTATGCTCTGATGGTCATTAGTGTAAGAGAATTGGATTGGTCATACATGGTCTGCTGATGTTGAGAGCTGTAAATCAGACATCAGGCATTCACAAATGACATCTGTCCACATACCATCCCAGGTATGTGTTGCTGAAAAACATAGGGGCTGTGAGCATTAAAGCTGTCATAACTGACACAGTACTACACATTCCGTAATGGATTGTACACCTGTGAGGTGTGGTGCACAGTACATGGCAGGGTGCAGAACAGGTGCACAGTAACACTGTGTACATGGGTGCAGTGGTATCCATGGGAAGGGGCATCACCTAGTGACACAGCACATGCATCACACACATGTACACTGTTGCTAGCATGGATTGACTATAGCTGCACTGCATGCTTTTGTGTACCATATGTTCTGCATGTTAACAGATGGGTAATATGAGGACTGTGTGTACTATCATTGTTAATATCTGCTATGACTTCATGGAGAGAACAGATGCTAGTTATCTACTGAATGTACTATGTTCTTCATCTGTAACTATGTTTGTAATATTTTAATTGCTAGGATTCTTCATCTGTAACTATGTCTGTAATATTTTAATTTGTGGAGCTTTTCTCCCCGGGCCTCCGCTGAAAATGGACCTGCGTCCAGTTGGACATTCCCAGTCAACAAATGTAAATAAATAAATAAATAAATAATTGTGCAACCTCACCTGTATGTGTGTGTGTGTGTGTGTGTGTGTGTGTGTGTGTGTGTGTGTGTGTGTGTGTGTGTGTGTGTGTGTGTGTGTGTGTGTGTGTGTGCGCACACGCTCACTTCTGGGTGGTTAGTTTGTCTGTAGGATCACTCTGGTGAAGTGGAGGGAGGTTGATGCATATAGCATGCATGTGTGCATGTGTATGTGTTTGTGTGAGTGGCCATGTATGCACATTTGTGATTGTGGGGTGTTCATACAGCAGTACCTCCCTTTGGGACCGTGCAATACATGGACATGGACTGCAACATTACACACCAGGAATACCTGCCATGTGTGTAATTACAGAACAGCTGATAGTATAATATAGTCTGTAGCACGGAACAGGCATCGAGAGGGAAGGTAGACACCAGGTACACCCTTAATATCGCATTCAGCAGAGAGGTTACCTACAACCCACGTATGCAGCACTACAGATGCATTGGGGAAGTACTAATCAACACCAGGGAGAGTATCCAAATAGTACAGTTGTCACATGATAGGCTGAATGAGCAGCATATTTAGCATGTACTGAGCATTACATACACATGCCACACCAGTGCATGATATTATGGATAGTACATAGTAGCCCACACATATAGGGGCTATGCTTATGATGTCCGGACATATAGAGGGTGCATACCGAATGACAGCAGTGAGGCCATGTAAAACTACTACACACAGGTCTGGCAGGTAATATAGTAACAGGTCTTGTGTTGTGACCACTTCTGTAGGCATGTAGAGGACTGATATGTTAATGAGTGGTATCAATGTGTGTATATTAACAAGTGTGATCCAGAATGGGGTACCGCATGGACATATACATGGGACTGTCTGTAAAACCATGAACAGGTAGGTATTATGGAGGTGTGTGTGAGTGTGTGTGTGTGTGTGTGTGTGTGTGTGTGTGTGTGTGTGTGTGTGTGTGTGTGTGTGTGTGTGTGTGTGTGTGTGTGTGTGTGTGTGTGTGTGTGTGTGTGTGTGTGTACTGTTAGGCAATGCTATACAGGTTTTAAAGTGCGTTTATGGTTTTCCCTCACAGGTGGTGAGGTGGGTCAGGGTCCCTCCTGCATGCAATCTGATGGTGTCCATACAGACACCGAAGATGATGATAGTACTGTTGAGGCACAGGTGGAGTTGTCAGGGGCTGACGCTGCACCAACATTTGACATCCCCCTTTTAGCCACCCCAACCCCGCACACAGTTTCAGTGCTTATACATACCCAATCACCAGTGGCCATAGTGGATGGACAGCTGGTGTTTTTTGGCAGTGCACAGGAAAGTGTGGTAACCATGCCCTCTGTGTCCAGTCTGGCAGGGCACCACATAGACGGATGTTCCAGGGTGCTCATGGTAGGGCCGCTGGACATCATGCTCCTGGGAGAGGCGACATAGCTGGTACCAGCAGGTGCATGTTTCAGGCTGTCATGGCGATGCAGGCATGTATGGAACATTACAACAGACAGGGCCTGGGGCTGCAGAGTATTGCTCTCACATCTGTAAACGACAACATCCGTGAACTGTCTGGTGCCATCCGTGCTTATACTGTGCTCATGGATAGATGGCAGGTGAGATGATGGCCCTCATCAGCTGTGGTGTGTCTGTGCTTTAATGTGTGGTGGGGATGCGGCAACGGCTGTGTGGACATGGGCCAGCAACACCAACAGCTGCCAGTCAACATGGATGTGCTAGGACACCAAGGGGCTCCCATAGTGGCAGTAACAGCCCCAGCAGTGTGGGGGGTGCTGTCCAAACCACACCACAGCAGGCCATGTGCACATGATCCTGGCCAGTCCCAGGAGGAGCCTGGTACCAGCGGACATTTGTCATCAGCAGCTGATAGTAGTATATTCTGGCCTGTACCTGGACATGCCCATGGAAACCTTGGCAGGCACAGTCCACGTGACCATGGCCGGAGGCAGTGAAGGGAAACCACATGGCAGAACTGTGTGCATGCATACCCACACACAATACAAGCACAGCTAGGGCAACCCCATACCTACACACACCACAGCACCATGCCCAGCTCACCGCAGTACACCCTTCACCCACACACATGGTGTCAATTGTATGGCCCACCCTCGGCCTCTGGCAAACCATCACACCCTGTGCATATGATGACACCTGTGTCACATCCCTGTCATCCATACCATCAATGCAGAGATAGGCTAATATGGTTCTGATGCGCATGGTGACTGTAATACAGTGTACCACAGTACTGCAATGTAACATGTTGTAAGGAGTAAAGTGTAATACATATATGGCAGGTACTGTAGCTGTCCAGCAATGATGCATTATAGCTGTCAGTAACACTAGTTGGTTATAGTCTCTATAATGTTATCCATTTGTGTTGTAGGTGTACATGTGTCAGCACAAGGACGCCCTGTGTATATGATGATACCTGTGCCACATCCCTGTCATCCATACCATCAATGCATGGACAGGCTAATATGGTTCCAATGCACATGGTGACTACACTACAGTGTACGACAGTACTGCAGTGTAACATGTTGTAAGGAGTAAAGTGTAATGCATATATGGCAGGTAGTGTAGCCATCCAGCAATGATGCATTATAGCTGTTAGTAACACTGGTGAGTTGTGGTCTCCATAATGTTAGCCATTTGTGTTGTAGGTGTACATGTGTCAGCATGAGGATTGTCTGCAGTCATATTCCACAATGGGGTATGGCACTGTGGTGACACCATGGCTGTGACATATCTGGGGTAAAGTTGAGCACATGTCACAGGTTACTAAAACGGTTATTGCCTGTACCACATGGACAGGTGACCTGCTGAGGCATGTACACCCTGCAACCTGATGTAGACCCATCCACATAGATGCGCACTGTTACTTGGCAACACTGGGACTAGACCCCTACCTAGCTATGAAGTGATACTGAAGTGTGTGGCTTACATTGCACACACCACACAGCAGGGTGAGGTGTGTCCCAGGTTACATATTACATGAAGAGCATCTCAGGACATGTACAGTATGCTAATGGGAGATATAATGGGTGTATATGGACAATACACATTAACAGACACATAACAGGCAGACACACATCTGATATACCAGGGCTAACTAACTTGACCATGTGTCCAATGTGTTACAGGTAGGCTTCACACAGCACATGCATAATTGGCCTGGATTGTGGTATCAATTACCTGTATGGTTGATGGTGGCAGTGGTAGCATAACGTGGTACTTGGGACATATACTGGGTGTACCTTGGTGTAATGACAGTGTACACAGCACCCACATCCCCAGTGGATATTGTACTTCCTGAAACCCATGATGACACTCTGCCATACCCACCATCACACATTGGCCACAACTGCAATGCAACCCATAGTATACCCAATAGTGATATTATAGGGATATGCATCTAATGCACATGCCACACGTGTATTAGGGTGTTGCATTGTCATGGCAAACCTATGGGCAGCAACAAAACTATCTGTACTACTGTGTGGCAATGGGTATTGTAATAGGAGTATGTGGCCTCGTAATGCTCTACCCAACTGATATACGGACATGCACAACTACACACACATGCCAGAACACAATGGGTATCCCATGCCTATTAACCCATTTGTAAAACACTGTTGTGCTGGTACTGCAAGGATCATGTAGCTGGTATGGGGAGGAGTTTAACAAGGTACATGTAATGTCCCATACAGCAGCAGCCACAACTGACTATGGCAATGTGTTGGTTGTGAAGACCCTCATGGAATTCCCAAGTACAGGTGTGCTAACACACAGACACTGCTATACTCAGTCATGCACACATACACATGTGTCAGTACAGGGGTGCATTGCTGCAGGTGGTCATAGCTGTGTACCTAGCTATTGTCCAAGGAGAGATGGGTTGTGTAGGGGTTGTGTGTACAGTGGTATACTGCCACCTGCCAGGTGGCAGCAGGCAATCTATCGACAGACACTACTGTGGTGACCCTCAGGATGAGAATGACATGCATCAGCCAATCCTCCAGGTGCCTCCTGCACATCGCCACTGAGGTGATCAAGTTGACATGTATGCAACATGCATTACAACACATGGTTAATGTCTGTGATGGAGACCTGTACTCAAGCATGTTCTGTTGACTGTGGTAGTGAAGTGGAGGTACCTGTGGCATGTGGTGCATACATGTGCCAGTTCTTACACAGCTGGGAAGAAATGTCAGTGTCAATCAAGCTTATGTTGCCTGTACATATCCCAGCTGGATACCTGCCATTTGCACATCTGTACAGAGACTGACAGTCATCAGCTTGGCAAGCAGCTATGCAGTAGGTTGAGTGTGTTGACAGATGTTTGCCAACAATATGTATTCCATAACTACATGTCAGAAGCCCTCACTAACATGTACTGTACAGACGGTTGTCTGCAGTTACATTCCACATGTTCAACACATTCACACGGATAACAGTGCTCTAAAGGCCTCATATACATCTGTGTCCCACACATGACACTCACACTCCTTGCTACTGTAATGACAGCACATAGGTGCATGTATTGTACATGGCATTACATACACATATTACAAATGTCAGTACCCTGCTATGTTATCAGACTGGGTGGTGTGACCTGTTTACCTGGGCTAAGCCATGCTTAGCAAGTATCAGCATTGCTGCAATATAAAAGCTGAGCTGATTTGTGCACTGGTAAGCGAAGCCTACACTGTGTAAGTGCCTGTACATTTACTCATAGCTTAGCACAGCTTAGCTTCGGGCAAACCCTCACAAACCCATTTAAAGCTGCTCAAAACTGCCTTAACCACTCTGTATCCAACAGCCCTGTTCTGCCCAGCAACAAAATGAACAGCCCTTGCAGGTCTCAAACCCAGGACCCCGTACACTAAAGTCACAACACTTAATCACTATGCCATGACCACTGTGGCAACAGCTATTGTTTTACCAGTATAGCTGTCAATACACATATTGAGTAGTATTGAACAATTGCGTTTGCTTCCTAAATTGTGTAGTCCCTATTATTAATCTGACTGTTTCATCACATATGCTGTTTTATCATAATGTACACATAGTAGACACATACGGTGAGATACATCTGGGAGGGAATACACAACCGTGAGGTTTACACATGACAGGAATATGGTTTTATATATATATATATATATATATATATATATATATATATATATATATATATATAAAACAGGTCTATATATGTCTACATGTACATACACATACATATGTCTGTATACACATCTGTATAGTGCAACATATTTATGGCCATGTGTACATCTCTTCATATGTTGATATATATATATATATATATATATATATATATATATATATATATATATATATATATATATATGTATATATATATATATATATATATATATATATATATATATATATATATATACACACACACACACTCACACACATATGTATATATAGATATATGTATATATAGCTATATATGTATGTACATCCTATGTGTACAGATATGCCTAGTTATGTTGGTATATATGTAGATATCTATAACTATATGTGCATACATATCTATTCTGATATACCTTCTACTGTCAATATGTATGTAGATATCCATACGTGTATGTGTATATATTTCTCTATCTGTATATGTGTAGACATATATTGCTCTGTATATGTATATATCTGAGTGTTTATATGTATATCTATGTACATATACATATCCATCTATGTATGTTGATATGTATGTGTATATATCTTTATAGATATCTGGATAATTATATATACATATATGTTCACCATATGTCCTGAACATGAAGTATAGCCCTACCTCAGCCCCTATAGTCCCAACTTCATAGTGCAAGGGGATGTCAGGTATGTGTTGCAGGTATATTTGTAGACTATTGCTACTGTAATAGGGATTGTCTTCACAGACATGGTGTGTGTGGGAGGTCACATCTGCTTTTAACATATGCGCCATTGGCTACTGACACACATCCTAAGGACATCATAGTACAGTACCACTGCTAGCACAGTAATGCTCCTGTGGACTACAGCAGAGATATGGCCAATATATCTGGACAGTCTGACACACTCTGGACAGTCCAGAGGTATACACAGAACCCCTTAGTGCAAGATATGTGTACCAAGCCTGTCAATGTGGATGTTAGCCATGTAGATGGGTATAACATGTAACTACTGGTATACATTTGCCCCCATAGGTTATGCATTCACACACCCCTGTCTGTCCTGACACATAATAACCACTGGTACAGAGGTGCCATTGCCACATACTACCCACTAGCTATTGACATACATCTGTACAGCATCCCACTGCTTTGTCTGACATACATGACTGTTATGGTGGCCCAGCAGTGGTACATCTGGCAAGTATCTGGACATGACATCTCACTGAGTAAGTACACTAAGCTGCTAGGCATGTAACAAAGCACTGTGCAGGCTACAGGCAGACTGGCTCAATACTGGCCTACATTTCCTATGGGGGAATACACATGCACCTGCATATATAGCAGGCTCTACAGGCATGTTACAGCACTGAATAATAGACACCTGTGTGAAAGTGCATAACCACAACCAATGTGAACACAGCCACATATGATTATGCTAGCGTAATATTACAGTATATGGACTATTTGTTCAACACTATCCTTATATGTGCCACTGACACACTAACCCTACATATACTGGACCACTACACAGTGTGGTCTGATGCCTGTCTGTGTTATGGAACATGTGTGTGTTTGGCCGTGCAAACATGTTAGCTGATAGGGTAACATACAGTGGACCAGCATGTAACATCAGATAAAACAGGACCAAGAACAATGACATCTACCACAGTCTGTACACAGGCCAAGGTACATATTAACAATACACACACTGCCGACAATCACCATGAGTAAACAGACCTCAGTAATGTACACACAACCACAGAATGTCCAGGTTATGTCATCACATATAACCCCTACTATACATAACATGTGTAGCATTCTGATATCTCACTGGCTTGTTATCAGATATGATGTCACTGAATATGGTGTACAGCACATATGCACCTCTTACTGCATGACAGATGTACAAAGGTTGACAGAGTTGTGGCTGGAGACACAAACACAGGGCCAATATTGACATGTTTCTGTGATAACCTCATACATTTACTGTTGTAACAGGGTTTGTTGCAACATATGTCCTATGAGGGATATGAAGTCAGTAACTCTCACGACTATCACCATCTACAGACTGCAATCCTCACACTACCTTCTGCGGTTCACAGATAGGTGCTCTGTGGGTAACACATGAAACAAAAGGCATCACACACTGCCCAGTCTGCAGATGACCCTACAGATGGGGGTTTCCTCATACACATAGCATTGACATGACAGATATTACAACATGTAGGACAGCCATATCCACACACACCCCCTGTTAAACCAACATTACTTCAAATGCAGTATAGCAGCACTTACAGTCTGTAGTCAGGTCAGGCACATCCCCCTCCTGTGTGGTGGCCTGTTTCCGCAGTGTATGTTGTTAGAGGTAAATCCCCAATCCATCTGTGATGCTGTTTGCCAAACAACAGATCGAGTTCCTGCTCACAGTGAGTGAAAAGACCCAGCACCAACATGATGTTCCTAGATATTGGGGTGTGTTTCCCTGCAATTGGCTATGGGATGTTATCACAGCTGTTCCACATGCAATCAGTGAGAGGAGGGCTGCAATTCATCCAGAGACCATTGGCTGATCATGAGCATCACTTAAAATACACATGCTGCTGCCTAAGAAAGGCAGGTGTAAGTTTCCACATCCACCAGAAAGGGAGTGAGAGAGGCAGACAGAGGCAAAGATAAGTCAGGGAGGGGTGGGAGAGAAAAAACTTAAGCATGTTTGGGTCACACACCTACCAGTACAGGGTATCAAACCCCTGGTAACTATGTATCACATGTCTATGCAGTTATTGGATGTGCCACATAGGTTACATGTTGAGGAGCCCTCCAAATGTATATGTGATGGTGAGTGACATCTGCAACAGTGATATGGTAGCTATACGGTAGGTGTAGTACACGTGCCTGTCCATATGAACAGGTGTCAGCGTCAATACAGCCACACTCTTACAGGGTTGCACACACATTGACACACTTGGCAAGGCCACGAATACAAATCATCACTAGTGGGATTGCCACAGCACAGTGCTGTGCAGGTATCACATGCACCACAGGGGTCATACGGAGGTTATATGGGCAAAGGGTATGTGGAGGTGTCTGAAATCAGACAGCATGCTTCAGCATGCCAATGGGGGTTGTAGTGAGTGTGAATGTGGTCATAGGCATCATACAACATGCACACAAACACAGCATGCCAGTACTGACATGCATGGGTGCATTGCTTCACGGGTGTGTAGTGGTCGACTGTGCCAGATGGCTATACAAGGCTAGGTGATGGGTGTAAATTGGCATCAGGCCACATGACAATGGTCTGCAGTATGGCTCAGGGGAGTAGTGTCTGGATTTTCCCACACAGGTGGGTATTATATTCACCATTCAGTCACCTGGGTAACTATTGAGTGTGGCCAATGCTGTGCATTGCTTGCCATGTATGTGTTCCTTAGTCCATGACATGGACGGTGTCTGGGATGTGCATACCTCCCACATGCATGTACAGTGACATGTACAACTGTGCCTGCAGTGTCTGGCCCATGTTGTGTACACAGATTGCTATCATCAGATGTGCCAGTCCTGGCCTCATGTGGTGGGAACTGTTAATGGACAGCAGGTTGACCTTGCACCTACATTGATAGCATGATACATACAGGGCATGTTTTTCAGGCATGGTATGTGTGGGAATATAATCCCTACCAGAGTTCTATGTCACACTACAGCATTAAGCTGTTATAGGATGCTCCACAGGGATTACTGGAGTACTCTTTCCCCAAAGGTGTATTTCAGAGTGAATGACATCAGCAGGATTGCCATAGTAGGGCATTTGAATTGTAGTGAGTGTGACAAGCCTAAAAAGCATTGCTCTCTACACACACACACACACACACACACACACACACACACACACACACACACACACACACACACACACACACACACTTGCCATGTCTGGGATTAGAACTCCTACCTAACTAGTTTATCACACTACAGCAGTACCCAGTTATAGTATGCGTCACAGAGATTACTGGGCTACACCTTTCCCAAAGGTGTATTTCACAGTGAATGACATCAGCAGCCTTGCCAAAGTAAAGCATTTGAATTGTAGTGCATGTGACTAGCCTAAAAAGCATTGCACTCTATACAGACAGAGATACACACATGCACACACACAGTTGCCATGTCTGCGATTAGAATTCCTGCCTAACTAGTTTATAACACTACAGCAGTATGCAGTTATAGGTCACACCACGGAGATTACTGGGCTACACCTTTCCCAAAGGTGTATTTCAAAGTGGATGCCCTCAGCAGGCTTGTCATAGTAGGACTATGGGGAGGGCAGTGTGTGTGCATGGGCCATAACCCATTCATCTAGAGGTTGACACACCACATGCGGGCACACTCAGGGTTATATTCCACAGGAATGTGCATACAGCTGCTAGATGACTACGTCCTTGTACAGTCATGTTGCACAGCTAGCACTTTCACCACATAGTCTGTAATGCTGACAGATACCGGTGGCTAATGTCTACAGTGAGTGACATTTATACCTCATGTGGTTGTAGCCATTTGGCTGTGTGCTGGGTGGGACAGGCCTCATAATGGATGGCTCCTTGTCACAGTCACTCTCTTCTACACTTCTATGTACATCTACTTTTGGCTTATTATAGTGTGTTGTCCTTGGATATGTGTCTGTATTCCTATCCACTGTGTGTACAAGGCATACTGGTGCATACTGAGGAGTGTATGCACTAACATCTGCAAATGCCAAATATGTATGGTCCACTGCTGTTTGCAGACTGCAAATGCCAGATATGTATGGTCCACTGTTCTCTGCAGACAAGGGCTTCATTTGCTTAAGTGTGTGAGCATGCCCAGTATGACCTTTCAGTATGTTGTTGTCTGACATTGCCTTCACTTCTCTAAGAGTGTATGAGCATGCCCAGTATGCCTTTCTGTATTGAATGTGTGGATCGATTCCAGGTAGTTCATACTCCAGTGCAGACCTTTGTACTGTACACCTACAGGTAGCAAACTATTTATGCAGGGTATCCGTCGATCATTTGGCAATACGGGGACAAACTGTGCAGGGACTAGTGTGATTGTGTCAGTGCTACTTCAGCTGCATGGTACTGCTGTTAGCAGGGATATTCAGACATGTGTACTGTTATATACTGTGATGTTTTCTGTCCTCATGTACTGTCAGGTGGACATTCCTGCTCACAGTGATGTCTTGGGGACAAGGGTGACTGCAGCTGTGTCCTGTATTGTGGGCAGACACCTACGTATTCAAGGTAAGTTATGCATTTCTGGAGGGGGAGCTGCAGACACTTGCTGCTGGGTCTGTGTATCCGGTTCAGCACCTTGGTACAGTGCTGGCAGAGGATCCCATACTTGTACATCCATCAACATGAAAGTATGGCCTTATCTTGCTGTGGCAATGCCTCTCAGCTCTACAGATTTGCACAGGTTACCCAGAGGCAGGGGCCATGGGTCAGGACATTACCCATATTGTGGTGTATGGGCAGGTGTGTAGCCACCCATTTATGTGTTTGCAGCCAGGGATAGTGTGTGCACACAGCTTGGTAGCAGACTCTGCACATTCCATGCTGCACATGCTCCCACCCCCTCTGTTAGTCTAACCTCTTCCATGCATTATGCATACATTCTCTGATACTTTCCCTAAGAGTATTACCCCATCACAGGTGTGTGTTAGTGTTGGTCCACAGTTCATGCAGTGAGACTTGGTGGACATGTTACTGTGGTTTGTCCACATGCCCTTGCATATGGCTTATGTGGAGTGTGTTATTTTATTTGGGTTTCCATGACATAACATACATTGGCAGTACTTGTGAGACACAAGCGTTTGGCAGGGGCCTGTGGGCCATTAGGTGCTGCTGTGGGCCAGATGTGGCAGGCATTTGCATTCTGTCAGTCCTACAGTCTCAGACCACCATACAGTATATTCCCCTGGGGTGACAGGGTAGGTGTGATAGGTCTTCATTCCAATACCTTCTATCAGTCTTGATCAGGTAGTGTGGATGCTGGCAGTGTGCTACCTATAGCTAGGGACACACCTGCATGGGACACCTGTACTGCATGCTGCATTCTTCCGCTATTGCCATATGCAGGTGGGGTCATATTGTACCCATTCCCCACAGCAGGGATATGACCAGAGAGGTACCTGTGGGTGGTGTTTGTGTGAGTTGGGTGCATGTGTGCTATGAACACTACTTGAATCTGACACACAGATATGCATGGGGCATTCCAGTTATGCTGGCATGTGCAGGTATATCAGCTGTTTCCCAGTACATCAGTCCTACCTCCTTTGTGATGTGCAAGTGTTCGGGCAGATATCACCGGTATCCCCTACTACAGGACCAGTTAATGTGATGCATACCTGTATGTACAATTCCAAGGGTGTCTCCATTTCACAGTGACACAATATATACTATATGTCTGGGGTACTTTCCCTTGTTTACTGCTTGTATATATACCCCAACAGCCATGACATGTCAGTCTTTCAGATGGTGACACATATTACCACCATGCATTTACAATGGCTTACTGCTAGCATGTGTTATACTGGTGGGAATTGTCTTTGGCACTGCAGTTGTGAAGGCTTGTCCCTGTCATCAGCAGTAGTGGGCAATGGACACCAGGTCTTACCTCAAAATGCATACATGCTGACCACTCTCACACAATATGAAACACACACCAACCTAACACACGCAGACCTGCATACTGTGCAAATGCTACAACCTATCCTGCTACCTTGGCCACCTCTGGGCATCTGTGCTCCACTGGTATTATATCTACACAGACATGTTAGTACATTTCTACATAAGGTTGTGGGGGGCACACATGACTGTTACAAACTGTGTACATCAGATTGGGGAGGCACGCCAGACCGTTACTACATTTCTAAATAGGTTTGGGTGGGACACACCTGACTGTTACTATATGTTTAGGTTGGGTTGGGGGGAGCACACCTGACAGTGTGTACATTCCTACACAGGATTGGGGGACACACCTGACTGTTACTACATGTCTATGCAGGATTGGGGGAGGGGGCACATCTGTTTGTTTCTACATTTCTACACAGTGGTTGGGAGAGGGCACACCTGACTGTTACTACATTTGTATGCTGGATTGGGGGAAGGGGCACACCTGACTGTTTCTACATGTCTACATAGGAGTGGGGGGCACACCTGACTGTTACTACATTTCTGCATAGGATTGTGGGGGGGGGGGCACCTGACTGTTTCTACATTTCTACACAGGATTGGGGGGCACACCTGACTGTTACTACATTTCTATGCTGGATTGGGGGAAGGGGCACACCTGGCTGTTTCTACATGTCTACATAGGAGTGGGCCCCTGATTGTTACTACATTTCTACATAGGATTGTAGTGGGACACACCTGACTGTTTCTACACTTCTACACAGGATTGGGGGGACACACCTGACTGTTTCTACATTTCTACACAGGATTGGGGGTGTCACACCTGACTGTTTCTACATTTCTACATAGGATGGGGGCACATCTGGCACCTGTACACATTTGCTATGACTCTACTGGTATGTCAGGTACTCCATTTCATTCTATATTCTAACCTATCATAATGACTAGAGGCATATCACTGTACTACAGGTCTTAGCTTTGGTTGACCTACATATTAGTGTCTGACTTCCTACCCTTCAGAACTAACATCCCACTGCCTGACCTGCTGTAGTCTGTCTGTGTAGGCCTGGGGGGGAGGTTACCCATAGGCATCATGCAGAAGCCACAGCACAGCCTCTGTTTGTGTTTCTCTACACCTGTCCTGCTGGCTGAAACTGTTGTTGAGTATGTGAACCTCCCTGACTGGCATGTGGGAGTCATATGGACACACATGTGGCCCAGCACATTTCCTGCAGTGGGTTTTGTCACCCTGTGTAGTACTGGCTACTATGGTGACACCAGTATTTGTTACAGATCTCATGGTGCCACTATAGGTGTCTACTATCTGCTGGCATACCATTCAGCCACCCGATTCCCTTGCATGCTCACATCCATACCATAGATACAGGTAACAACACATCCTACTCCATTCGGCAATTGGTAGGTTGAGTGACTTACCTTGTGGGTGTGCCAGTATTGAGGGTGGCGCTGCAGGGGTGCCTATGTCAGATGCACATAGTACACTCCCTACACATGGTTGAGCACAGGTAGTGTCATGTTTGGCATCACTTTTACTGTATGTGTGAGTCAGAGAGAGGTGTCATTCCCTGGGTCCCTCCTGTGTCAGTGTATGTGCTATGTGTTGCCTCTTTGCCAAGGCCAGGGCATAGTGGGCACACCTCCTTCTGCCTACTGGGGCAGGCTCAGGCTGTTCCTTCTCTGAGTCACTCTGTGCCTGTGCAGTCCTTGGCAATGGTGGGGGGCTGTGTGGCCCTGCCCTGTGCTGTTCCTGCTGCAGCTATTTCCACAGGATCATATTGTGTAACACGGCACACATGATGACAATTTGGGTACATGTAGCTGGTGAGTACTGCAAGGCTCCACCGGATGTGTCCAGGCACTGGAACCATGACTTGAGCATCCCAAACACATGCTCTATTATAATTCTGGCCTGTGCGTGTGCCTCATTATGGAGTTCGTTTTCGGGTGTGCGCGCATTTATGATGGGTGTCATCAGCCACGGCTCCAGTGTGTAACCAGCACCCCCCACTAGGTGACCGTAAGGGATGTTCCCATTGGCAGATTTCTGGTACAGCTGCATCAGATGCCAGATGTGGGAATCGTGATAGCTTCCAGGGAAGCCAGCACACACATTCATTATTATGCCCTGAGCATAGCACATGACCTGGCAGTTGATGGAGGGGAAGCCATTGTGGTTAATGTAGACTCTACTCCACTCACTGGGTGGTGCTTTGATGCATATGTGCATGTAGTCTATAGCACCCACTACCTCAGGGTATTCTACTATTTGGTGGAACAGTTCCATATTGCTGTCCAACACCTTACAGGTGTTGGGGAAATATACGTTCTCACTGGCATGTGCTGACATGGCATCGAGGAACTGGTGGAGTACCCTGGATACTGATGCCTGTGAGATCCCAATCATATCACCAGTTGGCCTTTGGAAGGTACCTGTAGCTAGTATTCTTAGGCCCACACATACCTTGGAATCCACTGGGATGGGTTCCCCTCTGTTAGTTCTGCGTGTCAGGCGTGGCCAACACAGCTCAAAAATTTGCTGTAAGAGGTCCCTGTCCACCCTATAGCGCTCCACTATCTCCAGTTCATGTAGCCCCTGGTAGGTTACCCTGGGTCTGTACACTCTTCTCTGTCTCCTCACTGTGGGTTGTTTGACAGCATTCACATCCTCACCACCCTCAGCCTCTTCAACATGTTTTTGTATGATAGCTATTGCAGCCCCTATCATTTTGTTGTTTTGTTTGTTAAAAGTTCCCTGCTTGTATACACCGGTGGTGTAGAGTATGGGAAAAACCAGAGGGGAAGGTGTTTGTATAGTTTATAGTAGTGTTCTGGGCTGGGCTGGTCTGCTGCCTGTGTAATTGGCTGATTCTGGTACATTTCACTTGACAGCTATGCTAGTTCTCCTAGATTACCTTCCTACTGCTGTTTTCCCTAACCATTGACTTCCTGTTTAAGCCTGGGGGTGTGCTGCGCAAACACAGTGCTCAAATGTGCACAGACTGCTATTTCCTGGTTTACTTTTTTTTTTTTCTTTAAAACTCGGTGTGTGGCATACGCACCCGCTTAGGCAATGTAAAGAGTGCTAGGCAGCCTCAGACACACCCCTTTGTGTAGCTGTGCTAAGCTATGAGCAATCCTGGGCCACAGGGCTCCAGTCTGCTTAGAGTATGCCTGACACCCCCCCCCCATGATGTCAGCTAACTCCTAGGCTTGCACCAAGCTGTTCCTGCTTTTACACTGTTGGGAGCTGACTAGCATGCAGGGGAAATCTGGGAATCACTATCATTCCCCTCATTTGCATAGGATTGCCTGCTAATGCATAGTTACATGTCCCACACTGAGCCTCCCCCCCTTAGCAACCACTATTCACTGACCATGTTGTATTCTGCCTGCCATTGGGTATAATGGCAGAATAGTGATTTTAGTTAGAATGCTTATTGTAGGTTTATTTTCTTATTTTCCCCCCAATCCTGTTTGCGTGCCGCTGCCCTACTCTTAAACAGCCAAGATCAGCTAAAAAAAAATAAATGTTGATTTTTTTCAAGTGTTTTCCATGCCAATGGTCTTATACTTGGCCATTGGCATGCTTTCTACATGATATCCAACCTTTATTTGGAGCTGTCATGGCTCTGTTTTATAATTTGCAGAAATGTACACCATTACTGGTGGAGTACATTTCTACAGATTACACTAGTCTTGCACGGCCTGTTTCCAGCTTCCTGGATTGCAAATTCACCTCATTTGCATGGATTTCTCCTGAAAATGGGCTAATTTGCATAAAGGGGCTGAGTCTATACAGGACTAGTGCAGGAGCGCTCATGCACACCCCTACAGGTTATTCCTGGATTACACGGCAGACAAATTGCCTGCTGGAGCTCCTGCACTAATCCTGCATGCCGTGCAAGACTAGCAGAATCCGGGGGTGTGATGTCTGGCACCTACTGGACTGCTTCATTACTTACTATGAAGCTGATAGAATTAGAATCAGCACTTGTAAAACAGAAGTCATGGTTCACTACTGGAAAATTGTTCTCTGCAGGTGAGTGTGGAGCTGCTACCTTAAGTGGAGGAGTTTACATATCTTTAAATGGTCCTCACCAGGATAAGCAGATTAGGAAATGGATGAATGATTGCATGGATGGATGGCTGGAGAGAAGTGTTGAATTTATGGAGAACCCCTTTTGTGGATTCTCATATTCACTAGATTGCTGTTCGAGGATGGGATCATTTACTTAATCATGATTACTCCATCAGACAAAATTCAGTTTTCATACAATTCTAATGATTACAGCCCAGACATGTCATAAACAGAACATTTTTTTATAATATGGATAGAGAGGACAATAATTAAAGACATGAATAATTGTAAAATATTATTCTACTGGTGAGATATAAAAGCAGCCTGCACACACCAAAGAAGGAGCCTTCTGGAGACTGTAATGTCCACAGTACATGTGGTATGTATTTCAGTATGGGAATCACAGCATGCCATGGAACACAGGACTGCAGTGCATTAAAATACTGAATATACTCCCTGCTGTCACTTATTCAGTTTAGGTTTATAGGATGAGTACTTGTCAGTGAAGTTAGTGTGCTTTTTTTCTTTTTTCATATAGACTATTTTACTTGGGCAAGCAGTCCAACTGACATGTCCATGAGGCAGTAGTATTCTTCTTGTTTCATGTTAAATTATACCCATAGATTTAATTAATTTCCGATATTGCATTTAGCTGCCCATTTATCCCACAGTCTATATGAATCCTTGCATTTAAGGATCATGGTGCTATGCTTTTTAACCAGTTTATGGTATATATTTCATTTTTTGAGGCTTTAACTTCCCTTTTTCCTGCTGGTACATCTTAACATACTGTATACACCCCACAGTTTGGTGACTTTTCAATAAGCCTTGCCACTCTGTGCTTATGAATATTGCTTGTCTTGACACCTAATCTTTCTCATCTGCAGAATGCCCAGCTTCCAGCCCAACAGGGGACATAGAATACAGCCATCCAAGTTTCATTAGAGACTCACATGAATGCCAACATCAGTCAGCACTAATGTTGACATTGCAGATTTTTAAATAACCACGCTGTAGTAATAATTTATGTCAACACACTCTTAGCCAGTGCTAGCATGAAGTGAATGCCAGATCCAGGCAGGAGATCAGATTGTAGGCATTCCCTATGGAGTACGGGAAAGGAAAAGGTCCTGCTTTTGTTTGTTTACCTGAGCATGGGTTTAACGTCTGTTTGTGAAATTCATCTGAGAAAAGGAACTAGAGTGGCAGGGAAATATCTCCAGTTACATTTACACTTCTAATGCCATAGTTATTATAAGCACTTATTTAAACAAATTTCAGTCCTATAGGCATCAGCTGTACAGTAATCCTCACACGTTCACCACATGTGCTATGTTTTGATTGTCTGATCAGCACTCTTCAAAGCCACAAAGAATGAAAAAGCTGCTGATGGTATGAACTTTGCGCTAGGGAGAAATAGATTAATTTCATGTTGTGGGCATCTCTGTTAATGCATCAAATAAATTCCAATATCTTTTCTGCAGTTTTCCTTGAAGGAGTGATGCAAAATTCATAAAGCAAAGGAAAAACAGGTGTCAGCCTCCTGTAATTACATACAGAGACTGCAAGGTCCCTTTTGAAAGTACCACAAGGCAGCTTTGTTTTGGGAAGTTTTTAATCATATTTCAAGTCTTGATGCTGTTAACAGTGGCAGACTATTCTTAATAATGTCCTTTAGAAGCCCAGCTTTTACTAGTTAATGTAATAACCTCTTAAAAAAATAATCATACCTATTACTGTGTGCGGACAGCTGCAATGAAGATATAACATCTGGAGAGAATTTTGAGGATACCTAAATATAGTAGGCCCCTTTACTGTAGTTATTAATGAATGATAAGACTATGTTTTTCTAAGCAGCTCATGTTCAAGGGGCACTTATCTCTTAGTACAACACAGAATTCTGGTCAGGAATCATTTACAATGAACTCTTATACCTTTACTATGAAAAAAAGCTTTCCATAAAAATTAAATTTTAAATGAAACACTGTCTTCAATTCACACATGTTCTGCATTAATCTTTCATTAATTCTTTATTACTAAGGATTGGTTCTTGCAAATAGGATAGAATGATATGTGCTTCTTTTTTGTCTGCCACCAAGTAGTGTCTTAGAATTTTATTTATAGAAAATAATTAGTTGTCATAGCAACCACTTGCTTTGTTACCTGCAAAAGACCATGTTGCCATGTGCAGACAGGCAATTTCAGAAGATAAAGTCCAAATGGCAAGTATTAATTCTTGTTGAAAATTCTTTAGGAAAAAAGATCAAAGCATAAAGGCAGAATTATTTTTCTTAAAATGCCACACTATTCTATAGCTAATAACAACTGCACTTTTTTATTTGCTTTCTACATATCACAGAGTGGATATTCTAATTTCCTTTCCCCACTACAGCAAGGTGGAAGAACTGTATTCTAATCTATACTACACATTATGTTTATGTTATCACCTGAAACAGAATATCTATAACTATATCTGTCTAGTTTAGCTGTATATCTATCTGTCTATCTATCTATCTATCTATCTGTCTATCTATCTATCTATCTATCTATCTATCTATCTATCTATCTATCTATCTATCTATCTATCTATCTATCTTTTTGTTGGAAACATTTACTGTCAAACTGTTCTAGACATTTTTAGAAATATTTTTAATACGTGATTATTATTTTCATCAATAAAAACTCAAATCTGAAAGATTTTATGGCACCACAGGAATGTCATGGTTTTCTGTTTAATGAAAATGTGCTGTCACTTTCCAATGACTGCACTGGGAAATGACATTTTCCGATTCACAGCCAGGGTCTTTGAAAGCCGAGTACAGGATGCTGCAGGACAGATAATCCTGTTGTTGTGTTTAGAAATCAAGAGTTTGTTTCTCTCAGTGTCAGTGGTGGAGGTGAGGTTGGGAGTCCAAGATATCACAGGAAGGCCTGACTTTCTGCTGGAAGGATCACCAGTGGGAAGGATGCAGTAACTCAGCCACATTAAGAATGCTCTATGGCTTGTTAAATTGTGCATAGGTGAATGTGTGTGTGTGTGTGTGTGTGTGTGTGTGTGTGTGTGTGTGTGTGTGTGTGTGTGTGTGCGTGTGTGTGTGTGTGTGTGTGTGTGTGTGTGTGTGTGTGTGTGTGTGTGCGTGTGCGTGTGTGTGTGTGTGTGTGTGTGTGTGTGTGTGTGTGTGTGTGTGTATACGTGTGTGTATGTGCTCATGCAGTGCATGTGTTTGAAGCATATATACACACTCACACATGCATATGCATGCACACATTTGATAAAACTATATGCTCAAGAAAGGAGATGGCTTCTTAAAATAAATTTGATTTTCTACTTTAGTTCATTTTTAACTGTATTTCAACTACCTGCAGTGAATGTGATCACATTTTGCCAAATCATTCACTACATTAGCAGAAATCAAATTATGGGTAGGCAAAATCTCGATCTTATAATATCCAATCTAGCTTTTATTGACTATCTTACTTAAATGGGAAAATGATGTGTATTAGAAACATCTTTCATTGCTATAATATACGTACTAAAAATATCATGTATCTTATACAAAAACATTTTATCGACTAATATCCAAAACATTTTTAAGCATACATCACCACAAACACAAACACTTAGTAGTTACCACAGCTGAAGAATCTGCTTTTATTTGCTGTAGTTATTTTGCTCGGCATGTATTTCCTACTTCCTTTTATGCATCTGAAAAATAGTCACAATGTATCAGGCCAATACCACACTAAGGAAATACAATTCATTAGGAACCGCTAGCAAGGCTCATGTTTCTGAAGACCAAGTCCAAATATTTTGGCTAAGTTAATCTACATTTTTCACAAATCTGAATTCAGTTAGTGCTGTATTAATATAGCAGTGCCAAAATGCATTCTCACATCTCATTATCACTTACTATGGGTGAAACTATTGCCAGGAAATCTATAACCAAAGTGTGGACAAAATGTGCCCCCAAAACTGGACTGTATAGAACTGTAGTCAAAATACAATGAACGGGCATTTGTCTAGATCTATTTTTTTTTCTATGAGCAAGGCCTTATATGTCTATGTGTCAAGCTATGAGATTTTAAAACGCTGCTGCTTAATATAATCACCTCCTAGGCTGCACATGCTAATTTATTTTGTAAAAATCAGGTGTTTGCCTTTGTTTAATGAATTTAGGCAAAACAAATAAATGTTAACCATAGAATTAGAACTTGCCTGACTTGAGCACTTGTTTTTCATCAGAAGCCTCAAGAAGTATGATAAGGTATGTATTATAATGAAATAAATACTTTTCAGAAAGATTCCCCTAACCTCATGCTGTTGTCTGCAAATCAACTGGAAAATTATTAGCTGAGATTATTAATACATGTGTCCTGGTGCAGTGCATTAAGTAAAATACTGCAATAAGTGGGACTGTACAGAGTATGGGTGATTTAGGGAAATAAGTTGAGCAATTGTGCTACCATGGAAATTATTGTGGTCAGTACCATATGCAAATAACCATATAATGAGTGGCATTTTGGAAATGAGACCAATTATGAAAGCAAATAAGTATAAACATTGTAGCCAGAGCAATTTGGAAATGTATAAAAATTGCATAATGAGCCATGGTGAGCACCAAATCTGTACACAGTCATTTCCTGGTGAAAAGACGTACTGGCTATGCTAAGATATGAGGCATAGTATTTGCTTTTGATGAAAAAGACATCTTGGTGGCCTTTTCCATAGCCAGTGACCATGATGTTGCACAACACCAGCCTTTGTGTTGTAGACCATTCCTTCCATGGCTGACATATCATCACCTAAAAGACAAGGATACAGTTGAATGCTACTGTGTAGACAAAGGTACCAAACAGGATTCTGAAGACATATACCATCCTCCCATGCAGTCACATGGGATATGTAGAATCTATATTCCTGTGAACACTAAAGTCTATGTCGAATTAATTATCGTTAGTACAGGGAATTTCCAGCAGCCATCAGGGGGATACATTTTGCAATTATCTATTTCACATATCCTACACCAGATCCTTGATGTGATGCTGCAGCATTTGGAGGAGCATATATAGTTCCCATGGACTTCAGTGGAGAAAAACACCACTATTCAGGCATTTAATGAAATATCCCATTTCTTTGAAGGTCTAGGGCATTGACTGCACCAACATTGCCACCAAGGCCCAATCTGGTCCAAATGATGACTAGTATATGAATAAGAAAAACTTCCACTCCATTATTTGGTAGGTAGTTTTGTAATACACAGACTGTTGTTTGTGATGTGCCTATGCACCTTCCAGGTGGTTGCCATGATTTGCACATCTGGCACAAGTCACAAGTGTGACCTCTACCAATGCTTTGTGCAGCGCAATTTACCAATGGGAGCTCTAAACAGTAGGTCCACACACTCCACAGATTGCACAAGCATGCCAACAGATGAGTAGATAGTAGTCCACTCAGAAAGCCTGTCCAATGTGGTATGTTGCAAATAATGCTGGATATGCACTGGAGCTATGGCTCAAAACATCATCACCATCATCATCCTCCTCATCATCTCCATCAACATCCTTTTTTCCATTTTCCATAGGGTTGGAGTTATTTGCCAACTCTCTTGATTCAGTGCCAGTCTCCTAACGTCTTTGACAGTCATAACTAACTGTCCCAAGTCTTCTCTCATGACATCTATCCATCTCTTGGCTGTTTTTCCCAATCTCATCTTTACTTCTTCCTGTCTCTTACAAAGCATCTATATCAAATTCTCTTCTGCCTTTTTGCACACAAGACTGAACCAGCACAATATGTTCTCCTTGACCTTCTCTGCAACTGGGGCTACTTTGGCTTTTCCTCATGTCCTCATTTCTTCATCTCCCTGCAGTGTACATCCTACTACCCATCTCAGGTATTTCATCTCTGTCATCTCTACTCTGCCTTCATTTCCAGCTTTTTGTGTCATATAGAATCACTGGTTACACCACTATTTTGTACATTTTAATTTTCAGCTTCTTTGGCATTCTTCTGTAGTACAATACCCCTGACACTTAGCACCAGTTATCTGCAGCACCTTTGATTCTAGCTTTGACTTAATTCAGACTGCTCTTCTCCTCTGCCAACCCCCTAGACACTTAAAGTTTTAATCTTTTTCACTATCTTCCCTTCGATCTCAGTCTTTAGCTTCTGATTTCACCCATTTGTTGCAATATACTTAGTTTCATTCCATGTACTTTCAGTTTTGCATTCCAGTGTCCTATCATTTGCTGAACTACTGTTCAAGGTCTTTTTCTAGTGTCATATCACCTGCATGCAGCAGCTATATTGATCTGTCTGCTCCAATTTGTTTGTTAATGTAGTTCATCACCAGAATGAACAGAAGACGGCTCAGTGCTGAACCCTGATGAATAATCACTATTGTACACTGCTGGTAGAATGCTTGTTCACTATTTATCTGGCATATCTCTTTCTAGCTATACTGCAATGAATACACTCAACATCCATTTCTCTCCAATGCACTTAACATCTTGATCATGTCTGCTGTGGCTTCATCTGAGCCTGCTAGTTTCCTGACTTTATTTTTATTTAGTGCTCTTGATATTACTTCTAAGGTGGGTTCTTCTTCTTCTTTCATCACATGCTGCAGAAGCATAGCTAAGGTGAGAAGAAGGAGGCAACTGTCCCAGGCAAAAAGTGTTAAGGGGCCAGTCAGCCAATCATGATCATCCTTTAATGCATACTGGCTTTTAAAGGCTGGTATTACAATTGTGGTCAAAACAAAGTGCTGTAGTGCTCCCTGTGGTCTTAACTGTAGCAACAGCTTGCTACATTGTAGCAAGCAGTTTGACAAAGTTTAAAACATTTCTTTCTCTCTTTTCTTTTTCAAACTAAAACCTGAGAACTGTAGTGGTCCATGCATAGATTAAACTGTAGCAACTGCTTGCTGCATTCTAGCAGTTTGCCACAGTTCAAAACATTTCTTTTTCTTTTCTTTTTTTTTAACTAAACCTTGAGTGATGTAGCACTCTGTGCAGAGTATACATTGTTAAACTGCAGCAACAGTTTACTACAGTTAATATATATATATATATATATATATATATATATATATATATATATATATACACATATATATATATTTAACTAAAACCAGAGTGCTAGAAACAAATGCTACAGTTTAAAACATTTCTTTTTTAAAATAAAACCTGTGAGCTGTAACACTCCATGAATAGTATAAAGTGTAGCAACTGCATGCTACATTGTTGCAAGCAGTTTGCTACTGTTTGAAAGTAAATATATGTATATATTTTAAACTAAAACCTGTGCACTGTAGTGGCCTGTACAGGGTATGAACTATGGCAATTGCTATAGCAAGTATTGTGCTACAAATTAAAAGAAAAAAAAATGTGTTATAAAGTAAAATGTGAGGAAGGATGAAGGTTGTTAGGGAAGGTTAAAAAAAACAGAACGGGATTGGTTCCTGGGGCAATAGGAGGAGGTGTGTGCCAGTAGAATGAGCAGATTTTTTTTTTTTTACTCTTTACTTGAAGAATTGAGGGGGTGTGGTACAACTTTCTGGGACCAGCACAGGATGCTAGTTGAACTAGCTATGCCTCTGATAGGCTGTCTGTGAAGCAGTACAGCTTCAGTGGGGTTTCCTTCATTCAGAAGGTTCTTGAAGTACTCCTTTCAAGTGCCTTTGATGTCATCTGAACTGCTGAACAGATTTATATATTTATTTATTTTGTATTTGTTTACTGGGATGGTCCAACTGGGTCAGAAAGAACCCATTTTCAGTGGTGGCCTGGGGAGAAAAGCTCCAGTTACAGAATGAAATATAAAAGCTTTACAAGAGTAAAAGCAGTGAAACATAAAATTATTATAAAAAATTGCAGATGTCTGTTAATATAATAATTTAGATTTTTATTTTCTTGTGCTCTGTTCTGTATTGTTTATATGTGGAGCTTTTCTTTCCTGGTCGCTACTGAAAATGGGTAGCCAGCCCAGTTGGACACTACCCGGTAAACACATGTAAATAAATAAATAAATAAATATAAATACAAGTAATAGAAAGAAACATTGTGAATGAAGCATATGACTAGACATTTGTACAAAGTAGAGGCTAAAACATTATATATATATATATGGGTCTAGGACATTTCACTAAATGCACATTTAGTTGAAAGTCAAATTAGTGTGCACTTTTCACTGAAAGCTCAATTCACTGAAAACTCAATTCACTGAAACACATTTCACTGAAAGTTATATTTCATCTTTCCTCCACTGTAGTGTGACCCTGGAGTTAGTGTATATAGTAAGGGGGGTGTGGGGGACACCGCCCCCACATTGGGGTGTGTGGGGGGCATAGCTCCCACATATTTTAAATATTTTGAACTATAAACATGGATACTTGCAATTCCAATATATTACTGTTTTCCGAATATAATATATACTTAAAATATGTGCAGGACTATGCCCCCCCCACACCCCCGATATGGGGGCGGTGTCCCTCACCCCCCCACTATATATACTAACTCCATGGTTGCACTACAGTGGGGAAAAGGCGATATATAGCTTTCAGTGAAATGTGTTTCAGTGAATTGTGCTTTCAGTGATTTCTGTTCAGTCATTTGAGTTTTGAGTTTTAGTGAAATGTGCATTCAGTGAAATGTCCTAGACACCCATATATCTATATATATATATATATATATATATATAGAGAGAGAGAGAGAGAGAGAGCTGACAGTCATATTTATATAATATGTGTTGTTGTTTGTCTTTTCGGCTTTTCCCGGTTAGGGGTCACCACAGCGGAACTCCGGTCAGCTAATGATTGGCAGTAGATTTTTTTCATGGTGCTGAGTTGCCAGCCCAATGCCCAACCTTCAACAAAAGCATGCCCATTCACACATGTCTTTCGAATGCCACTCAACCGCGGGGAGGACATGCAGACTCCACACAGAAGGCACTCCAGCCAAGAATCAAACAGTATTTACATAATATGTGAATATATATATATATATATATATATATATATATATATATATATATATATACACACACACACACACACACAGCTGACAGTCATATTTACATAATATGTGAAAATGACTTTGTAAATATCAAAAAATATAAAAGAGAAATGACACTGAGGTGAAACTATTGTTAAGTGCTTTCATTCTGTAACATTGTCAGAACTTCATCAGAACTAACACTGTAAAGCAAAACTGTGTAATAAGTAATATAACAAGTGCACACTGTTTAAAAATGGTTGACAACAATACCCAATAGAAACATAACAAAACAGAAATTAGCCCATCAGTAAAATAGAAACAACTAGCTGTAAATATAGTAGCTAATCAAAAAGAGTGAGGCATGTCTAAATAGGCTGATGCAAACCAGTGTAATGCACATTTGAGATTCAAGTTCTCATTCAGCCCTGGAACCATCTCAGCATTTAAAAGTAACTTAACAACTTAAGTAACGGGGCTGAATGAGAATGAGAACTTGACCATGACTGCCTTGTTATATGATGTGAAGGAAAGCCACGGAGCTCATGTCCATGAAGCCTTCCCTGGACATCACTGCAGGATCATGGCCAGTAGCTGGAAGTGATGATATGGCACTCCATGGCTTTGACAAGGCTGTCCTGTAAAGAATACTCACAATAGAGCCAGAACAGTGGTCACATCTTTGGCTACAACCATGCAGCCATTTGTAGCCATGGGCATTATAAAGACTTTAAATAAACCCGGGGGGGGGGGGTAGGTGGCAGGTTTATTTTATTTACTTTATTTTGCTTTTATTTACCTAGTTTGCCCAAATGTTTAGTCAAAAAAAAAAACTTTCAGTGAAGGCCTTGAAAGAAAAGCTCCAACAAATTACAAACATGTTTAAACAGACATTCAGTAACATGCAGAAACAGACATTAAATATTATACATTTAAAATTATATATATATATATATATATATATATATATATATATATATATATATATATAAAATATATACATATATATATGTTTGAGAATTAGACTCCATTCATATGAAAGCAGAGGCAACTATACAGTATAAAAGATATTGATATATAAGTAGATGTTGATCATTGAGCATTTGAAGAGGGGTG
This sequence comes from Protopterus annectens, assembly GCF_019279795.1. Classification (NCBI taxonomy): domain Eukaryota; kingdom Metazoa; phylum Chordata; order Ceratodontiformes; family Protopteridae; genus Protopterus; species Protopterus annectens. The sequence goes on along the minus strand of NC_056726.1, from coordinate 562,296,256 downwards.
TTAGTGAGTTTGTCACATAGATAACAGATCATACAGTTAGTGTTTAGAAATTCAAAGAAAACTGAGGTGGGGAAGGAATTAGGTGAGGCAGAAAATAATAATATTATAGTTAAGAAGTGGGGTGTAAAGTACGCTTACAGACAATTATATATTTGGCTATCATAAGGTTTATATAAGAGGTATAGAGATAGAGGGTGAGCAGTATCTCAGAATAATGTATATACCTGTGAAGTGCTGGGTAACTTATTGGGGTATAGGTGAAGACTGGTTGTGGGGTATAAGATTCTGATAAAGAGAAATTGTTTCATGATATGGAAAGTTGAAGATAACAATGGCATTTGTCCTGGAGATGTACAGGAACAGATACATTGATTTGATAGGTGAAATTTTAGTTATGTTTTAAATGAGTGTACATTCAGAAAGGATTTCAGTGACAGTGGGATGTGGTTCCACAGTTTCGCTACACTGTTTAAATATAGAGAGTCACCTGCAGTATCAGATGATTTGATTATAGTGCTTAGTGAATTTTCTAGAGCATAAGATTCTATTGGGGAGTAGTGTTATATTAAGTTGTTAAGGGCTGAGCAATTTTCTGCCTTATAGAGAAGTCTGAATAGTGTAGTTAGCTGAGAAAGACGTAGGTGGTGTGATAGTTCTAACAAGTTTAATTCTCTGAAGGCTAGGCAGTGGTGTGTTCTGTTGTTATAGTGCACTGTAAATTTGGCTATTTATTATAACATTGCTTAAGTATGGACAGCTATGAGACCTGCAGTTTAATGAAAATTAGACATCATAGAGGAAAGATGGCAGTAAGAAACTACAGGCTATTATTAGTCTTCTAGCAGTGTCAGTGAGCTATGGTTTTACTTTGTATAATATACTGAGTTTTTGATGATTTTTTTAACACATATGATACCTGGTGGTTACATTTCAACTGGTCATCTGTGATGGCATTCATTAATTTTGTGTGGTTTACTTGCTCTGGCATGGTAGTGTTGGCAGAAATGATAGTGAAAAATGTTGTTTTGGTATAGATGTGGCCTGGGATTGAGGCTCATATGTGTGATGTATGCTATGACCACAACAGGCTGTATTATCAGACCCCATGGTGGCTACAATAGATATTCAGTGCCTCTACAATGTTCTCAACAGGCAGGCATGATCCTTGTCTTTTTATAACATATCAGTATAGATGTGTGCAGGCCCTCACATTTGTCATTATGCATGCCATATTTTACACTAATAATCTCTGACATAAAATGGGTGCCATTAATCTTTGCTTGGATCACTGTCCTGCACATCTGCTGATTGATGTCCAGTGTTACACCAAGACATAGCTCTAACCACAAGTAATCTGGACAAAGCCAAAATAATTGGGTGTCAAATGCCCAAGATCAGAGAGAAATTTTAAATATTGCTCTTCTAAACATAGAAAGTTTCCAGAATAATAGGTTTTGCATTAGCATGCATTTTCTGATGAATATAAAATCAGAATCAGAAACAAATGTCAGTACTTAGTGATATCAGTCCTCAGTGATTTTTCAGAAAATTACACATTTTATGAAGAACAGACCAAAACTATGAGGCAAAACTCTGGACAACTGACAGTATTGCCCCAAAGTCTATGACTGAGTGGGAGTCATGATGCTCATACCTGGCACTGCTCACTGCTACTGCATGTGTAGGTGAGGGCTGTGCATCCTGTCACAGGATGACATAGACAAACTAGCCCTCCTTATACATGTGGGAGGTGTAGGTAGTGTTCACAGCCATTGCGGTAGATATGAGGTGTATTGTGCCCACATTTGTAAGTGCTGCACTGATATTAGGAATGCCATATCATGTTGTTCCTGACCCAACACCAGTGGCACCTGTGAAGGCAGAGAGAGAAAAACCCTAGTGTATAAATGAACATACATGACAATTCCACACTCAATTGGTACAAAAGCATTACAAGTAGAATATTACAATTACAAAGAACACATATATATCTTGGGGAGTAGGGTATGGTGCAGTTACTTACCATTAGCAAATGTGTGATGGTGATGTAACACCATACATTGGTAGTGGCACATGGAATAGCAACCTGGCAAGTCTTCAATAGACACACGGGGAGTCACCAAAAGTCAACCTCCCACTTATAGGCATCCGCTGGATATGACTGTCCAATCACTATCCCTTCTCAGGAACTTCAAAACTTCTCGATGTCTGTGAGGGTAGTCTCTGATGCTCGTTCTCTACGTGTCACTATTCTTTCCTTCCCAGTGCCCTGTGCTTTTGTGCAGGCATGGTGAATCATGTTCGTGACCCTGCAGTGCAATTATATTCCTGTCTGATTATATATGCACTTACAGCTTTTACATCAATCACCAGATGTTGCCACATCTGTTCCATGAAGGCCTTGTCAGCCTTGTCTGAGTTCAGAATCCACCTTCTATGGGAGTGCAGGTTTTGCAGCACTACATCCTTCTCTGCTGGGGTGAACATCTCCAGCTTTTGTCTCTATTTAGGTGCCAGTGTATAGTCTGTACACATGAATATATATCTGTGGTCAGTGCCTAGCTACTAATGTGGTCCTCGTCCCCTAAAACTGTCCACCATTCACATGGTAGCTATGCTTCAACAGGTGACATTCCAATTATACATTGTTATAACAGGTGGTGTGTATATTAGAAGCACAAAGGCCAGAAACCATGAATACCAGTACATCGACACATAAAGAGCGATCTACCATATGAGCGAACCATGTATTGAGCGAAAAGCAAAACACTGAATGGATTTGTTTGGCCAGCAGTGCGATCTTGGGGATAAGGGAATATGCCCTCCTGCACAAGTATGTTATGTTACTTTTATGTAGTTAGTTTAGGTATAACTCCAAGGCGCTGTTGGTTAGGGAAATCCATTCGATGTTTTGGTTTTCGCTCAGTACGTGGTTTGCTCTTATGGTCGATCGCTCTTTATGTGTCGACGTATTTGCATTCACGGTTTCCGTCTTTTGTGATTCTGATATAGACCTGTAACAGGTCACATCCCCACAACTTGGCTGTAGTGTCACCATGGTGACAGCTCATGATGTATCCTACAGCCTGCGATGTGCATTTATAGGCCTGTGGCCCCCAAACAACAATTAAGTGTATCCCACTTGTCCATCTCTGCAGCATGACTAATATAACAGATGTGAACCCCCCTGAATTCCCTATGGATGGCAGTTTGACCTCTGCAGCATAAAGTATTTCTCCCCATACATCCTCCCAGTCCATGTTGCTACCCAAGACAGCTACTGTAGTAATCAGTACCTTTATGTCACCTGGTAGGTGGGCTTGGGACAGCCATGATTTGAACCCTGCATACTCTCATTTCCTTCTCGTAATGATGGCCCCTGCATATGCAGTTTACTGTTGCAAACAGGTACCCATTCCATACCCCTGCCTGCTGATGATAGCCTGTACCCACCTTATCACAATCTTTGTAGTCATGTCGGTTGGCTGTTATAGTCAGCAGTTTCTTTGGCTATTATAGACAGCAATTGCCTTGTAAAATAATACTATGTTTGCCTTAGGACTCCTTTTAGTGCAGTCAGCATTGCAGTGACAATTAATCCTTTTATTGTGCTGCTACCATGTGTGAGGGGGCATGCTTATTTAGTTCCTAGCACCCACTTTGCATGTCAGATTTTGCCCCACTGATGCACTTCTCCATCATGTTGCCTTGTGCTGCCATGCTGCCCATCAATGCAAATCATGTGATTTCTGTGACTAGTGTCATTGTAGTTCAGTTATCATTTTCATTCCTAGATTAGACCTGGATTTTGTAAGAACTAACTATGACATGGCTCCTGAGTGGTACAACACAGAAATAAAGAGTTTTCTTCACCTGTTGCATATGTACCAATGGGAGCACTTGCTGGGGGATCCTCAGTAAAAAGTAGGTGCCTGGCACTCACCTGCTGTGTAGTGAGTGAAGCCACAGGTATTACCTGGTCAGGTGAGTGGTGCTGGCACTCTGACAGTGATCTGAAAAGGCACCAACCTGATCTTCTCTGCCAAAAGAAAGAGCAGATTAGGAAGAGACAACCTGACTACTATAGTAGGTACGACTACTTGCTTTGTCATATTACACTATGCCTAACTGTACAACTATAGGTTATTTCTGCTGTGCATGGTTACGCTGCAATTATTATTATTATTATTATTATTATTATTATTATTATTATCATCATATACTATGCATTTTTTGTAGCTCAGGAGGATACTGCAGTGAGCAGGATACCCTGACAGAGGAGGCAGGCCAGGCATTGCGGTATGAGAGCTGTATTTCTAATAGACCTGTATATCTCTGCTTTACCTGCTCAGCACGCCACTACTCATTTTGCATTTCTTTTTAAGACTCTAGTCTTTGCATATATATTCATTGCTTGCATGACCGTATGCTTTAAATGTATTTGAAATGCCCTACTGATCTTACTTGACATTGTTATTAACACCTGTGTGGTATGCCTCTACACCTCATACCTCTAGCTGCCTACATGCATCCTTGCATTCCAGAGCATTTTCTGAAAAAATCAACCTAAAAAGCATTAGATAAACAAATGTAAATATTTTGTGAACAGCAAAAGTGGTTAAAACTGTACAAATAACAATGTTATCAGTAAGATGTATTCTTTACAGTGATAATAGTCAGTGCATTCTTAGTCTTTCCATAAATACTATAATATATTATAATACACACAAACATTCACAAAGTGTCATATCTAGGAACTCTATGCCTTAGTCATATGTTGTTAGAACACTTTTGTTAACCAGACATAAGCTTTCACTTGACAGCAAGAAATTCCTCACCAAGTGCATGTTTATTAAGATATTTTTGAAAATGTGATAACATACACTTAATTGTATAATTAGCAACATAAATAAACAGGGGGACTCAATAAAGCTTACATGATAATTTTTACCATGTATGCGTCGAGGTGCGATGCGCACATGGCTGTGAAAAGTTTTAGATTCAGTAAATTCTGCATAGTGGCGAGCAGCAGTAAGCACTCACGCACTTTTGTGGCATGAACATTACAATATAAGTAGCTGAATTTTATACTAATGAAGCAAATCAACATGGCTGACCAATTCAACAACTTCTAAAGCAACTGTGTAGACTCCATGTTCATGTTGGTTGTGTATTACAAAACATTCAGAATACAGCCATAGAAATGAGTCTACATGGAAACAAGAGCAAGTAAAAGCTCTTACATTTGTACAGAACTGCCTTAAATGTGTAACACCACACATCTTCTGACCTAATTACACAAGGCAGATGCTAGAAAATCAGTTTGACAATCATAATGATTCCATTTTAAGTGCGATGACATAAATGTAGGTTCACTCCCCCACCCCCATGAACAACATACATGTAAGTAATCCAGGCTGCTAAAATGTGTAAACTTCCATGAAACTGAGTACTATTCTGTAATGCAAACATATGCAGGATGTAGCTGATGGATTACAGTATTCCTCTGTTATAACATTGGGCTCCAGTGCAGTTTCCCTGCCTACATGGATTCCGGGCTGTCAGCATGGTGAAGATGTAAATGAGGTCAAACTTATTAGAATTGTTGAATCTCAAAAAAGAGTAACCATGTAGAAATGTTCACTTCATTTATACACTTCCACAGTGTTTGCGTTGAATGCATGGTGTCATGCTGCTAGCCCAACTATCTGGAACTTTGTAAATAACTCTATGTCAGTTGTGAATATTTATATGATTTATACAAAACTGTATGTTATGTACTGAGCTTCAAGAATGTAACCACAGCATACACTGATGGAATATAAAAGATTAACCTGCAAAACTTAAGAATAGTTGAGGTTACGTTACTTTATAGCTGGGCTATAAACAAGAGATGTTATCTCTCAGTTTCAATGCAGAAGCAGACACAATGTCTAGAGATATAAGTTTTTCGATTGTCTTGAAAGAAAAGTAATTACTAGGTTTAAAATGTAAAGTGTTTTATTGTTTTACAGTGTCCAGGATCTGGCAAACATCTGAGAGATATGTATTTGTAACACAGAGATGTGAAATTCTGTTAAGTTTATGTTTAGCCTGGGAACTGCAGTCAGGTGACAAAGCATGATGTCATCCAAGCTGGCCCAGCAGTAATGTTTGATATTAACTTGGGAACTCTCTCAGAGAGGGAATGGGCATTTTGTTTTGGACCTAGCAAGAACATCCACTTATTATCACCATCTACACTTGCCTTGCTAATAGTAAGTAACTAGGGAACAGTGATTTATTTTAGATAAAGTTAGGAATATAGTAAAGATTAGTTTAGATGTTTTCTGTATTTATTTGAGACTGTTCTGCAATGTTCTGTTAAAATATTCCCTGTGATTTTGAACTCTGAAGTAACTGTGTTTGTTTTCTGAGTATTGTCTTGTTCTTTTATTATTAAATATATTTAAACCTATCTTTGTGGCTAATATTTGTGAGACATAATTAAGCTGTTAGGGTACTTGCATATGTATTTGGTGACACTGTACAGGCCAGTCCTAAATAACCTTGCTAGTCTTGCTCAGACTACCATATGGATTCCTAGTAACATTACAGTAGGATTGGACACCCTTTGTTAAGGGCCTTAAGGAGCTGATATATAGTCTGGGCAGAAGGTGGCATAGCTAGTAAACATGTGCCAGCCTTTCCCAGGTATGTGTGTGGTTTTTATATAAATCCAATCTCAAAGTGTGTGTGTGTGTGTGTGTGTGTGTGTGTCTGTCAACTACTTGGGCAGGGACACAAAACACTGGTTGGACAGAGAGGGTGCTGGAGATTTTGGCTTGGCCATTCAGCTGAAATCTCAACCCTATAGCTGTGCCAGTAGGGAATCTTACTGGGGATCTGGAGAAAGAGGGAGAAACCAGCCCCAGGCTGACTGTGGTCTCTGTGTGTTCTTAAGGGAAATTGCACTTTCCTGTGTGTGCACTTACCATCCTCCCAATGTGTATGTCCCCTAGCTGTTGCCAGTGGTGAGGATTGAGGCTCCTTGATTACTGTGCCAGTGCAGGGGTGTCACATATTAATTGGTTGGCAGTGGTGGGATATCCACATCACATATTAATTGGATGACAATGGTGAGATAGCCACATCATCTATTAATTGGCTTGTAGTAGTGTGGATATTGAATTCCCGTAGCCTGTGTACAGTGGTTACTGAAGGTGTTTGTGCTCTCAATTAGCCATGCAGTGAACATTCAGAGTTTCACATCACAATTGTTTTATTTATTTATTTATTTTTAGCTTAGTTAGTCAGGGAGAGCAGGCAAGCATGTCAGCAGAGGAGCATGGCAAACTGACAAAGAGCCAGTTGGCCGAGATGTGCCAGGCTAAAGGACTGGTGCATGCCAACCAGACTAAAGCAGAAATGATTGCAGCTTTAGTCACAGCTGCATCACAGGACAGCAACCAGGAGGACAATCAGGCTGGCCTTGGAGATGTACAACTCTCATAAAATGGACAGTTCAACCTTTCCAGAGAGGACTTAAAAATACATCTGGAGTAAAAAGAGACTTGAGCCGGAGGCCAAATGTTTGAAAATAGAAGCAGCAGAGAGACTGAGCTGTCTAGAGACTGAGGAAAATGAGAAACTGAAACACCTGAAAGCTGATGAGAATGAGAGGCAGGGGCAACATGAAAAGGAGATACTGACTCTTTGCCAGAGTCATTGAGGTAATGGGAAAGTGAGTAAATGAACCCCAGAAGCAACAAAGGCCAGTAAATTTCTTCCATAATTTACAGAGAGGGATAGTTTTGATAGTTTCATTAATATGTTTGAAAGGGTATGTGAGCAATATAATGTTGACCAAGGACTCTGGGTACAGTCCTGACCCTCTTACTCCATGGTAAACCTGCAGCTATTTCTAAACTGTCTGATTGCTTAAATTATAATATTGTGAAGAACTGTCTTTCAGTCTTTCAGAATATGTTAAGTTAACACCTAAAGCTTATAGGAAAAGGTTTTGTGAGCATAGCTGAAAGGCAGATGAAAGTGTATGTGAAGAGTTTGCTGAACTAAGTATTTATTTTCATAGGTGGGTGAGTGGATGTCAGGTCACCACTTTTGAAGGGCTGGCAGACATTTTGGTGAGGGAACAAGCCCTTAGCACTTTGCTTGAGGACATGAAAATCTGGTTAGCTGATAGACAATGCAATACTGCAGATGAGTTGAGGAAAAGGGAGACCTATACCTAGCAAGCAGGTCATCGCTGCACAGGAAAGGGATACCTAGTGCTGCTCATGGGTCTAAGGGAATCCATGGTGGGCAGCCCAGATTGCCCCAACAGAGTCTGTCAGTAGCAGGGGAAGCCACTAGTCCAGGTAAATGTCCAGAACCAAGGGTTAAATGTTTTAAATGCAACCAGTGGGGACATGTAGCATACAGATGTCCATGAAGGCAAGGTGGGGAGCAAAGTTGGGAGAGCCAGTAAGTGGGAATGACAAAATGCCAGCAGTAAGTTGTCTCGAGACAACAAGGGTACCAAACTACCACAAGAGATCATATTCTATCTTAGTGGATGGGAAGGAGGCCACTGCTAAGAGAGACACAGCCTTTGACCTAACCATTGTGAAGCCCACAATGGTTACAGAGGAGCACTACTTGCTTGGGCAGTCTACTCCAGTCAGAGCTTTAGGAAGAACCCCATTCTAAATACCTTTGCTTAGGGTTCACCTTGACTGGGAGGGTGGAAAAGGAAGCCAGCAAGTAAGTGTGATTAAGGATATCCCTGCAGATGTCCTGATAGGGAATGATTTTGATAATGCAGTACTGTATGTGCATGCAGTTACATGCAGTCAGGGTTGGAGACAAGCATGTGGGTCTGGTAGCCTGAGGGAGACCCAGACAGGCTACACACTTGCAGCCAGGACTGGTGAGGTGGTTACTTCAGGGAGGGAGCTACACTGTAGCAATGAGACTGAAGGTGAGCCACAGCTGCTTGTGGGCACTGATGTTCCCTTGGACAGAATGACTGCAAGGGCAGAGGTGAGTAGTAGAACCCAGACTGACAGTGAGGCACCTCTTTCAAAGGATACCAGACCTCCTATGGAAGGGGAGCTGGGAAGGGTTACAAAGAGAGTGTTGAGACAGGCTCAGTTCTCAGACCCTACATTACAAGGCTTGAGGGAGGTAGCTAGTGAGGTACCTGAATCTCAAGAGAAGGGGGAATCTGTTTACTGGGACAAAGGGTTACTTTGTAGAGAGTGGACCCATGAGGGAGGATTAGAGGGTGAGAGAACATAGCAGCTGGTAGTGCTCAGAGCCTACCATCTGGCACTTCCAGCCATAGCCCATGATATTCCCTTTGCAGGTCATATGGGCATAAAACATACAAAGAGATGTATTATACAGAACTTCTATTGGCCTGGGATTTCTAAAGATATAACAGGGTACTGCAGGACCTGAGAGCAGTGCCAAAAGGTAGGCAAAGCAGGAGACAAGGTGAAAGCTCCTTTGATGCCTTTGCCTGTGATTGAGGAGCCATTTCATAGGGTAGCTATGGGTATTGTGGGGCATCTGAGTACCCCAAGTTCCACAATGAAAAAGTATATCCTAGTGGTAGTAGATTATGCTACCAGATACCCTGAAGCCATGGCTCTGTCCTCCATCGTGGAAGAAAAGGTGGCAAATGCTTTGTTAGAGATTTTCAGCAGGGTAGGTTTCCCAAAAGAAATACTAACTGACAGAGGTGGAAATTTCACATCTGAGCTGCTGGCTTGTCTGTGGAAGTACTGTGGGGTGAAGCACTTAAAGACCAACCCTTACCATCCCCAGACTAATGTTCTTGTTGAAAGGTTAAACTCTATACTCAAGATGATGCTATGGGCATTTGCAGACCAGTTTAAGAGAGAGTGGGACAAATATTTACCCCATCTGTTGTTTGCTTACAGAAAGGTGCCCCAGGAATCCACAGATTTTTCACCCCTTGAGTTGTTGTATGGGCAAAGGGTGAGGGAACCTCTAGATTTGATTCAAGATAAGTGGGGGTATTAGTGTGATTCCCACAAGGAGTCTGTTGTGGCATATGTCTTAAACCTCAGGACAAAGCTCAGGGAACTCATAGGCTTGACCCAGCAGAACCTCGCAGAAACCCGACAGCAGGGGAAAAAGGTCTGGTATGACATGAATACTCGAGCTAGAGAGTATGCTGTAGGGCAGCAAGTAATGGCTCTGATTTCTATCAGACACAGCAAGCTGCAGGCAGTTTGGGAGGGACCCTACAAGGTGGTAAGGAAGATTGATGATGTTAACTACATGGTAGAACTGCTAGGCACACATTGTACCATGTTAACATGAGAAAACCTTACCATGACAGGGAGACCTTTGTGCTAAGTATTTACAGTGGATGGCAGTAGAAGTCTGAGGGGGATCTGGTAACTGATCTCCTCAGGGAGACTCAAACTGACATCTCAGTGGAAGGGGCGGCAGTGTCCCAGCAGCAATCCCCTACCCAGGTTTGAGAAATCCAAGCAGTGTTACAGGAGTTTGGGGGCATGTTCACTATGAAACCAGGGTGCATCCACCTGGTGCAGCACCATGTGGATACAGGACCCCAAAGCCCTATTAAGCAGGCCCCTTATAGGGTACCTGAGATAGTCAAACAGACTCTGAGTGAGGAGATACAGGAAATGTTGGACCTAGTGGTAATTCAGGAGTCCAGCAGTCCCTGGGTCCCCCCAGTGGTGCTGGTACCAAAGAAAGATGGCAGCACCAGGTTCCGTGTGGACTACAGGAAATTAAATATTCAGAGTCAGATGCTTACCCAATGCCTAGGACAGATGAAGCCTTAGAGCAGCTGGGTGGGGCTAGATACCTTACCATTATTGATCTTACCATGAGTTACTAACAGGTACCCTTGACTCCCAGTGCTAGAGAGAGGTCAGCTTTTGTGACTCCTTTTGGTTTGTATGAGTTCACAAAGAAGACCTTTGGGATGAAAAATGCCCTAGTGACTTTCCAGAGGCTGGTAGATTGTATTCTAGCAGGAGCAGGAGATTATGCCCTTGCTTACTTAGATGATATTGTCATCTACAGCCATTCCTGGCAAAAGCACCTTAAGCATGTCAGGGAGGTGCTGGGCAGACTACAGAGGGCAGGGTTGACCATTAAGCCCAGCAAATGTCAGGTGGGTATGGCAGAGGTCTCCTACCTGGGACATATATTGGGCAGTGGTAAGATCAGGCCAGAACCTGCCAAAGTGGAAGCAATTTAGGCATGGTCTGCCACTGTTACCAAAAAGCAGGTGAGGGCATTCTTAAGGACAGTGGGGTACTACAGAAAGTTTGTCCCCAATTATAGTACCATAGCTGCTTCCTCACAGACCTGACAAGGAAAAACATGACAGAAAAAGTAGTGTGGACCCCAGCATGTGAGCAGACATTCCAGAAGCTGAAAGGAACTTTGGGAGGGCCCCCCAGTGTTAGCCATTCCAGATTACAGCAAATAATTTGTTGTGCAGGTGGATGCTTCAAACCATGGAGTGAGGGCTGTACATAGCCAGGTTTCCTCAGAGGGAGAACAGCACCCAGTGGTATATCTTTGTCATAGGCTCCAACCCAGGGAGGAATGCTATGCAGCTGTAGAAAAGGAATGTCTAGTCATAGTGTGGGCACTGCATAAACTTCAGCCTTATCTGCATGGAAGGAAATTCACTGTAGTTACAGACCACAATCCCTTAACATGGCTACATCGAGCCAGCCAGCAAAATGCCAAGTTACTAATGTAGAGCCTAGAGTTGCAAGCATATGATATGACAGTGCAGCACCACAGTGGGGTTAGCAATGCCAAAGCAGATGGGCTCTCAAGATAGGGAATGGAGTAAAATATTCCCTGATAGGCCCAACCTTATCAAGCAACGTTTCTCAAGGGTCACTTAAAAAACTAGCTTGAGTTTTTTTGGGGTAAGAAATGTCATGCTGCTAGCCCAGCTATCTGGAATTTTGTAAATAATTCTATGTCATTTGTGAATATTGATATGATTTATACAGAACTGTATGTTATGTACTGAGCTTCAAGAATGTAACCACAGCATAGCCTGCTGGAACATAGAGGATTAACTTGCAAATCTTAAGAATAGTTGAGGTTAAGTTACTTTATAGCTGGGCCATAAACAAGAGATGTTATCTCCCAGTTTCAATGCAGAAGAAGACACAATGTCTAGTGCTAGAAGTTTTCTATTGTCTTGAAAGAAAAGTAATTACTAGGTTTAAAATGTAAAGTGTTGTATTGTTTTATGACTTCCAAGTTCTGGCAAACAGCTGAGAGATATGTATTTTTAACACAGAGATGTGAACTTCTATTATGTTTCTGTTTAGCCTGGGAACTGAAGTCAGGTGACAAAGAGTGATGTTATCCAAGCTGGCCCAGCAGTAATGTTTGATATTAATTTGGGAACTGTCTCAGAGAGAGAGAGAGAGACTAGGCCTTTTGTATTTTGTCTTGGACCTAGCAAAACCATCCACTCATCATCACCATCTACATTTGGCTTGCTAATAATAAGTAACTAGGATACAGCGCTTTCTTTTAGATATAGTTGGGAAAATAGTAAAGATTAGTTTCAATGTTTTCTGTATTTATTTGAGACTGTCCTGCAATGTTGTTTTAAAATATTTCCTGCGATTTTGAACTCTGAAGTAACTGTGTTTGTTTTCTGAGTATTGTCTTGTTCTTTTATTATTTATTATTAAATATATTTAAACCTATCTTTGTGGCTGATGTTTGTGTGACATATTTAAGTTCTTACAATACTTGCATATGTATTTGATGACACTGTACAAATCACTCCTAAATAGCCTTGTGAGTCTTGGTCAGACTACCATATGGATTCATAGTAACATTACACAGTAGGATTTGACACCCTTTCTTAAAGGCCTTAAGTAGCTTGCAAAAAGTGGTTGGTGGCAGTGATAACTACCTTATAGTCTGGGCAGAAGGGGGCATAGCTAGTAAACCTGTGCCAGCCTTTCCCAGGCGTGTGTGTGGGTATTTGTATATAAATCCAATCTCAAAGTGTGAGTGTGTGTGTGTGTGTGTGTGTGTGTGTGTGTGTGTGTGTGTGTGTGTGTGTGTGTGTGTGTGTGTGTGTGTGTGTGTGTGTGTGTTTGTCAGCTACTTGGGCAGAGATACAAAGCACTGGTTGGACAGAGTGGATGCTGGAGGTTTTGGCTTGACCACTCAGCTGAGATCTCAACCCTATAGCTGTGCTAGTGGGGAGTCTTAATGAGGATCTGGAGAACAAGGGAGAAACCAGCCCCAGACTGACTGTGGTTTCTGTGTGCTCTTAAGGGAAATTGCACTTTACCGTGTGTGTACTTGTCATCCTCCCAGTGTACACATCCCCTAGTTGTTGCCAGTGGTGAGGATTGAGGCTCCTTTATTACTGGGCTAGTGCAGGGGCATCACACATGGCAACAAATAATTTTGACATGGGGGTGTGTATCAGGTTACATTTGCAGAGGTGAAAATGTAGGGCTGTGAAGGGTGAAATTGCATGTAAGCAGTGCACAATTCCCAAGTTCTGTGTGATCCTTATTATTTGTTTGTTAAAATGTGTGGTCTCTGTTTGATTTACCTTTTTTTTTTTACTTTGCCATTGTTTGCATGATACAGAGATTAGCACAACCAACATGATGGGGGTCTCACAGGCATCTGTATCCATGATACTCCAGCTCCTGGATGCTATGCTACCACATGCCAGTGAGCACATATCTTTCCCCCCTCTCCCCTGAGGTGAGAGCTAGCAATATGCAACAGTTCTACCATGTAGCACACTACCCTGAAGTACTGGTTGCCATAGATTGCACTCATGTACAAATTAAGGCACTACCTGGTGAGCAGGGTAGAATACACGTTAACTGCAAGGGATAATACTCCATCAACTGCCAAGTTGTGTGCAATGCCCAGGGAATTATCTTGAATGTGTGTGCTGGCAACCCTGACAGTTATTATGACTCCCATATCTGGCACATATCACAGCTGTACCAGATGTTTGCTGGGGGGGGGGCATCCCACAGGGCCATTTACTGGGGGGTGCTAGCTATGCCCTGGAAACATGGCTGATGACACTCATCAGAAGTGCACAAATACCCATGGAAGAATGCTATAATGAGGCACAAGCTCAAACCAGAAATATCATAGAGCATGTGTTTGGGCATCTGAAGTCATGGTTTCAGAGCCTAAATATATCCGGTGATGCCCTGCAATATAATCCATGCAAATGTACACAAATATTCACAGTATATGCTATACTCCACAATCTGATCCTGTGGAAACAGCTGCAGCAGGATCAGCAAGGGGAAGGGACACCCCCCCAGCAACACCAAGGTCACCACAGTCACAGTCAGAGGAGATCTCAGAGGAGGAACCCAGAGCTGCTGTCCCTGTAAGTAGATGTAGGTGTACTCAGTATGCCCTTGCTTTGGCTAAGAGACAATACATAGCACATTCACTGACCACCTAGGGACCTAATACCTTTCTTCTACTCACATACATATAGTAAAATTGGTGTCAGGCAACTCACACAACCTTTACCTCCCCATGTATTTGCTGTGTACTGCCTGCATCAGATAGAGACAGCCCTGAACTAAAGGTGTGTCAACTGTTGCACTTGCAAAGTAAGTTCTGAACTTAGCGTGTATTATTTAATAATATTATGGTATATCATTGTATTTCCTATCTTGGTACAGTAAGCAAGTAAATAGTGATGGATTTGTACAGAGTGTACCTTAACATGTGACATCAGACACTTATTTTACTTATATCTGTCCATTAGTAATTAGTAGGCCTCAGGTATAACATATTCACACAGTTATAACTTTGAAAAATTCTGATGTTTCCTGCATTGCCTCAGTTTAGCACCATATCTTTGTACTGGTACAGCATTAAAGACAGAAGTTTGAAAGTGATGATACACATTGTAGTTTCAGACTTCAGACAATGTTGTCTCATAACAGTAACTGCTTGTATTTTTATCTCCCGCCCAAAAGAGGAGTATACCATTGTTCCTGCCATAACAGTAACTCAGCTATGCTACCCCAAAAGAACAGTGCATGCATGTTTGTGCCATCCAACCTGGACTTCATTTGTTGGCATCTGCATGTCATATTATTCACAGTTAATATCCTCTTACATGTTAAGGCCAATGATATATAATGGCTTACACACTGCATGTGTTAGATAACTGAGGAATGATCAAGAAACACAGAAAGGTAGCACAGAGATATATATTTGTAAGCATAATTATGACAGGTTGTGTGATCACTAACTGCTCTATGTCCAAATATAGTAAAGAGAATTAAATGGACAAATCACAGCTGATGATTTGACAGCAGTGTATATTTTGATGCAGTTGGTTGTGTGAAGAATGATTTAATTTCATTAACACAAAGCTGTTTGTGTGGCAAAGAGGTCTATAGCACCCTCACCCCAGTTTTCTGAAGCTGTACTGGTGTGAAGGTTCAAATCCTTACATATGTAGAAATTTTGTGATGTGTACTATCAATATTTACTGTGTTGTTATGGATTTTGTGTGTGTGTGTGTGTGTGTGTGTGTGTGTGTGTGTGTGTGTGTGTGTGTGTGTGAGTGTGTGCGCATGAGTGCGTGCATGCGTGCATGCGTGCGTGTGTGTGTGTGTGTGTGTGTGTGTGTGTGTGTGTGTGTGTGTGCATCTCTTCCTCTTTGTCTTCTTTTACTTCTACTTTTTTGCGATGCGCCGTGCCCTGAAACATGGTTTGGCAAAGCTTATCTTGTTTGTGCAATGTGCAGCATTGCAGAAACAGTGAAAAACCAAATTGTCTAGAAAGCAGACACCTAAAAATAGAAAATGGATATATTCAATTAATACTCTTAGCCATTGCGAAAAGCCAGCCTGGAGTACAGATTGGACAGGGGTATAGTAGCAAACATTATCAGTCTGACTCAGGTTTGTGCACTGTTTTCCTTTTCACAAACAGGCCTAACTCGCATGCATGTACATTTTGTTAACCATTGTGCAAATCCAATACTTGTTGTGCTATGGAATTGTATACATGATATTTTATTATTGGGGTTTATTGCCCATTTCCTTTGTATGACATAAAACTACATGTGGAAACATTGCAAACGAAGGGCACAGTATATGTCATTTATTTACAATACATCCATTTGCCCCCCCCCCCAAAATCATTCCAAACAAGCACTACAACCCTAGGGTCTCATTATTTATTCCACACATATTTCAACCACAATATAAAGTGCTATGCATAATATTGTGTGCTCATTCATGAACAGGACTACTTGATGGTTCTTACAGCGTTGCTCTGCAAAACTCAAGCAGCCAAGTATGCTCAGTAAGAGTTCTTGTGTTGTTATACAGCTATGCTTTTAACAGCCTACCTCTATTAGGCTTCTAGCCTCAGATGACACTATGAAGCAATGTACCTATGGAGGCCTCCCAGCCTCTTGTCTCCCACATGACCTGCCGATATCATCTACTATAATTTCACCTGCAGTCCTACTAAAATTAAACTTGTGGCATGGTGTGTGTGATAAGAACTGGGTTCTGCAGTTTATGTCCTTAATAAGTAGGAGTTCTGTTCTGTAATCTCTAATAATGATTGCAATGAACAGAGCTGTATAAGATATATTATGAAATATAACAGGCATGCAAATATGGTCAAACAAATTATTACTAAGAATTGGACTATTTTACAGTCCAATAATTACATTAGGAATATTGTAGGTATGAAACTAAAATTCACTTATAAAAGAGAAAAGAATTTAAAAAAAGATGCTCTGTTATAAGGACATACATGCTAAAAAATCCTGTGTGAATATAAAGAAGAAAGGTACAATACCCTGCCATAATTGTTTTTTTGTACTGAGATTAATACAGAACTTACTTTTATGCATCTAGTTACTAAAACTAAGTTTACTTTTAATACTTATGCTACTTGCTTTATGGAGAACATAATATATCTTGCTATCTGTGTGGCCTGTGACCATTTTTATGTAGGGAAAAGAAATCAAAGGCTTAAGGAACATATCAGTTTACACCTCTCAGATATACGTAGAGGTGTAGATAATAATGCCCTATACAAACACATTTCACAAAACAGTTTGAATCATAGGTTTAAATTTAGGGTTCTTCAGAAAGTTTGCCCTGATATAAGAGGAGGTAACTTAGTGGAAAAAACTGAATTATTGGAGTATAAATGGATAAACTGTTTTAGGGCAGATGTGTTACCATGACCTAATTTTCAACATAGTATTAAACATGTTTTAAAGATTAGGCATAATTGTGTATACATTTATTTTATATGTTTGGGTTGTGTGCTTAATTATGACTTTTAGTAACTATTGTTTTATTATATAATTAATTGATCCTGGTATGTCCTTTGCTAGCTGTTTAAATTTTACTTGTTGCTTATTATATATAAGAAGTCGTAATGGCAGTTCAGTGTTGAAGCATTGAAAAAGAGTTTGTCTCAAAAGCTTTGCAATTGGATTTTATTGCCTTCTCTTACTGCTCATTTATTAAACTTTTTAGTGGTGTATACGGTGTGTCTGTGATATTTTTGGATACCAGTGGATGCTATTTTAACCTTGGACACTTTGGCTTGCTTGAGGTTTTGGACTTTTGGCTATATTTTGTTTGTAACCTTGAGAGAGCATGTTGGCACCTTATCATGCTAGCCATGGATTCACAACCCAGACTTTCTAATATAGATGGCCATAATTCAGCATCAACTAGACTGCATACTTTTTTAGTAGTTGTTGCTAACCCTCTGATGTCAGTATTTCAGAATCAGAATAGCATTGTGGATGACTGCAACATAAATACAGAGAAAATTGTAAAGTAAGTAACCTTAAATGAACTATAAGTGATCTGATTTTTAATGTTGAATCCTTTAAACAATTGCAGTAGCAAAGATTAAGTTTCAGTACATATTTGGAACTTGTGATAGTGCCTATAGGGTTAAGAATAGTTAAAATGCCGACTTATGGCAATAAATGCCCTGACCTTCTAGATAAATGTAGCAACTGAATTTGAAATTAAGCGTGGACTATAGGCGCTTGATAAATGACTTTTTTCTGCTGTTTGAAATTGAACTTGCTGCAGAAATAGAGGCATTGGAAGACTCTCTTGTGAATGCCTCTTTGTTTTCATCTGTATTCAGTGAATATTATGAAATGCTCACTCACTTAAAGTCATTTGAAGATAAATTAGTTAATTCAAAAAAAAATAAAAATAATTTGGGACATAAATGATTTTAAACAGAATCATGTATTTCATTGGCTGAAGGAATTGAAAAGGGTGGCACCTAACTCTGAAATTCATGTAATTGGTGATGTATCAGCTGATACATGTTCTGTAAGGGAAGCAGAACTTGAGACACCACAGTTTTTTAGTACTGTGAATAGTAAAGTCAGCCGAAACGAAATGTAGTGAAGTGGTTGGGGATTTAGATAATTTTGTTGCTGAAAGTAATATAACTGATGATATACCCCAACAATCTAATATCAACATAATGCCACAAGTGATTAATAACAGAGAAAACACTACTGATAATTTTTTATGAGCCAGTCGGCTCCAAATACAGCTACCTATTCAGGTAGTAGCGAAGTCCAGAGGGAGGAACAAAAGCAGAGCCAGACTGCGAAATGACAATGGCAGGTCGTCACTTCAGAAGAAACATACACTACTTCACCTAGGTCCTGTTACATGCAGCAAGCAGTTCAAGAAGTAACTGCTGGACCGACTGTAATAAATTTATCCAAATATATACTTTTTGAGGATTAATTACTTGTATTGGATAAAGGTATATCTTATATACCACCATGTGAGGGTAATAAAAATAATATTTTGACTGAATTAAGACTTTTTACCTAGAACGTTAACTTGAAACTGTTATATAATTAATGTACGAGTGCACCAAATGAAAATCTTAAAAGACCTAGTATGTTCGTTCCTATATGCCCACCAGTAGTAAAAGCTTTTACAGAAATATATGATATTTATAGTATGTATTTTGAAAAGAACAGTCAGAGTAAGTATTATAATTTGAACCGTGATAAAAATAATGCATTAAAAAAAGCTTTGTACTAACCAGGATATAGTGATAAAACAAGCAGAAAAGGAAGGAAAAGCTGTGATTATAGATATAGCATTGCACAATGAATTAATGTATGAATTACTTACTGAGACTACAGCTATTAACTGAGTCAATAATATTGTAGTAAATGACTTGATTTTTCAGATGAAAAGTTATTTATATGAGTTATTAATAGATGGATCAATATTGCCTGAACTTTATTTATATATATATATATATATATATATATAGTTCCACAAAACATAAACAAACAACACAAAACCATCGACAACACAAACACCAAAAATACACAAACACACGAAACCATACACTGCATACACCACACACCACACACATACAAAAAACCACACACCGAAACCACCACACACACACCACACACACAACACAAACACAACACAACAAGCTCACCACAAAACACACCACCCAACCCCCATCCAAAATCACCCAACTGCCCACACACCTCACCCTACCCCCCACCTTCACCTACCCCGCCTACACTCTCTATCGCCCCCTACTCCCTAACCTATCTAACCCTCCCTAAACCCTACCCCTTAACTCCACCCCTCCCACCTAACCCCCCCTCCTAACTAACTCTAACTCCAACTACCCCACCCTATCTAACCCTAACTCTAACTCACACCCTCCCTCCCCCCACCCCCCACCAGACCCACCATCACACTTCCCCTTCACTGCGACCTAACGTCGGCTACTACCGCATACTCACACAGCCTTTCCCCATGTCGGCATCTCTTCTTCTGCCTGCCACCGCGATTTTCGGGGTCTTCTTCACTTTTATATATATATATATATATATATATATATATATATATATATATATATATATATATCACATCTTGTATTACCAGTTATTTACAGCTTACCAAAGCTGCATAAGAACATTAATAGACCTCCTATGAAGCCTATTGCATCTGGTAACAAATGGGTAACCACTCCCTTATCTAAATATTTAGAGCAACAGCTGAACCCTTTATTGAAATTTAGCAAATGTTTTATTAAGGACATTGATGATTTGTTGACAAGTCTAAAAGATTGGTCAAGTAATAATAGAAATGCACAATTTATTTTGGTTATTATGGATATAAAGTTATAAAAACAGAAAAACCAAGGGATAGCGTGTCCAGCAAAGATGCAATGCAGCTGTAATTCGCTCGCTGACAGAATGCGATGTTAAATTAATTTGAAGCAACAATGGTTCGGAATAATAGCGTTAGAACTTTTATTGTAAACAAGCACTTTCGGAGAGAATCGTACCTCTCCTTCCTCAGACAAAAAGTAAAATTCAAAACATACGTTTATGACCGCTTCCCCATTAAATAGGGTGCCAATCAATCAATTAGCAAACCACCATTTTCATTCAATTTAATACCATATTAAGAACACTTAAAAACGTAATGTTTAAAAATCAACTTGCTCTATTTCCCCATCTTTGTTATTTGCAAACAAACTGTTAAAACCGTGCTTACATGAGAATCACAACTCTCTCGTTTACCTATAATCAATGCATATGTTTAGACAACACAGTAAGCATTTAAAAATATAAAGATATAACCATAAACAATCCATACACACAAAATAATATACTAAAACAAGCTGTGTGTGTTATTATGCCAACAAAACTACACGTTCAGTTGTCATTTGGTTAGCCAGACCGTGCTTAGAGCGTTTCCACCTTATTTCTCATACAACGCTCTTGTCCCTGGTTTAATCTGACCGCTATTAACAACTACTAAATGTTTTAATGCTTAAATGAACAAGTGTCCGTTGTTATGTGTGTGCACTTAACCATGTTGTGATTAAATCCATATAAATTTTATTTTATTGTATTTAAACAATCTGGTCATGTTGGAAATATTAAAAATTAATATTTGTTGTTGATCGTGTTTAAAGTTCTATGTAAACAGCCTAGAAGTCAAATTTATAATCATTTTACACAACTATAATGAAGTTAAAAAATTCAAAAAATCAAAAAATCAAAAACTTGTCAGAATTAATTCACTCATCGAAAATAATTCTTAACATCACGGACATGTTTACCACTGTAAACGTATTCTACGTGTATCACAAATCTGCTAAGAGCTATGGTACAAGTGCAAAAAAATGTGTTTGAAAATGTGAAAATATTTAAAACTAAATAACATTGTGTTACGTCACACTATTGTTCTTTAAATTAAACCACTCTAAAAAATAATAATGCACTATGTGGTCAACCTAGTATCCACAGGATAATATCTTATCTCTTAAGGGTTAAAAGTTTTAAAATGCAGGTGAGCGAACGATTCTCTCCGAAAGTGCTTGTTTACAATAAAAGTTCTAACGCTATTATTCCGAACCATTGTTGCTTCAAATTAATTTAACATCGCATTCTGTCAGCGAGCGAATTACAGCTGCATTGCATCTTTGCTGGACACGCTATCCCTTGGTTTTTCTGTTTTTATAAGTTTGTGTGGTTTTTTGGATTCATGGATATAAAGTTGTTGTTTACCATTATACCCAATGAATATGGCATACAATGTTTAAGGAAATATTTATTGTTACACACTGATTACACTGCTATTAAAACTGAGATGTTATGTTCTATGTTGGAAGTCATATTATCTAACAATTTATTTTTAATGATGAGATATTTCATCAACAACTGGGTGTAGCAATGCGCACCCCAGCTGCAAATACTTATGCTAATCTCATATTATTGAGATGGGAAGAAGGAACATATATTTAGCAGTGATTTACAACATGGATATAAAAACCAGAAATTATTGTATTTTAGATTATTTGTTGATGATATATTCTTACTTTGGCCAAGTATGGTAGATGATTTAAATACTTTTGTTTCTGAATTACAAAGTAAGACCAATTTTTTATTGTTTGATGTGCATCATTCAGATGAAATTATCAATTTTTTGAACATTTGTATCACATATAGGGAAATGAAATTGGAAACAAAAATATATAGGAAAGAAATCCACGCCACTTGTTATGTACACTCTAGAAGCATGCATCCGAGACATATATGTAAGAATTTACTGAAAGGTCACTTTTTGAGAGCCAGTAGATTAAACATTATGGATAAAGCTTGTATTTCTGAATTAGATAATATTAGCAAAGACTTTAATGTTTGAGGGTATAATGAAGAAATAATATAAAGAGAGAAGAGGAATGTGATGAATGAGCGAGATAATCTTGGTAAACCTTACTTAAATGGTTCAATAATAAGGACTGGAAATAATAATGATTGTAGTGAACAGAGCTGTATAAGATATATTATGAAATATAATAGGCATACAAATATGGTTAAATGAATTATTACTAAGAATTGGACTATTTTACAGTTCAGTAATGATATTAGGAATATTGTAGGTATGAAACCAAAATTCACTTATAAAAGAGAAAATAATTTGAAACAGATGCTCTGTTATAAGGACATACACACTAAAAATCCTGTGTGAATATAAAGAAGAAAGGTACAATACCCTGTCATAATTGCGTTTTTTGTATTGAGATTAATACAGAACTTACTTTTATACATCCAGTTACTAAAACCGAGTTAATACTTATGCTACTTTCTTTATGGAGAACATAATATATCTTGCTAACTGTGTGGCCTGTGACCATTTTTATATAGGGAAAACAAATCAAAGGCTTAAGGAACGTATTAGTTCGCACCTCTCAGATATATGTAGAGGTATAGAGACTAATGCCCTATACAAACACATTTCACAAAATGGTTTGAATTAGAGGTTTAACTTTAGGGTTCTTCAGAAAGTTCTCCCTGATATAAGAGCAGGTAACTTAGTGGAAAAAACAGAATTATTGGAGTATAAATGGATAAATTATTTTAGGGTGGATGTATTACCAGGACTTAATTTTCAACATAGTATTAAACCTATTTTAAAAGTTAGGCATAATTGTATATAAATTTATTTTATATGTTTGGGTTGTATGTTTAATTATGATTTTAGTAACCATTGTTTTATTGTTTAATTAATTGACACTAAGTCATTGGCTAGTTGTTTAAATTTTACTTATTGCTTATTATATCTAAGAGTGCTTAATGGCAGTTCAGTGTTGAAGCATTGAAAAAGAGCTTGTCTTGAAAGCTTTGCAACTGGATTTTACTGCCTTACCATACTGCTCATTTATTAAACATTTTATTGGTGTATACGGTGTGTCTGTGATATTTTTGGATAACCTCTTGTCTCCCACGATGTCATCTACTATAAGTTCACCTGCAGCCTTCTCAAAATCAGACTTGTGCTATGACGTGTGCTTTAAGTACTATGTTCTGTAGTCTGTGTCCTTAGAAATGTTGGGGTTCTTTTCTCACTGCAGCCAATTGGGTGTGTTTTTGTCTACACAGAAGGCAAAAGTGTGCATCTCCCAGTTACCTCTCCAAAGGAATGGCGTGCCACTTTTTTGAGAGTTGCATAAACCTACACATCCATTTCATGCAGGCCTCCCAACCTCTTGCCTCCCAAATGGCCTGTCAATGTCATCTACTATAAGTTCTCTTGCAGTCTTAATAAAACCAGACTTATGCTGTGGCAGCTGTGTTACATACTGTGTTCTTTAGTCTGTGTACTTAGGGGTTCTATTCTCACTGCATTCAAATGGGGTTGTGGTGAGTGTGTGTGTGTGTGTGTGTGTATGTGTGTGTGTGTGTGTGTGTGTGTGTGTGT
The DNA here is from genome assembly GCF_019279795.1 of Protopterus annectens. Taxonomy (NCBI): domain Eukaryota; kingdom Metazoa; phylum Chordata; order Ceratodontiformes; family Protopteridae; genus Protopterus; species Protopterus annectens. The sequence continues at coordinate 562,272,428 of NC_056726.1, read as the reverse complement.
GTGTGTGTGTGTGTGTGTGTGTGTGTGTGTGTGTGTGTGTGAGAGAGAGCTGTTGCTGGACTTTACAGTGAGCCTTTTACAGCAGCCTGTGGGACACTGTTATCTTGTCCTCAACAGACACTGCTGATGTCATCATATATAAAGTGCTATCTGACACACTCCAAGTTGGACATGAGCAGTAGTACTTCTGTTAAGTACTCTGTTCTGTAGCCCATGTATGTAGATAGGTAAAGGATCAATTCTGATTGCAGTCAAATGAGGGGTGTTGATGTGTATGTGCATGTGTGTGTGTGTTTGTGTGTGTGTGTGTGTGTGTGTGTGTGTGTGTGTGTGTGTGTGTGTGTGTGTGTGTGTGTGTGTGTGTGTGTGTGTGTTTGCTGTTTCTGGACTTTATAGTGAGCCTTTTACAGCAGCCTGTAGGACACTGTTATCCTGGACAAACATGCATCTCTCATTACTAGGTTATACAGTAAGCAAAATAAGCTGCTGTCTACAAATACAAAAGTGAGAACCCAGAACTGAAAGACCACCCTCCTCAGCCTAAAGAAGCAAATAAGACAACGTGTGCAATCACTCACCCCAAGCCTTATTTTCTCATTTGTTTTTTTTTTCTTTTCTTTTATATTTTCTTTCACCAACAGCACAGAGTGGTAGGCCTGACCCTCAGGATCCATCTGTCCCCATTCCACTGGCTATGGTACCAAGGTCCAGCATGTCTGATCAACAACCTGGTAGCACCCCTTGTGCTGCCCCTGCACTACCTGATTCCTCCCATACTTCTGCCCTGGAGGACAGGCCTGTAGTTCCCTCTGGGAGCAGTGGTAGAGGGGGTGATTTTATCACCAGAGAAGAATGTCCTGTGATGGTGCATAGGATTGTGCACCACAGTGTGGGTGCACACCCATGCTGGATGGAGACACTGATCTCTATCATTGTACTGAATAACACAAGGAGCTGCAGACATCAGACACTGCAGCCATTGGCACAGTAAGTTGACAGTGATGACAGTCCAGTAGATGAGGACTCGATTCCACTGTCACTCAGCTTGACATTCATGGCTTTGCAATGTCTACACCTTTACCGCAATCAAGGTGTTCACCCACCTCTTGTGTTATTCACCATCCCTATGTCTTGTTCTGTATGTCCAGTCTGTCAACAATTACTTCCTCATTTTGCCAACTTACCTGCCTCAGACATACCTGTGTCCCTTCCACAACATTCCTCTATCTCTACAAAAAAACAAAAAACAAAAAAAAAAAACAAATGGGCACTTGCCCCAAACAAAAAAAATGTTCCATACATAGCTCTCCATGTTAGAAATTTGCCTATGTGACACATTTGATTTGGTCCAATTGGCTACACAACATCATTACATTGTTGTCACCTCTCTCCTTAGAGGTGACAGTCCAAATTTAGCTAATCTTCTGTACATATAATCAGTTTTTCAGGGCACATTCTCAGTATACTTCATATATTCACAATACATACATCTGTTGTCCACACCCCCAAGATATACAACCCTGGGGGCTCAGTATTTTTTACAGATATATGTCAACCACACTAAAAAGTGTAGACTATAATGTTGTATGCTCCCTCATGGACAGGGCCAGTCAGTGATGCTGACAACCTTGCTCTGCTAAACTCAAACATCCAACTATGCTCAATAAGGGTGCTTGTCTTTTTGCACAGTGAGACATCTATACACCTAGGACACTCACTACAGTTAGGCTACTGGCTTCATATTAACCTATGACTCTATGTGCTTATTCAGGCCTTACAACCTGTTGTCCCTCAAATGGCCTGGTGATGTCATCTACCATACATTCACCTGTAGCCACATAAAAGTTAGATTTGTGCTGTGGTGCTTGCATAAAATACTGAGTTCTATAGTATATATAATTAGATAGGTAGGGGTTCTGTTCTCATGGCAGTTAACTGTGTGTGTGTGTGTGTGTGTGTGTGTGTGTGTGTGTGTGTGTGTGTGTGTGTGTGTGTGTGAGAGAGACAGCTGTTACTTGATGTTATGGAGATCCTTTTACACCAACGTCTGTGACACTATCACCATATGTTCAACAGACAATTCTGATGTAATCAGCTATATCAGATTATTACATATACAACCATCCCCAACAGGCCAGGATCAGACACTAGCTGAAACCCAAGCAGCCATTACCTTAGGTTCATAGCAGGTTACTAGGTAGTGAACTAGTGACAGGCATGCTTTGGGATATGCCTGGTGCGGACAGGGGGGTGAAGATTGCCCTAAACTGTCTAGTAGCAAGTTGGCAATGACCTCAGGGTTAGTATGAATGGTACCTTCCAGTACTAGCTGGGCACAAAGCTGGGGCTTCACTTTTAGATTTCTGGCATAGTTAAAGGATGCCTCCTGATTATCCTTAGCTAGGAATGCTACTTTAGGTTTGTACATGGCTTTAGAGGACTTTTCAAGATAGCTACTTTTCTTCTTCAAAGTGTGGATGGTGTCCTTCCTCTGCTGATTCAGTTTCCTCTTGTTTTTAGACATTACTTTCTTCCACTTGTTGTATAACACATGTATGGTTGATGTCCACCAGGGTGGCTTGTTTTCTGTGAGGAACTTGTTTTCATCCATTCATATTCAGCCAACTTTATACATTTGTATAGCTGTTTATACAGGGCATTTGTGTACACCTCTGTATAGCAGTCATTGTTGACAGTGGTAGCAGGGGGGTTTGTAACTCTTTATGGCATAAGTTAAGAGCCTATAGTTTGCTTTGGATAAATGTTTCATCCTTTCTGCTCTTGAGGGTGCATCAGTGTGATTGTGAATGTGAAAGAGACTGAACTGTGATTTGACCTGACCGGGGGGAGGGGGGCAACACACAGGGGTAGTGCAGAGAACCACTATGTTGGTCAGTACTAAGTCTAGGACATTCAAGAACCTTGTGGGGGTGCACTCTATCTGTTACACAGCATGTGTATTAGCAAAGTCCAGGAACTTTAGTGGGAGTGTGTTTGTCCACATATATGACTCCAAATTGATGAGAAGGATAGTTGAAATCACACATGGTCAAGTTGTTTGATTGTCTAGTGAGTGACTCATTTAGGGCAAAATAGGCATAGTGGTCTTCATGGTTCATGGTGGGGACCTGTAACTATCAATGATGTGGAAGGGGGTTTTATATACAGTTAGTTGGACTTGGAGTAGTGCTACAGAGTTGTACTCTTTGACCAGTCTTGTGGTTTATTTGTCTTTAATGAAGATGTATACACCTCTACCTTTGTTTTTTCATGCTCGTTGGAATGTGTGAATGAGTGGAAGGCATTGCACCACTGCATGGGCAGGGTGCTGTCTGCAGCCATTAACCATGTCTGTGTGACTACACAGTGATGGGCATCCTCCAAGGTAAGCAGTTCTTCCAGTGAGTGCATTTTCTGATTTACACTCCTTGCATTAAGCAGCATAACCTTCAGTTTGTCTGTGGTGGATTATTTTATGGTGGTACTTTAGTTGTTCTGACATTGCCTACAAAGGCCACTATGGGGGAGGCAAGCACCTTCCTATAGTAGAGTGAGGTACATCTCCAATCATTCACTGCAAAATGAACAATGACAGAGTCATACCTGTACTTGTTGAGAGACTTGAGTGCGTGCTTGATCTGATGGACGCTGGCACTTGACAGGTAGCTGACTGCAAGCTTCTCCCTGTCTGGCTTGGAATCGGGGACATCTGTGGGCATAAATATGGAGTCACTTATAAGCAAGACATTTGGTTTTGAGGTATTTTGCCTGAGGGGCTTATTGGCTGAGACACTGGTGTGTGTATTATTATGTGTTATTGGACTCTGCTGGGCCTGCACTGTGTGCAGTAGGTTTTTGCTCGGGGTTCTCCAATCATCAGTTAAGTTTGTATTAAATCCACATATGTGGGTTTATGTGTTGTAAGCTTATGTGCAAGAGATGAATTTTGTGTGCTGATGTTTGATATCTGGTTTGTTGTTACATGTGAAAATCAATTCCAAATTCAAAGTATAGATACAGCTCTCACATGTTGTATTAGTATGATTTAGCAGTAATTGGTTGTCAGTATACATGAGACAATTGCTCTGTTGCCTCAGGATGCCCATGTAAATCAGGCTGCCTGGAGAAATGGTGGGAAACTGTCCTTCCATTATGGAAGGTGTATACTGTAGTAACTAGTGGGGAGTGGGCTAAATAGACCAGGTTTTGATGCAAGACTAACAAAATGTGTCTATTCTATGGCAGTCTAGGGTTACAAAAATGTGTCAATGTTTCACAATGTACAACTGAGTTGCTTGCAGGGCAGCAGTGCAAGCTCTGAGAAGCTTCAGTAAACTGAGTGTAAACCCCCCAAAACTCAATGCTGGCCTACATGCAAAGTTAAGCTATTTTAAACAAGTAAAAAATGGGAACAGTGAGCCTTATTCCAGCAATTCCCAAGTCAGATGAGTTCTTGGATGCACACCTCTGCCACAGGGGTACAGGGGGACTTCTTAAAATAAGAGGTCTGGTTTTGGTGCTCCAGTGATACCAAATATTCTAGATTCATCAAGCCTGAATCCAGCCTTTGCTAAAAAATGCACAAGTACTAGAAATCCAAAGTGCAGAAAATCGCAATCACAACAGAACAAAAAAACAGTTTAAATAAAACAGCAATCCAGTAGAATACTCCATCAAGAGTGTAGACAACAAAACTTCCCAGTGTGAAATAAGTGTACTGGAACAGAAGTGCTTAAACCAGAACTAAGACACTTTCAGAATAACAGACCAATAAGCCTTCAACCAGCAATTCCCACAGAAGGGTGTATACTGTCCTCCCCTGCCACAAGAGTCCATACCACAAACCTTCCTAATGTAAAATAACTGCTTTGGAGGCCAAGTGCTTAAAACATAACCAAGAGACTTAGAACATCAGCCACAATAAGCATTCAGCCAGCAATTCCCAGCTCAGAAGGGCAGAGGCTAGCCTGTCCACCCACCAGAGTGTAGACTACAACCCTTCTTAATGTAAGACAACTGGCCTGAAGCCCAAGTAGTTAAACCAAAAGTAATAGGCATAGAATAACAGTTACAATGTAATGTGATAACAGACAGATGGCAGTGACATGTCTTTTATCTACCCACATACATCATGTCATGGTTAGTAGGCCTGTGTTATCATGATGAGAAATCCCTGTGGTCTGTCCAGCTGCTGCATGTGTCTCATGAGGTTCCTGCAAAAGAGAGCTTTATACTGTATTACTGTTCGGATGAGCTTGATTACAGTGCTATCATACAATCTTGAGATCTGAATGTGATTGCATGTCTTATGATGTACACTATACGTATGTACTGGAAAACAATAAAGGGAAAGATTTATAAAGTAATGACACACATTGCAGTTCCTGACTTCACAACCCTTACAAGAGAATGCACTAGAAGTACTGCATGATGATGCTATCCACTGTATCATTTGGCAAGGCAAATTTAACTGACAGGTACAATTATCAGTTCAATAACACAAACACAGATATACCAGGCACTAATGTAGCTATGAAACCTGTGTATCAGACACAAAGCTTTTGTATCCCTGAATCCAAAAGAGAGAAAACAGGGATATGGCACAGTGATCATCACTTGCACAGGGTGCTGGGGGGGCAGGAGGCCTAGGCTGACACAAACATTCAGTGAGTGTGTTTGAGGGAGAAAGGGAAGCAGGCAGGCTGCATGTGTGTGTCTGTAGGGGTCCTCCATGTGAAAGTGGTGTATGAGAGACTGCATGAACACAACCAAGCTCAGTGCTAGGTGTATGTCTTGGTATGTTGGACAGGGGTGAGCCAGACATGGTAGAGGTGGCAGTTTATCATTGCCACCCCTGACAATGGGATTTGGCTCTGCCAGGAGTTACACTGGCACCTCCATGCCCAAGGTCAGATAGAGTGCTGCTACTTGAGCGTGAGTGATGTTTGCTGGACATGCTCCCCTCAAGGGAACACCCAGGACCACAACCCCATGTTCTGCCATGTCTGGTTGTGGACAGCACACTCTCCAGTGGACCACAAGAAGTACTGCCACTATGGCAGTGTGATTGGTAATGGCCATGTTGGATCCCAGCAGATATTGTAACTGACTTACACCCATGAGGACTCCATTGCCCTCACAGCAGATGTTCCATCACAGACACTGCTCATTCCATGACAGACACCTCTTGGTCCATAACAGGCACCCCTTGGTCCATCACAGACACCCCTCATTCCAAAGTGCCATTCATCCAAACCAGGAAATCAGCAACACAGTGAAGGCAGTCATGCATGTCAGATTGTGCCACATCCACAAACCTGAGCATTTGTTTGGATCACCTTTCTGAACATGCCTGTGCCTCCATGATGGCACTAAATATATGTTGAGTGACACAGGATGAAACAACTCAGCAGGTAGAGGAGGGACAGCAGGCCCTCTCAAAGTACCCCTATCAATTCCCCTGTGTGGCACCTCACTAACACTTTGGCTATGGCCAGACTCAACAGACACTGGAGCCACAGTAGCCACACTTCCCTGTTCCATGTCATCACCCTCCACCTGTTCTATAACTAAGGGCTCAGTGGACTGGATAGGCATAGGCCTACTGGGTGTGCCCAGGGAAAAAGAAGGCGGTGGCTGGATGCCAACCTCTATGTCAAATTCAACCTGTGCACACCCCCAATGTACCTTAGTTTTGCCACCATCATCATCCATGTCTGATGAAACACTGACATCAGGTGGCACAGGGCCCACACTCTCACTGTCATGATCACCTGTGATAAAAAGGAAGAAACACATGTATAAAATTAATATCTGCACTACTATGGTGCAGTAGATGCTAAACAACTAACAGTGCTACAACTATTACAGACAATACAGCAATAAACACAGCAGGCTTAAAATGACACATTATATTTCTAGAAATTAATCTGCAGTACTGAAATAACTTGATTTGGCTTTCCACCTGCAGGAGGCCTATGTTGCTGGATTCCTGATGGTAAGTTAAGCAAGAGGTAAGGCCAACACAATCACATTTAACATTAAGACAGGAGGTACTACGTGTACTCCCAGCAGGTACTACATATACTCCTCTCAATCAGCATGACGTGTTACTTTAACAAAAAACATAGCTGACAAGAATATCCAAAAAAATAAGATAACCAGCTAAATGGACTATACAGTAGAATTAAATCAGAAAAACAATAAACCAAAAAGACAGAACATCTCACAAAATAATAAATTTATTCAATAAACTGCAACTGCAACACTGCAAAGCTTTCAAGAGCAAGACTCTTTATCAAAGTAACAGCTTAAAACATTAATTCAACATTTTATATAACAATTTAAAATCACAACTAGCATACCAATTAAAACTAATTAGTCCAATAAAAATGAACCCTTTAATTACCAATAAAACCACATAGGACATAAAAAAACATTATTATAGAAACAGTATAAAAACACTATAAAAATTCTCATAGGTTCATAAGTTGATACTAGGCTATTGGCCCTAGGGCCTATACAAGCCTAGCCATAACAATTCCCTGGCTATTTCTTCCCACAATATTTACTTCCCTGGACCCCTGTCTAGCAGGGTGACTGACGTGATCCCCGGGGTGAATTCCTATCTCCTATCCGATCGTTAAGGTTCCTTTTGAAGAGGGCCAAAGAGACGCTCTGCTTGACATGTATGGGCAGTCTATTCCAGAGTCTGGGGAGTCTCTGGGTCAGGAACCTATCCCGCCAACATGTTTTGTTCATTGTGATGACAACAGCTCTGGGTTTGACATTGCCTTGTATGTTAAGCAAAGATCTCCTCTGAGTAGACAATATGTGACAGAGTATAGGTGGAGTTTTTTAGATGGTCAACATAGGGCATCTGCTTTAGGCCTATGATTCTTTTAGTGAGGTATTTCTTGCGGTCCTTTCAGTAGTTGCCAATGTCTTGAGAGGAACATACCACACAGGGAATTGTATTCTATAATGGGTCTAATGAGGAATGAGTACAGTGGGACTGTGACTTCCTTTTTTCTGGATGAAAAGCCCTTAGTGATGAGGTGTGCCACATAGAAGGATTTCCTGACTGCTGTTGCGATGTGGTTATCGAAGGTGAGACCACTGTCCACCTGTGTCCCTAAGTCTCTTATCACACTTTTGGTGTTTAATGTACTGCCACCTATGTGGTAATTCATGGGTATATGTTTTTTCCCAGAGGGAATGACTATGCATTTCTTGGCATTGAGCTTGAGCCCATGGCTCTGGCACCAAGCATCTGTTTCTGCATTAGATAATAGAATGTTTTAACTTAAGTATAGGCTTAATACTATTTATTGTTTTTAAGCCAGGTGGCGTCTTCCCTAAAATAATTGATACTTTAAACTGTTACATTGAGAAAGAGTTTTGGTACTCAAAAGCTTTGCAGTGTTGCAGTGATGCAGTTTACTGAATAAATTAATTATTTTGTGAGATGGCCTGTCTTTTTGGTTTATTGTTTTTCTAACATGGCTGACAACTCCAGACTGAGCTTATCACTGTACTAATATTCAATTCCCACCCCCAAAAAACACAAGTGACACAAAAGTAACTTTTGTTTCAATTGTTTCACTATACAACTGTACTGAACTGTTCATATAACAAAGCCTATAACAAAAACGAGTTGACTGTAGTAAACCACCAGGAACACAAAAATGTATATAAAAAAACAGATCCTACAATAGAAACACTTAGTTTATTAACAAGATAAAGCTTTCGAGATACACCCTTCCTCAGTAATCAGTAATGAACTTTAAAATGTACATCATTATGTACTTTAAAAGCATAATACACATGACACAGCCAACCAATAAAATCATTCAAGTAATTACTACTTAAAGTTGATAAAAAACAGGAAAAAAATTATATATTAAAATATTTAGTATAAACACAAATAAAGAAATATATTTAAATGTACTTGTATTATAGGATCTATATTGAATCAGCAATCACTTAAAAAAGTGAACGCTGATTCATCGACCCTATGTAAATGAAAGCTTACAATCCCGAACACTCAGAACAGCTCTGTTCCACAAAAAAAAAAAAAAAAAATTAAAAAAATCTTAAAACAGTATATAATGTGGGGGGCTTTGCCCCCCACACCGCCCTACTTAAATATACCAACTCTGAGATCGCACCACAGTGGAAGAAATGGCAAACTCCTGAAATTGGCCCAGTGATTTTTTTCCCCTGGGAAACAAATCACCGGTCCGGGTGATCGGGATTGTAAGCTTTCACTTACATAGGGTCGATGAATCAGCGCTCGCTTTTTTAAGCATTCGCTGATTCAATATAGACCCATATTATATACAAAATTATACCTAAAAATATTACTTATATTGCATTTGTCTTTCAACTAGATAATAACATGATAACTATAAAACCTTATCTAGATGAAAGACAAATGCAATATAAGTAACATTTTTAGGTATAATTAGGGTGGACAAGGACACAGTGCAGGAACACTATGACCTCTTCTGGCCTCCACTCAGAGCCACAGCCTTTACCTCCCCATTGGCTGTGTACTGTTTGCCATCACAGTCAGCCCTGAACTAACACTGTGTCAACTACTGCATTTGTAAGGTAAGTCCTGAGCATGTAATGTTTCGTATAATAATATTATGACATGTCCTTGGATTTCATCACTTGGTACAGTAAGCAACTACAAGGTGGGAGATTTGTACAGAAAATAATGTCATGTGACAGCAGAGATTTATTTGACTTGTATGTGACCATTAGCAAGTAGTAGGCCTCAGGCCTCAAAGATTCACACATTGATCCCTCCCCAATGTAATGATGATAACTGAATGCCTCCAGTTTAGCACCATAAGTCTGAAATGGGAAATCATAACAAAGAATTTTGAAAGTAATGAGACACATAGCAGTTTCTGGCTTCACCATTCTAACAAGATCAAACTGGCAGGATGCAAAACAATAGCCTTACTTGTTTCATAACAGTAGCTCAGCCTGGCTCCACCCCCTCAAGAAAGAATATTATACCCTTGCATGTTCCATGACAGGAATCCACCTTTGCTCTCCACCACCAAAACAGCAGTCTATGCTTTTTGTGGCATCCAACCTTCCATTAATTTGATGACAACCGCATATCATATTGTCTCCAGTGAATATCCTCAAACATTTTAAGGTAAATGATATACACTGGCTTACACATTGCATGCCTCTCAGTACTGGTCAGATAACTGATGAATGACCAAGAAACACAGAAAAGTGGGAAATAGCTGTAAGCCTTGATATCAGTGTACATTCAGTAGCACTTAATTGTGTGAGGAATTATGTCATGCATTTGCTGCAAAGATGTTTGTGGGGCAATGATGGTTAAATCCCCCCTCCCATTTTATGACAGTGCATTACAGTGAAAGTTGGGATCCAGACCTATGTAGTCATATCTCATATGTGTTGACATTTTCTAGTCTGCATGTCATAGATTGATTTTCTGCATTTTAACTATTTCCCCATCTTTTATATGTTTTTTTTTGTTTTTGGGGGCCACTGTCTGCTCAATGCACTGTTTAGCACAAACGGCTTTTGCTATGTGCATTTTGTTTGCGCATAGGGTGACACTGCACAAACTGGACGAATGAGCCACCCAGGTAGCAGCAGGACCCAGACAGTCAGAAACATACACTGGATGGATTCAATTATTACTATTGGCCATTGCACAAACACATGTCCTGACAGTGTGCATTCTCACAGAAAGTCCTTATGTGAGAATAAGCGGTGTGCAACACTTTCAAATGTTGCAAATCCAGAAAGTGTGCACTCCCAGTAAGTATGATACCTGCAATTGGTGGGAAAATATCATTCTACATTAGTCTTGACCTGTGATAGGCATGGGTGACATTCTTGGAGAGTTTGAGATTCCATGCTCAAAGATGAGGTGACCAGGAGTCTAAAGTGTTTGTTGTTGGGCTTCTAGTGAATGAATGTGGGCCCAGACTGCTACACAGCAACTGTCATGGCTCAGATTAAAGACCGATTCATGGAATCATCTGAGCCTGGCTCTGACCAGTGGTACCAGTATCCCCCGCATTGGTGAATAATGTAAGAACCATTACAAAGACCTAAGGATAAGGAAGATGGATAACCTCAAACATTGGATCAAAGAATGTAGTACTGGGGGCACCTCACAGATGTGTAAGTATCACTTACGGTGACTACTTGTCAGAGTTAACAGCTGAATATAGTCAGGATTGGGATGCTTAATGGTATTCTGTTCTGTTCTTTTTTGCAGTCATCACAGACCGGGAACTGAATTTGCAAACCCATGTTGCTAGATTGGCATGAATGCAAGATGCATGTGGTATGTATTCATCCCAACAATGGGATTATTTAGCATTACAAGTTACAACACATTTATATGTTACTTGTACAGTTGTATCAAACTGAGCATTCATCTATTAACTGTAATAGGGAAGTATGCATGCATTACTCTGAATGACAAAACAACAGTTCATTATTACAAAGTAGTCATAGGTTATGCCTTCAAAATTCACACTTCCAAATATACAATTCTGTTAAGGTTTCATCAGTATTGCAACATAATGTCAGAACCGTAATGCAGTGTCACCACTAAATTGCTGTAAACTGTAATCAGTATATTTGGATCATGCATATGTGCAATGTATGCACACATCAAGGATTGCTTACTGCAATCTGTAGTATATTGTGCATCTATTAGGAGCTGGGTAGTCTTAGTAAACAAAGGTATTTGTTAGGAGTTTGTAGTGTTAAAAGTAAAGATAACAGAATAGAGTAAAATAATTGTATCAGTGGTTTGTATGTCACATATGAAGTTACTAACTTTCCTTCCTTTTTTCTCTCACCCTAACTCTTTTCTCACTTTTTTGTGTATATTATTTTCTTTTTTTTTGTGTTTTAATTTTTATTTTTTTTCCCCACAGCACAATGGGGTAGGACTGTCCTATGGGCTCCACCTGCCCCCACTCCACTGGCTATAGCACTGTTGTCCAGCACGTCTGGTGCACAAATTGATATCACCCCTTCTGCCACCCCTGCAGTACTCAGCCCCACAGGTAGTTCTGCCCAGGATGGAAGGCTTGTGGCTCCCTCCGGGAGCAGTGGCAGAGGGGTGAGTTTATCATCTGTGAAAAACTGCCAGAGATGGTGCATAGGATTGTGTGCCACGCTGTTGGTGCATGCCTATGTTGGCTGGAGACAATGCTCTCCATTGTATTAAATAACACAAGGAGACACAGACATCAGACACTGCAGTCCTTGGTGCAGTGAGGTGACAGTGATGACAGGCCACTGGGTAAGGACTCAATTCTCGATGTCACCCAACTTGAAACCCATGGATTTGTGATGTCCCCACCCTCACCCAACCATGGTGTTCACCCACCTCATATGTCTTTCCCCATCCCTGTCTCTTGTCTTGTTTGTCTTGTCTGTCTACAATTGCTTCCTCACCTGCCCAACTTACCTCACCCAGACATTTCTATAGCCCTTCCCCAACATTCCTCACTCTCTCTCAAAAAAAAAAAAAGAAAAAAGAAAAAAAATGGGCACCTGTCACACAAACAAAATATTGTCTCATACGTAGATCTCCATTTTGCACATGTGTCTTCATGACACACATGATTATGCCCAATTGTCTATACAGCAGATTGTGTTGTTGTCACCCCTCTGTCTCAAATTGAAAATCCAAATTTAGCAAAATGTGTATGTTTTATTCTGGAAGAAATGGATAGCTATGGTTCTTTTTTGCATCCTTCATGCACATTCCTGCCTGGATTTCACTTTGCCCATTCCCCTGCTTGCTCCCCATTTCACCACTTTCCTGTCTTCTTCATTTCTCTTCTTTAAAGCATAATTGTGTGATGGTAAGCACTGTGCATTAACGCTCTGCTCTGGCAAAACCATTTCTAAGTATTATATAGTTGGATTGGAAACCAGTACAATCTAGCCATATTTTAGACACTCCACACCAACATTAACACCTCAGAATTTGGATTTACATGTAAAATTATTTGACACTGTTAGCATACACCTGGATTCAAACCAAGTACCATCTGAACCAAAAATACTTTATCACTGCATTAACAGGTGGTACTACAGACTCAGATGAGTAGCAGGTGTATTATAGAGACTGTACGGCAAATTCCAGACTTAACTGCTTTTGTATACACCTGTTACTTAACTGAATCTCTGGCTGCAGGAATTAATGCACATAATGCAGTGCTAAGTTTCATTTTGGGACAAATGGTTTAGCTATAATAATGCATTAAAGTATTTTGTTAGTAGTGTTGCTTATCAATGCTATGCATTGTGCAATGCTGTTGTAAAAAACTAAATGAGTATCACTCAATAATGCATTATAAAATGTAACACGGGATCATGCAATGCTGCTTCTTAGAAATGTAATGAAGAAGGTATGACATTAGTTATATGAGGAACAAGCACAGGGAAGTACAAATTCTTTCCTAAACTGTGTCACTTACTACTGAATGTATTAAATACATCTGCGCTCTAACTGACTTTGTGGCAGCAAGTGTTAATGCATTGTTGTTGGAAGCAGATGGTACAGGGTTCGAATACAGGTGGAAGCAATAATTTTGCAAGCATGTATGATACTTTAAATATATTTACTTATATTGCTGCCTTTTACTGCTGCTGTACATTGGTGAGCATCACTTAATCATTATTTAAAGAAAAGAAATGGGGAAGACAGGAAAGTGATGAAATGGGGGGTAAGTGAAAACAAGGCAGCATTGTGCAGGAAAGCTGTAGGAAAGAACCATAGGTATCAATTTCTTCCAGAAAAAAACATACAAATTTTGCTGAATTTGGACTGTCACCTCCAGAGAGAGAGGGGTGACCACAACACAATCTATTGTACAAAGAATTTGAAAGAATCATGTGTGTCATGAACACGTGTATGTGAAATGGAGAGCTATGTATGGGACAATTTATTTGTGGGACAGGTGCCCTGTTTTTTGAGAGAGAGAGGAATATTAGGGAAAGGCTGTAGGAATGTCTGGGTGAGGTATGTTGAGCAGGTGAGGAAGCAATTGCAGACAGACAAGACAAACAAGACAAGAGACAGGGATGATGCAGGACACATGAGGTGGGTGAACACCATGGATGTGGAGAGAGAGAGTGGAGAATGTCAGTCCCATGCATGTTGAGGTGGTTGACAGCGAGAATCTAGTCCTCACCCAGTGGGCTGTCATTACTGTCACCTCACTGCATCATTGGCTGCAGTGCCCAACATTTGTGCCTCTTATGGGTGCTCTGCACAAGGATGGAGAGCTGGCACTCCATCTGGCATAGGCATTAGCCAACAGTGTGGCATACATTCTATGCACCATCCCTGGCAGTGTGTCATTGGTGATAATCTCACCTCCTTCACCACTGCTCCCAGAGGTAGTCACATGCCTATCCTCTGGGGCAGAACTACTACCAGAGGGGGCAGATAGTGCAGGGGCAGCAGAGGGGGTGCTAACAGGTACTGCACCAGATGTGCTGGGCAGTGGTGCTGTAGCTGGTGGAGTGGGGGCAGGTGGATCCTGTGCCAAAGGCCTACCCTGCTATGCTGTGGAAAAAAATATATAAAAGTGAAAACAAAAAAAGAAAAAAAAACACGAGAGAAAAGGGTTGGGTGAGAGAAAAATGGGAGAACATTAGTAACTTCATATGTGACACACAAAGCATTGATACAATTATTTGACTCTATTCTGTTACCGTTACATTTAACACTACAAACTCCTAACAAGTATCTTCTAACTTTTAAGACTACCCAGGCTGTAACAGATCCACACTACAGTACAGACTGTAGCCACCAATCCTTGATGTGTGCATATATTGCACATATGCATGTATGTTATTATACTGATTGCAGATTACAGAAGGTCATTTGTGCCACTGGTATAGAGGTATGAAGTTACATTCCAATAATGATGAAAACCTAACAATATTGTATATTTGGGAAGTATAGTTTTTGAACCCAGAACGGATGACTATGCTAAAATACTATACTGTTCTTTTATCCTACAGACTACTGCATGCATACTTTCTTTTTACAGTTTAGAGATGCATGCCCAATGTTATTTGAGAATATGGCACCATTGCTTTGTGCTACAGACTAAGGCATGCATAGTTTCTTTTACATTTGGGGTATTCATGCTCAATTTGATACAAATCTATTAAATACCAACTAAGCAGTCCTTAACTTTTAAAGCTACGACATTGCTATGCAATTATTATTATTAAAATACTATTTAGACAGTACTGTTCTGATGCATACATGCCACATGCTTCTCGCATCCTTATTAGATACATGGCATGGGATCAAATATTTGAGACTCATCTTCAGCAGCTGTGGAAAAAAACAGAACAAAGCAGAGCACCATTATGAATACCAATTTTGACTATATTCTGCTTTCAACTCTTGCACTTACTCATTGAAACTGATACTTACACATTTGTGGGGTGACCCCTGCCTGACATTCCTCGATCCAAATGTCAAGGGTATCCTGCTTCTTCCTCCAGAGTTCATCAAAATGATGTCTCCTTTGCTCAACTGTGCAGGGAATACCTGTCACACTGGTTAAGGCCCTGGCAACACTATTCCAAACTTCAGATTTATATTCTGAGCTAGAATAGTCCTGCTGCAGCAACCTGGGCCCATGCTCCCTAACTAGGAGAAAAAACAAAAATCTTGGATTCCTGGACACCCCAAGACTGTGCTCAAAGGGGAACACCCTCTCCAACAACTACAGACATGCCTGCCATAGTTCAAGTTTAATGTCTAATGAGCATTTCCCAACAATTACAGTTTATACACTGCTGTTTTCCATCTATTGCACATCTGCTTACTGAGAGTGTGCCTATTTTGGATTTGCAACATTTGAAAATGTTGCTCATCGCTTACCATCATGCAGACATGGTAGGTGAAGGTGCGCAATGCCAGGCACCATGTTTGAGTGATGTTAAGAGATGTGCAGCAGTAGAGAACAATGCAATTTCTAGCTTATTGGGTATATAGACACTTGTATAAATAGCCAAGTCAAATTTACCATATATATGGTTGTGAAGATACAACAGTATAAAAACGGCTCAAAAAAGGTAAAATAATCACTTTATTTGAACAAAAATACAACCAGTAAGCGCTTTCCTTCAGAAACATTACTTCATCAGACTAAGTTGTAAAATCAAATAAATCAAGTTTAAATACTTTAAAAAAAAAACCACATGACCCAATTAACTTAATGCTTTAACCCTTTCCTTTTCAATACAACTTTGAAATTCTCTCTATCATTAATGCCTGGCTCGCACAGGCATTCAGCTTCACTTGCCAGCAATACTCTTTCCAGTCAAGCTCACTTTCAGCATCCCACCTCATTTCAAAATTATTTACTTGTTCTATTACAACAAATTTATAAAAACATTTTTCATTAGCATGGCAGAAAACAGCATGTTTGGCTAATGCATTTGTAAAATCCTGCTTCTCCACAGCCTTTAAATGCTCATAAATTCTAAAGAAAAAACATCTGGTGGTTCAATCTGTATAAAAAACAGGGCATAACCCACACAACACTATATACATAACATATTTTGATCTGCAATTAAATCTCCTTAAAATAATTATTTTATAATTTCTAACTGGTACCATAGTTGTAATAACCTCCAAGATATGATCACAGTAACTACAACTATCATACTTATACATTCCTTTAGGGAAACTATTACCTACAGCTGTTCTTTTTCCTTTGTAAAAATGCTGCTTTAGACACTTCCCCCTTTTTATCACAAAAATCAGACTCTCTCCTATTATTTTATTCAATTCTAGAAAATTCATCAAGAACTTCCAATTATTCTTAACTAAGTTCTTAATGCTTATTTCATCTACCGGATTATTGAGCAAATAAACCAAAGAAAAATCTTTGTTGTTTCTGGTATTATTACCTCCCATATCATCTGCATTTGACTGGCAAAGAGTAGCATCCATACTGCTGCTATTAATAACATTCGTCACTTTTACCGTCTCTCTCTCTTAGAGATGATGTCATCCATTATCTCTTCAACCATCATGGAGGGATACTCCCTTGCACAAAACCTATCTTTCAAAACTTCACATTCCATCTTAAAATAGTGAGCCTCATCAGTCAACCTGGTCACCCTGTCAAACTGACTCATAACAATATTCTTTTTCAACTTCACACTGTGCATACTATTATAGTGCAGGTAACTATTATTTTGTACTGATTTTTTTATAATTTTTAGTATTCAATCCCCCTGCTTTTTTATAAATCACCAAATCTAAATAATTAATACTTCCTTTATTTAAACAAAAAGTAAATTTCAAAAACTCAGACACTGAATTCAAATACTGCATAAACAACTCTAAATCAGATATTGTTCCTTTCCAAATAAAAAAACAAATCATCAATAAAACACTTATATAGTACTATATTACTAAACTTACTATCATAAATAAACTCTTTTTCCCAACCCGTCATAAAAACATTAGCATAACTGGGGGCCATAGCTGCCCCCATTGCCACTCCATTGGTTTGTCTATAAATAAGATTTTGAAATTCCAAGAAATTATATGACAAAATAGCATCTAAAATACTGACTATAAGATTAATTGTTTCCACAGGAAAATACCTAGATCTCTGAAGCACCCTATATACCATTTTCAAACTTCATCATTATGTATCATAGTATATAAGGAAATAACATCGGCCATAACTAACCACATTTCATCTTCTATTATAACCTTCTTAATAATTTTACTAAAACTGAAAGAATCCTTAACATATGAATCCCACTTGTTTATTAGTTCATGTAAATTTTTATCAACAAAAATGGCCATGGATTCAATCTTACTTCCACTACTAGCAACGATCGGCCTAAAACAAGGTACATCCAAATTCTTATGTATCTTCTGCAGGCCAAAAAGCTGCCTAGTTTCGGATTCCAAATACTGAAAAACTCAGCTAAATCATTGCAGATCCATCCTTCATTTAACCATTCCTCAATTAAGGCATCAATAATCCTATAAACCCTTCTAATATTGGCCAAACTTACTGCAACATAAAATTTCTCATCAGTCAACATCATAATAAGGCTATGACGATAAAAAGCGTAATCCATAATTACAATTGCATTCCCCTTATCAGCCTTAGTAATACAAATATCTTTGTTATTTTTCAACTCAAAGAAAGCTTTTCTTTCAGCATCAGATTATAAAAAAAAAATTGTTTTTACTATTTAACATTTCCCTTACTTCATTTTCACAAGTTATCAAAAAATGCATTCAATTCAGGTTTCAAGGGTGGATTAAAAATGCTGCATTTCTTAAAAGTCAAATCTTTTTTCAAATCCATAACATTATTAAAATAACACTTTAAATTAAGCTTACAAACATAGTCTCTCAAAGAATTAATGACAGAAACCAAATCTGGCCTTGCAGATGGCACAAAAGTTAGTCATTTGCTCAACACTTTAATATGTTCTATTGTCAAATCAAAATTAGATAAATTACCGATTTTAAAATCATTAGCAACAGTACTTTCAAACAAAGGAATATAATTCATTTTCTTTGAGGCATATTGTTCACTTGGTTCATTTTCCACACACCATTGTTTGCAAAATGATGGCCTCGATAGTTTTTTCCTTGGAAAAAATCATGACTCTTCGACCACTGATTTGGATATCTTCTTCTGGGTGCTTGTATTTCCACCTGTGCCAAGTTCTCTTCCCTGTGCCTCCATCCTGATGAACTTCCACATGCTGAAAACCCTGCTGTGTATTGGAAAAATTCTTATTAAATGACTGCTGTTTAAAGCCGTTAAAAACACCACAGCTGCTGTCTGGTGCATCAACACCAATGGCTACTGTCACATCATCTGAGGTCCTTCTCTTCCTTTTACTAGCCCTGTTGTCAACCCTTGCTCATTCAAAAGATTTACCCCAACACATTCAACATCCACAGGTTCCGAGAAGCTAGCCATAGGTAAATCAAAGTTTAAACCCTCCTTATAGGCTCTCTTGTCACAAAGAAATTTCTTCTCCTTCTTTTTACTTTGTACCTCATTCTCTTTTGAAACATTTTCAGCAATTAGCTCCATTTTCACTAAAATGTTCTTATTGGAAGCTACTCATTTCAGTGTTATATGCTGCTATTACTGAATCATTCAGTGACTTCAGCTTCTGTTTCACATCCTCCAACAATAAATGCATTCATTGTAGTCCTGTGTTCTCATTCAAAGCGTTCCATGTTTCCTCAAGCTCTATGGAAAGCTTATCACCCGCAGGCAAACTGGTGACTCTTAAGCCTCTTGGAACCCTTTTAACTGACAAGCAAGTCTCAAAAAATAAAATATCTCACTGCTGTCTCTTAATTTTAATCATGTTTTTCTCCAGGGTGTTAAACTAAACAGTCATATCCATTCTCAAATCTGATTGGTGCTGAATGGAGGCTTGCCCATTTTCAAGGAAGGGATTGGTAGGACCTTTTAAAACACTAAGTAAGCAGCTATCCATAACTTCGAAGTCCCACTGTGCTTTGTCAGTCTTATCATTATTGGTGCTATGCTTCGGTATAGCCCCCAATGGAACACCTGTTGCAGAAATACTTTTCAATATGTTCCTTCCTCTCTAACGACATTTGCCATAACTCTTTCCACTCGGCCTCCACCATCATCCAGCAATGAATATATGGTTGTCCTAAACTTGCAGCTATTACAACAAAAAGGTTGAAAAAACAGTTGTGTTGTCTTGCACTTCATTGCGATAATCTGCAATCTCTCAACAGTAAAACAAAACTTGCACATTCTATACTACAACCCCGTTCCATCTGCACTCCAGACCTACACTTAACACCTGCTGCCATGGGATTAGTGAGATGATATCTGCTATCTTAGTAGTTATTGTAAGGTTCTCGCTGTTAATCATAGCACAACATTGCTTACAGTGTTTGCACGATGCACAATATTATTAATTGAATGCATCTGGTTTATATTTACAGTTGTCTGTGTTGTGTCTACAACCTGCGTGGACCATTCCTTCAGTTTGCGCACTGCTGCCCTTCATGCAAACCAGGTAAGCACAGCTAAACATGTTTATGCCAAGCAGTGTATCATGCAAACACTGGCAAAAAAAAAAACAACCCTGAAATTAAAACACAAAAGGCAGACTGTCCACAGTTTTGCAGAATGTCCAGATATTTCCATCATATATCTGATCTGTTCCTTCCAAAATGTATGGTTTATTGTGAAATCAGTGAAGATTGCCGTCAATATATAATGACAAACATTTATGTTCCATACTTCATATCCTTCAGAAAATGCATCCTTTCCTTTATTCTCTCATTAGTTTAGTGTTTGAGTGGAACGATCCACATTCAGTATACAAGTTTCATGGCCAGTAATACCAGGGTAGAGGTGCAAAACCTTAACCATGCGCACTGCACATTATTAATCTTCATGGCGTGAGGCTGTGTGATGCCGCACAATGTGCATTATCGCTTACAAGAATACACTCCATGTAGGCTGTATGCGAAACCTACATACATATATATATATATACATATATATATATATATATATATATATATATATATATATATATATATATAGATATAGATATAGATATATGTGTGTGTATGTATGATATATATTGTATAACTATATACACGTGTATGTAACTATGTGTGTATGCATCTCATCTTTTGGCAGCTACACACACACATATACAAATATGTGTGTGTGTGTGTGTGTGTGTGTGTGTGTGTGTGTGTGTGTGTGTGTGTGTGTGTGTGTGTGTCTACACACACACACACACATATATATATATATATATATATATATATATATATATATATATATATATATATATATTTATATATAAAGTAAGATAACTGAACGCAAGTATATAGTGTTTTTTGGAATTTATTATTTGTTATTTTTTGTTTACTTTGCAACTTAAACTCACATTGTTCATAATGAAAGGGTTTCGGTATTGTCAAAATATAATCATGTGATTTTTTTAACTGGTTTGTATAAAATGAGATGCTTTGCAAATTAACACTAGTCTGAAGAACCACTTCTGAAAGCACTCACTGTTTTTTGCAGTTTTTACTTTAAATATAAAGATCTGTGTGGTTTGTAGCTGTCTGTGTTTTTCTTTTATTTATATTGCATAGAATGTTTACAAAATATTGCTCAGAGTGTAATATGCTGCAATGGTTGCTTAACATTACATGTGTTTGGATACTCAATGGACATTTCCTGCATAGCTTTTAATCTTTACTATCAACACTTGATTGTATGCTTTAAACAGTTCTTGTATTGTGGAAAGTTTAGTCATGTCACACAACTAAAACATAATAGTTATGCTACAGAAGAGAATGCTGTCTTCATATGTCTCCTTTAAGAACACAGCTTGTTTCTCATGTGGTTATGATGGTGTTAGATGGCAGTGGGACCAGTAGTGGTTAAACAGTGTCAACTCTCTGAATTCTTTGGGGGTTATGACTGTGCCATGAAATCCTACTGCCACTGAGTCATGGACATGATGGATTATGCATATCAGCATGCTGGAGATATAGCATCTGCTAGATAGGCAATGGGAAGGGACCACCCCATATAAATGATACAACAGACTTAGTGTTTTAGTGTCCCAGGTGGTCAGGGTTTCACACAGTTCATTTCAGATAGCAGGTAGGCTATCCTGCCCCACTGTCACATACATCACATAGTTTTCTTTATGCAATGTCAGATTTATGTAACAGTGTATATTTTCATATTCTCTGTACACATTTCTACAGATCCTAACAACATAGGGCTGCAGCCTGTTATTGTTCACATTTGAGGTGATGAGGCTTCATAGGTTCATAGGTTCATAGGTTGGTACTAGGCTATTGGACCTAGGGCCTATACAAGCCTAGCCATAACAATTCCCTGGCTATTTCTTCCCACACTATTTACTTCCCCGGACCCCTGTCTAGCAGGGCGACTGATGTGATCCCCAGGCTGCATTTCCTAACTCCTTCCAATCATCAAGGTTCCTTTTGAAGAGAGCCAAAGAGGCACTCTGCTTGACATGTATGGGCAGTCTATTCCAGAGTCTGGGGAGTCTCTGGGTCAGGAATCTATCCCTCCAGCATGTTTTGTTCATTGTGATGACAAGATTTAGATCCCAGGAGCGTGTGTCTCTGAGGGACTGGGATTTCTTTAAGTGTAGCATGTCCAACAGCTCCGGGTTTGACATGGCCTTGTATGTTAAGCAGAGATCGCCTCTGAGTAAATGATATGCAACAGAGTATAGGTGGAGGTTTTTTAGATGATCAGCATAGGACATTTGCTTTAGGCCTGTGATTCTTTTAGTGAGGTATTTCTGTGGCCTTTCCAGTTGTTGCAGATGTCTTGAGAGGTACATACCAAATGGGGCATTGTATTCTATAATGGGTCTAATGAGGGATGAGTACAGTGGGACAATGACCTCCTTTTTCTGGCTTAAAAGCCCTTAGTGATGAAGTGTGCCACATAGAAGGATTTACTGACTGTTGTGGCGATGTGGTTATCGAAGGTGAGACCACTGTCCACCTGTGTCCCTAAGTCTCTTATCACACTTTCGGTGTTTAGTGTACTGCCACCTATGTGAAAATTTATGGGTACATTTTTTTTCCCAAAGGGGATAACTATACATTTCTTGGCATTGAGCTTGAGCCCATGGCTCTAGCACCAAGCATCTGTTTCTGTAAGGCCCTTTTGTAGAATATCCACATCATTTGGGGATTCAATAATGGCTCCCAGTTTGCAGTCATCTGCAAACTTTGTTAGCCAGAGTCCTTTAGTCTTGGCCTGCACTTGAGAGAAGTAGATGCCAAACAAGAGCGGTCCCAGGACTGAACCCTGAGGTACTCCACTTGTCACTTGTCTGGAGCTGGATTTGGAGTCGGCTACTTTTACAGTGTGAGTTCTGTCAGTAAGCCAGTTGGCAACCCATTGAGTGACATAGGGATTAATGCCCAGCTTAGTAAGTTTATCTATGATTCCAGAGGAGGGGATGGTGTTGAAGGCCTTGGTGAGGTCCAGATAGGCTGTGTGGACCACCTTACCCTTGTCCACAGTTCTGGAGACTGATTTGAAGAAGTCAATCAGGTTTAGGAGACAAGATCGGCCCTTCACGAACCCAAACTGCATGGGGTCCAGTGTTTGAAGGTTGCCAATGTCTTTGTTTATAAGTTCCATGATAATACATTCCATGGCCTTGCAGATCAGGCTCATCAGACTGATGGGGTGGTAGTTTCCAGAATCCAAGCTGGATCCCTCCTTGTGGAGTGGGATAACTGTAGCTGTGTACCACTCAGTGGGCACGAAGCCTGAAGTGAGGCTATGATTAAACATGACACTTAGGTGAGGTGCCAGTTCATTTTGTAGTTCATGTATTACACAGCCTGGGATGTCGTCTGGTCCCATGGATGCTGTATTCTTAGCTTTGGAGAGTACGTGTTTTACCTGCATGGCCGTTATTACCAGAGTTTGGCAATTTTTTGATATTGAGATGGGCCCTTTAGGGGGAGAAAGGGGGGTGAAGTTTGCACTGAATCGATCTGCCAGTATATTGGCAATATCCTAGGGATCAGTATGTTTAATGCCATTCTGCTGCAGCTCAGAGCAGATCTGAGCATTGCCATTTAGATTCTTGACATAGCTATAGAATGCCTTGTGGTTGTCTTTCGAATCTTTGGCAATTTTATTTTCATGGCTAGCTTTGGAGGATTTTATGAGGGATCTCAGCTTCTTACTGAGGCTGGTAAGGGAGTTTTTTGCATCCTGGGATTTTCCTCTTTTCTGCAGCAGTTTCTTTCTTTTCTTGTAAAGTTTGTTTATGGCAAGGGACCACCAGATTGTCTTCCTTTTTTGGAGGAGAGCATCTTGGTTCTATTGGGGATGGCATGATTCAAGCACGAGTGGATGTACTCGTACAGTGCCTTAGTGTAGGATTCAGCAGTCGAACTTTCAGTTCCCGTCTGCATGGGTGTCATGAGGTTTGTCACTTCTGACTTGAGTAGCATGAAGTTGGCTTTGGAGGACATTTTACTGAGGTTTCCTTACTGGGGGGTGGGATGTGGATGTCAAGGGTGATTGGCTTATGGTCAGACCTGACCAATGAGGGGGGTGACCATAGGTGCGAAGCATCGAATTCCCATGTTGGTAATGACCAGGTCTAGGATATTGGAGCCCCTGGTGGGACTAAGGATTAGTTGATCCAGGGCATTGGAATTTATGTATGTTCCTCATGACTGGACATCATTTTGGCTGCTTCCACTGCGTAAAATCAGAAAATGAGCATTTGGAATGCACTTGATGAATCACAGTTTAATGAAACTCATCATTGTCATGCAACCTAAGGAAATAGATTGAAAACATGACTTTAAGCAGATTCCTACAGCTCCATGATAACACAGCAATGGGTGCAGGCAAAACTCTGAAAAACAGTGCACGCTGCACAGAGTTTTAACATTATAACTTGATGTGCTGTAAAAAGTGCGAACATTTTCTGAAGAATCGCAATTCAAGAGCAGGACACATGTTGTCCGAGAGGGAAAATCCACATCCAGAAAGAAGGAAGTCACCAGTAGAGTACCACAGGGCTCAGTGCTGGTTCCCCTCCTGTTTGGGATGTACTTCTCAGATGTCAAGGCAAATGTTTTATCTGAGCAGGTTTACTGATGGCTGCAAGTTGGGGGCAATCACTGACTCCTCAAACAATGTTGATATCCTACAGATATCAGATACACCCTCTGTTGGTCAAGTGGTTCATTTGTTCCTCACTACCCAGGATGGCAGCTCACCTAGAGGGTTCATCATTTAAGTAGTCATTAGGGTTGTTTGCCTTATTTTTCTTTTCTGTGCTCCTAACTCCACAGTGCATTCCCATTAACACTCCTAGGGTTCAGTACCCAATGTATGTCAGCAGTGGCATGATTCTTGCCTGCACACAATGTAATCTCTAAAGTCAGTCCTGCTCCCTTAAAGTCAACACATCTGCATACTATCTGGTATCCACTAGGCATTCAACCATTGAAACAAGCACACCTGGACATGCGTTCCCACACCTTCCCCTCAAAGAGAAATGAGCCAGCAAGACTAAGTCATTCCCCTCTTCCCCCATATCAACTTTAGCAGGCATGCAAGCCACTGACTGATCTCTGATCACCTGAGTCATAATTAGCAAAATATCCTTCTACACTAAGTGAGTTGACTAGGCTGTGATAAGAAAGATGCAATGTAGCACTTCTTGATTGACTTCCCTTTTACCATCAGAGGGAAACCCATTTCAACTTGTCCTCTGTTTATGTCTGTGATGAATTATATACAGTATGTTATTTTTGTGACTGAATGGGTTTTTTGAGACTTTATTTATTTTTCTTGGGAAGGGGATGTTGATGGCTCCTGGCATGCAGCTCATTAGTTTATTGCAATGCAAAAATGACAGCACATACTTCATTTCCCGTATTCTCCTGTAATTCCTCTTGCAATAGAATCTCCCACTACAATGTACTTTGTGATCCATCCTTGTCATACTCCTTCGCCATCCCAGTTTTCTTAGCATTGTCTTCCATATTAGTTCCATCTGTTCTTATCCTTGGCCCTGCAGAAGCATTTCCCAACTTTTTTTCTCGTTTTCTGTTTCATAAAGGTGGTGAACATGTTTTTCCCTTTCAGGATAATTTCTTTAT
This sequence comes from Protopterus annectens, assembly GCF_019279795.1. Lineage (NCBI taxonomy): Eukaryota > Metazoa > Chordata > Ceratodontiformes > Protopteridae > Protopterus > Protopterus annectens. The sequence continues at coordinate 562,246,660 of NC_056726.1, read as the reverse complement.
TTGCTTCTTTCATGGACCTATCATTGTTCCCCTCATGCCATTTTTATCCTTCTATACCCTAATCTTCTGTCCTCTTTTGCTTCCACTTATTCCCCCTCCATCTTCTGATCTATTATCTTATCCCACCTGGTTTTGCATGTGTGTGTGTTTGTGTGTGTGTGTGTGTGTGTGTGTGTGTGTGTGTGTGTGTGTGTGTGTGTGTGTGTGTGTGTCTGTGTGCGCGCACGCACGCACATATGTATGAGTGTGTTTGTGTAAGATGAGAATTCAGTAGTGATTATCTACTAGTAATTCATACCCATTTTTCTTAATTTTAATAAAATTAGCTTTCTGGATGAACTAAAATCATTGATATGACACTACTCTATGCTATCTGCGCTCATCTTAATTTCTTGAATTTGTTACATTCTTATTCGTCTTACTTAAAACTAAAGTCCTAAAATTTCAGAGGCAGAAAAGAGCTTATTTTTATAACTGTGATTATTTGGTTTGTCCTCAGTATGTTCTGGGGAACAGTAATACATTGTTTCCAGACAGCCCCCCTCCCACCAATTATTATATTATGTGTCTGTGAGTTATGCCTTCCCATTTTACAAAGCTCTTATCTCTGTGTGTTAACTAAACAATCAAATCAGGTTACTAACTACAGCGTTTTTCTATCACTTTTCCATGCTTACATTAATGATGAATATTTCTATTACGGGCTCAAGAAGCTAGTACTGGAACATAAATATTCTTTTGATATCAGCAGAGAGCATCACTGAACATTATACCAACTATGCTTCAGAATCTGGTCATCAGGATATTCATGAAGTCAAAATATTTTCACAGCAACATGCTGAGTTCCCTTAAGGTATGAGGATCCATGTAGGTAAAATAACAAAACACTTCAAAATGTTCTATGAGGCTTACCTTTATTAGCTCCTTGAAAATTAAAGCAATGTAAAAATCCATATGGAGGCTGCCTAATACCTATCCTATCTACATAATAAGTAATTCATTCAAGAAACAGTGTTATAATGATTACAGTAAAAGCAGTCTGCTGTAAAGCTGTTTGCAGGATGAATTGGAGCATGGTACACAGGCTTAACCGAATGTTTTTAACAGCTTAAGGTTGGAAGTTCGGCATTCTGTACATCTTGGCTTTGTGCAGACTGTAGTTATTGAAAGATTAGCTCACTGTGCTGCAGAATATCTTAACAGACAAGAGGAGTTTACTAATCTGGCTTGAATTTTTAATTTATAATGGTACATACATGGACCTTATTGACTTGTCTTTCTGCATGCTACCAAATTCTTGGCACATGAGAATGTCTGGGCATCATACCAGTACTGACAAATGAGATACTTTTTAGTGCAGATGAGCTTTTTAAGACTTATTCTTCATATTATTTTGCATGATTCTGTTAAAAAACATAACTCATTCTTGCAATATAAAAATATATGAATTGCTTTGTCTTATCTGGGAATGCAGGGATGTTTTTAATGCAACATGCACTCAATATCAGATAACATGAAACGTAAATCTTCCCTTCACACTTTAGGAAACAGTAATGGAGCAATGATTCTGAATGATTAGAAAGCATCTTGATTAAAAGATATGAACGAGTTCAAGACTTGTCAGAGTGGATAATAATGAAACAAGTCTTTGAATGTAATTTATTATCATAAATAAAAGAGACTTACTGGGTCAGTGCAGTTCTGCTTGACCATCACCATAATCATCATCATCATCTGACTGGAAAAGAAGCGTTGTCTTCTGAATTATATCACCTTTTAGTGATACTGGACTACAACCTCTCACAAAAAACGGTCTATGAATATTGAAGGAAAGTCATGCCGCGAATAGTACTGTAATGTCACATAAGGAATTCACTAGTGTGTATTACTATCCATCTGAGCTGGTGTTACCATGGGACAACAAGTAATACAAGGCAGCTTTCTTTAGAACATACTTAAATCCATTCTGGCCATCGTATTACATCTTCATATATGTGTTTAATTGTAGGATGATCTTTATTTTTTTATATAAGACTATAACACTACATAGTTACACAGAACACAGGATGAAGAATATATCTGTAGAATGGCAGACATAGTGCCTCAGTATGGTGCAATATATGCAAAGTTTAGGGCAGACAGAATGATGATGTTCAAGGTAGAATGAGGAGATTCTGTTATCAAAAAGGGAGAGAGGGAAAGCAAAAGAAAAAGAAACAAATAGCCAGCTCAGCAGTTTCATTATTTCTTCATTACTAACAGCTTTTAAATAAAGTTTTGTAAATAAGCTTGCCATTGTCTTTAAGCAGATACTTCAGTTATCATTAATCTTACAAATAGAGGGTGTACTATACATACAGTGCTATGCAAGTTCATAGGTTCATAGGTAAGCACTAGGCTAGCTGCCTTGTGGGCTATTTTAGGCCTAGATAATTTCCATTTTGGTGCTTGAATTAATTCAGCTCACTTGGTATTAGTTAGTCCTTACCCATCCCATTGTCAATAATTTTATCTACCCCCAGTGAGAATAACTGAGATCATACAATATACAATTGGTGGACCCATGCATGTAATAAAGCATGTAGGTGCTGCATCTATCCATTAGTAGTACATAGGGCAGTCCTGGGGTAGATTTTCTATTACCCATCCATAGATCCAAATTGCTCTTGAATATGGGAAAGGATGAGCTTTATTTTATGTGGATGGGGAGTCTGTTCTATAGTAGTAGTATCCTCTGTGAGATATACCTGTCCCTCCAAATTGTTCTGTTGATGTTGCAGAAAAGATTTAGATTCCTGGACTGAGTATTTCTGATTCCATTTGACTTGCTGATGTGCAATGTGTGATGAGGTCCATCAGTATTGGGTGAGAGGGTGCCTTATATGCCAGGCAAAGGTCACCTCTTAGCAGTGTATAGGATACTGAGTATAGTGACAGGGCTTTGAGTCAGTCCATGTAGGACATATTGTTTAGGCCTTGCATCCTTTTAGCCAGGTATATCTGTGGGCATTCCAGTTATTGCATGTTTCTGGACAAATGCATGCCAAAGGGACAATTATACTCAATGATTAGCAAATGAGGGTGAATAAAGGGGGACAATGACATCTCTAGATCTAGACACAATCCCTTTGTTTATAAGTTGTGCAATACAGAAGGACTTTCTTATGACAGTGGGCATACGTTTGTTGAAGGTTAGGTCACTTTCTGCATATGTTCCCAAATTCCAAACAACTAGGTCAACTTTTATGGAAGTACTGTCAGTGTGGCAGTTCCCTGGGGTGGACAACTTCTGAAAGGATACGATAATGCATTTTTTGGAATTTAGTTTCAGTCCATGATTTTGGCATTAGTTATTTATTTGGGACAAACTTTCCTGCAGGATGGCTAAGTCATTTGGAGATTCAGTGACTCCTAGCTTGCAGTTATTTGCAAACTTAGTTAGCCAGAGCTCTTTGGCATTAACTTTTACTTCAGAGAAGTAGATGCCAAACAGGAGAGGTCCGAGCACCAAACCCCGGGGGAGTCCACTTGTGACTGGTATCTTTGTGGTGGAAACCTACCCTGTTTTGATTTCCTGCATCCTATCTGTGATCCAGATGGTAATCCAGTAGGTGACATAGGGGTTTATTCCCAGTTGATTTTGTTTTTCATGCTATTTCTGAGTGAGGGATTGTGTCAAAAGCTTTGCCCAGATCAACAAATGGGGTGTGTACTATTTTACATTCATCCATTGCTTTGATGACCTTTTCAAAAAACGTTGTCTAGGTTGAATAAACATGACCTGCCCTTGACAAATCCAAACTGAGATGGGTCCAGTGTTTGGTGGTTCTCTATCTTCTTATTGCTTAGTTTAATTGTGATGATAGGAGGTACTGCCAGCCATGCCAGGGGAAATGGGGCAGTGGATTTGTAACATATGCCAGGACAGCTAGCTGGAATTTAGTAAATAATTGTATGTTCTTTCTATATCAAACTAATTTGTACAGATGCTTATGATGAAAATGTGAGGTTTGCTTATGTTAAAATGTATCAACAATGTGCCCTGGTGGGAGAAAAAGAGATGTACATGCATTATTGTAACTGTTTAAATGTATAATTTGTAACAGCATATAGTGGAAGTGAAGAAGTTAATCTTAATCCATGACTTTTGCAAAATATTCTTAAAATTAAATTACTTTATGGGTTAAGCCATAAAGATGTTATCCCACAGTCTTGAATGGAGCCAGAGACAAAATGTCTGTGTTAGAGAATAGGTTGCAGCTCCTGTAGGACTTCCAGCAGCTGCATCACATCTGAGGAAAGCTCTTTCTGTGTGTATTGTAATGCATAGCTGCTAAACCCTGGTAGCTTCTAGTGATGAGGGATAGTGCAGGAAACAGAGGCAGATGACCAGATGTATGTCATGTCATTCTGTACGGAAATAATGTTTTAATATTAGAGGAGACTGAAGTCTCAGGAGCATTCTGCATTCTACATTCTGTCTTGGATCTGACAACAAGGACCACTCACCCACATCATCTTGCCTTGCGGTAGTAAGTGACTTGACTACAGAACAGTAATTCTTTTAGATTAGTCAGGAAAATATAGTGAGATTAGAAGTTCTGTTTTTCTGTAGCTGTGTAAAACGATTCAGCCATGTTATTTTCAATATCTCCTGTGATGAAACTCTGGTCTTTACTGTAAATAGATATTTAGTACATTCTTCTTCTTTTATTATTTATTATTAAATGTATTTAAACTTGTTATTGTGGCTGGTCCTTTTTAGAAAATATTTAAACTTTGAGAGTATTTGCACATATTTATTTGGTGATAACTATGGCTACTCCTGAAAGCCTGGCTGTTTGGTCAACATTACCATTTGTATTAATATTAATTTCACTCAGTATAATTGGATTCCCTTTTAAGAGTTTTATAGAAAATGACTGGTGGCAGTGAATCTACCTTTTAGTCTGGGCAAAGTTGGTAGAGTAGGTAATCTGTGTCAGCCTTTCCTAGGTGTGTGTGTGTGTGTGTGTGTGTGTGTGTGTGTGTGTGTGTGTGTGTGTGTGTGTGTGTGTGTGTGTGTGTGTATGTGTGTGTGTGTGTGTGTGTGTGTGTGTGTGTGTGTGTGTGTGTGTGTGCGTGTGTGTGTGTGTGTGTGTGTATGTGTGTATATGTGTGTGTGTGAACATTAAATTTCAATGAGTGTGTATGTATCAGCTATTTGGGTAGGGACGCAAAGTACTGGTTCCACAGAGAGAGAGTGCTGGAGGACTTGGCTTGGAAACTCTGCTGAGGACCTAACCCTACAGCTGTGCCAGTGGGGAGTCTTATTGGGGACCTGGGGGAGACAGATATAGAGACATCCAGACCCCACTAATGAGTGGTCTTAAGGGAAATTGTGTTTGATGCAAAGAGGTCTGCATCTGGAAATACTAAGTGTATCCATTTGTATTACAAGTGAAGTCCCTCTCCAGTGTCAGTGGTGAGGATTCAGGTTCCTTGATTACTGGCCCAGAGTGGAGACGTCAGATCCATGGTAAGTCTTTCAATGGCTTTGCATATGAGGCTGGTTAGACTTATTAATCTGTAATTGTGTAGGTCTATGTAATGTCCTCCCTTATGCAGAGAAAAGACTATAGCTATTCTCCATTCTCTTGGTACAAAACTTTAATGGAGGCTGAGGTTGAACAGTGTTGCTGGGAGTGGGGTGGCTAAATTGTAGGTCATGCTAGTTAAGATGCATCCAGGTATATTGTCAGGATTCATTAATGTAGTACTTTCAGTTTCTGATAGTGCTGTTAGGACATGGTCTTGTGTGATAGCTGTAGGCAAATCACTTTCAGGTATATCTTTTGGGATAGATGGAAGGGAGAAAAGGGTAAAGTCTGAGCTGAATTTATCAGCCAGTAGCTTCATTATATCTTCAGCTTCAGTGTAGATACATCTTTCACATTCAGCTGAGCTCATTGCTGCATTATGCTTTTGAGATTGCAAACATACCTTAAAAAGGCCTTGAGATTGTCTTTGTCCTTGACTTGGGTGGCTATTTTGGCTTTGGTAGATTTTATTAAGTCCCCTAGCAATACAAAAAAAAAATATTCACATCTGGTGCATGTTTTGCTGGTTGAGATTTTTCAAAAGTTGCTGTAATATGTGAAGTTGTCCTATCTCATCTTCATTCTTTAGTGATGGGTTTAAACCAACTCAGCCGCTTACTAAAGCTCGAGGTCTCAAATCAGCTTGTGGCTCCATCCCTATCCCATGATGCTCTAGTGCCTTCCCTAGATCTTGTTTGCCACTGAAACAGATCGGGTTGTTACCAGCTCTGGCTAAGTGATTTTATATAATTTTTCTTATTTCTTAGTATTAGTATGAGTGTTAGTTAAATATATATATATATATATATATATATATATATATATATATATATACATTTTTTTGTGTCTTTCGGCTTTTCCCGGTTAGGGGTTGCCACAGTGGAACTCCGGTCCGCTAATGGTTGGCAGTTGATTTTTATGTACAGGCTTGCCAGGCCTGACGCACAACCTTCAATGAAGGTACACCCATTCATGCATGTCTCCACGCAGAAAACGCTCTAGCTGAGAATCGAACCGGACAGCGTCTTACTGTGAGGCAACAATGCTACCGCAGCACCACCACCGCTATATATATATCTACACACATACATACACACACACACACACACACACACACACACACACGAGCATTTGCTAAGTTTTAGAATCCTTCTTACTAGATTTAATAGTTAGTTTATTGTGTGTGTGTGTGTGTGTGTGTGTGTGTGTGTGTGTGTGTGTGTGTGTGTGTGTGTGTGTGTGTGTTTGTCAGGCCGACTTTCTTTTGGCCTTTATAATCCCTATTCCCATTAAAGTTTGCAGTGTTTTTTGATATTTAGATTAGAATAGCCGTTGGTGTGCCTTCTCATATATAGATATTTTTAATAGTGTGTGGTTATTCAGGTGGTAAATAGTTGAAATACTTCTGTGGTAAATCTTTACCAATAAGAGTTCCTTATCTTGTTATTGTCTTTGTGTGAGAGTGTAATTCACAGAAAGCTCGTTTAAGTTATAGGGCCTGTAATCCATTTTATTTAGAGGGTTTATTATTGAGTGTGTGTGAGTACATAATGTCAAAACAGAAGGAACAGAAAGATCAGAAAACTTTGGGCTTAAAAAAAAATGCCCTAAATGTTCCCAGAAAATGTCCCTTACTGAGGGACATTCGGAGTGTGTCGACTGTCTGGGACCACTCCACTTACAAGAATCTTGCTCAATTTGTCATGCATTTAGTTCTAGGGTCCTCCAAGAAAGAAAAAACAAATTGATTCTGAGGGGCATGATAAAATCTTCCTTTCAAGAAGCCATGGAAGAGGGTCAAAGTCCACCAAAATGTACTTCGGCTGGTGAAAAAAGTTCAAAGACGTCTTCTTCATCTACTTCGAGCATATCAGAGCCATCCACTAAGCTTCCTAGGATGTCTCCTACAGACACTCAAAAATCTGACTCAAGGGGCGTGGCTAGGATGTAGACTGGTTGACAGCATCTTTTCTCAGCTCTGCACTCAAAAGATATTTCTGACAGGAATTTTTAAAAACTAGATATTGTAGACAAACCTATTTTGTTGAATTACTTCTACTAATATCACTAGAAGTCTACAGTGCAAAAAATTTGGCTTTAAACATTATTTTTCCTGTCAAAAACAAGAAGGAAGGTTATCTGAATCTACTGAAAATGAGCTTTTCTAAGCATACCACACAGGACCAGAAGATGAAAAAGGAGATACAGTCTTTATTAAATGCTATACAAGACTTGTCAGTGAAATTTGACAAAATGAATACCAAACTGGACACTTTTGAGGAGAGATCTACAAAACAAATACAGCAACTACACGAAATAATGATGCAACAGAAGTCTCAAATAGCTGACATAGAGAGATCCTTAAATGATACTGAGGGCAGACTCTCAGAACAAGATCTTCAGCTACATTTTTTATCACAACAAAATGCTTCATTACAAAATAAAATAGAGGATCTAGAGAACAGGTCCAGCCGAAATAACCTTCGCATCTATGGGCTACCAGAGAAAACAGAGGGGGATAACATGGTGACTTTCCTTACTACCTGGTTACCAGAAGTTTTAAAATTGCCTGAAGCTCTTTCTTATGGAATTGAAAGAGCCCACAGATCCTTAAGAGCTGCTTCATCAACCATCAAATCAAAAAATCACCCGAGATCAATAATAGTAAAGTTTTTTTCATCACAGGACAAGGAACTTATTTTAAAAACAGCATGGTCAACTTCTCCAGTTAAATACAAAGACAACATAATCAGATTTGATAATGATTATTCTGCTGGAGTTATAACTGCAAGAAAAGAATGTCTCCCTCTGATAAAGGAATTGAAAAAAGACAACTTAAAGTCCACTTGCTGTTCCCTGCAAGAATAAAAATATTTTTTACTGAAGGTCCTAAAACTTTTGACACTCTGCAAGCAACAGCTTCTTATCTTTCAGCTAATAAAACCTTGGATAATGTGGAATAAATGGATTTCTCCCAATTTGGGGTTAAGCGTCACTTAGAAAAAATGAATGGAGCACTGCTGACAACAAGAAGAAGAAAAGATAAAAGACATATGAAAAACACAAACATTATTGTCTTCTATTTGCTCTGTAAGGCAAAAAAATTCTTTGAAAGCATTCATGCTTTACACATGTGTCAGTCTTTGAAACAATATAAATACAAGATAAGCAGGACATTTTATAACTAAAGCAAACAACCCTAAAGAAAGCAAGGTAACATATCTTTCTCTATTACATTGTAAATACTTATAGTCATGATTTTTCTAACTCTAAATGATGTTTAGATAGTTCATTTATAAATTATCTGCCTTTTACTGCTAGTATAGAATATGATGTATTTACACTGACATATTAATGTGGTGTGTTTAAATGAGCATGATTCCTTTTTATATTATTTACACTAAGCTGCATGAAATATCTAAACTGATGTATTTAATACACATAATAATATATAAAAACTGATAGTAATAACTGTCAAAAAGTGCTTTGAAAAGTAATTATCTATTCTTTGATGCTAAAAGTGCCTTTTTGACTAACAAACAACTGTTTGGCTTGTATATCTGCCCTTAATATTAAGAAAACTAATAGAAGTTTAATGAGCTGGTGTTCAGTTTTAAAAAAGCCCTAAAAACTTCATTTACTTTGTTTTTGTCTTCCCGCCATGGTCACGAGCTGGGAACTCTTATTTTACCACCCCTGAATGAAGGTTCTTCAGTTAGAATCCATTACAGTGTGTTAAACCTTCTAACAGCACAAAATGAAAGTAAACAGTCATGAATGATGTCAGCACTAAAACTAGACAGTATGGATGTGGTGTCCTACTTAAAGTAACCAGCACACTATTTATGAGATGGCAAAGTGCTTTTACAGTTTTAACAAATATTAAAAGTACACTGAAGTACCTAATGAATTTAGAAGGTATCAACACATACATGACATTTTATTATATTGTAATATTTGTTATTCATTTTGAATTGTACACATAAACAGCACACAAAGCTTAAAAATAAGTATATCACTTGGAAGAAACTGTATGAATAGTTAACACATACAGACTTTACTATAATCTTTTATGATAAGATCACCCACGTAAATTACTATAATTTAACTTAATTTTATAAAAATTTAATATATTTAAGTCCTTGACTGGAACTATATAACATATTTGTAAACACACTGCAGCTAGTGTACTCAACCTTAAGGATAGTAAGCCAATTAAGGTTCGTGAATGTAGCTATGTGTTATTAGGAATTTTAAGGGTAAAAAAGAGTTGCTGTTTAATTATCAAGATACTCTGTAAATATTAAATTGTTCAAGTAGCACAATCATTAAGCAGTAATGAGCAAGAAAAACATCTCAGTCTTGCTTATGATATTGTTATATATAGGAAAGAACTGCTGAATTATAAGTATGCTTTTATTAAAGGCAAGTTATATTAATATTGAACATCCTCACTGAAAATGAATGGTTGTGTAGAGACACAGTAACTCCCATTATATAACCAAGGCTAAAGAGATTGTCTTGTATGTCTAAATTGATCAGCCTTGAACCTTAGATTGCAAATAGACATGCAACATACTTTTACTTATAATACTGAATATATATTATATAACATCACAAACGCTAAAGCCATTGTCAGCTACATCTCATATCAATCAGCATTAAAATATGATTTGAATAGCATAGGCATTTACTAACATATTGCTGTTGGTACCTGATATGCATATAAGTAACAGGTCTAATTTCTGTCTATGAAAGTAAATACCAGGCTGTGTGCATTTGTTAATTATGAAACAAGAGCGTGCTATCTATTATTTTTAATATCCTATAGGTATGTACTTGTTAGAGACACACACATGCTGCAAAGCTGCTAGTTATTGCATATTCATTAGTATATTTCTGACTGCAGTGTTGTAAATATATGGTGTGGACCACTTGAGTTGAGAATATGTCTCTATATTGGGCATGTTCTCTGTTTAAACGTTGTATATTACCTATAATATGATATGGAGTACCCTCACTAAATTCAAAGAAGCCACAATAGAAACAAATATTTATTAAAAATGGAGAATAGAAGGATGAAGAGAAAAATGAAGGAAAATGGTTGATGGTCATATAACGTTATCTTTTCCTGTGTATGTAGAAGAGTTGACAGTAATAAATACTAAACAATTGTGTTATAGCATATTTAAAGCCTACTTTGCTTCTCATATTTTCCAGCCTTACAGTTATAACACTGCAGATAAATCCTGTAATATCATAAGGAGTATGAGTTGCTATTTGACATATGACATATGTGGTACACTAGCGATGAAATATGCCAGTGGCAATACAAATGTAACGTTATATTCATTGTTATGGATACTTTCTGATTTAATCTACTTGTGGCATGGTTAACTGATGCATATAATGCTTAACATTTTTTTTTATGTATGTATGCATATATGTGTGTATGTATGTATGTGTGTGTATATATATATATATATATGTGTGTGTGTGTATGTGTATGTATGTATATGTATATATATGTATATATATATATATATATATATATATATATATATATATATATATATATATAGGTAGACCATTACAATAAATTTGATACCTATGAATGCCACTCACACTATAAGGGAGATAGACAGCAAGCATATTATTTTTAAGATGCATAACCGTTATTGCTACACAAAAGATATATTAAAATAAAAGATTTTCCTTTACAATTTAAACAAAACCAAATAGTTAAGTATTAAATCTATGTATAGTTGTGTTGCCTTAGTGTTTTATAAAATATCAAAAATAGATAAAGACTGTATTTAAGTAATCTGTAAAGACAGATACATGTATACTTAAAAGATATATAAGATACTTTTCATTATAAAACTACCATATGGTGGGGCCGGGGGAGGATGCTGAAATGCAGACTTAGAGAGATCGCTTGAATGATTAGATCATTCAAGGATGAGATGTTTTTCTCATGGAGGGGTTTGGTGGTTGTTTATCTTATATTGTTCTCAGTTATGATCTTGTAATTTACTTTTATTGGGTGTCTATAATCTATTGTAATATTGTTGGAAGAAGAAAGAACAAGTCATTCTCTTCATGTACACACATCTACACATTGTTACGAGTATATGAATATGGATAAAAGCAAAGCTAATATATATCCAATTGCAAAATGTATATCTCTTAATGTAAATGGTTTAAATAATAGCTGCAAAAGGGGAAGTCTTTATAGATATTTAAAGCTATGTGAAGCGCAACTAGTATTTATACAGGAAACTCACCTTACACAGGAAGACATAAATAAAATAAACAATAAAAATTATACAATACTAGTAAGTTCCACCTATAATCAGAAGCGAAGGGAGTAGTAATTTTGTGGAAAAACACTACTTTAATGCCTAAAATCATAAATACGTTCCATGACAACTCAGGAATGTTTTGTCTAGTGACAATATCTATCAATGAAATGATATATACATTAGTGAATATTTATTGGATACCAGGACTAGGTGTTAGAGTGGCCAAACAACACTTAGAAGACATTGTACAATATACCAAAGGCAATTTAATCATAGCTGGAGATTTCAATTGCATTATAAAAGAAACTGACACAAATACTAAAACTACACGTAAGAGATCACCTTTAACAAAGTTGTTATCTGAGTTTGTTGAAACTTTTAATATAGTTGACATAAATGAGTATGCTATCCCAGATTCACTATTCTTTACACATTTTTCCCATAGACATAATACATACTCTAGAATAGATAGAGTGTACATAACAAAGGATTTAACCTCTAAATTAAATAATGTCAAGACAATTTCATGTCTATTTTCAGACCATAACACCATAACGTTTGAGATAGACTTATGTTTCAAGAGAAGGATATCAGTAACAAGAATACCATCTTACATAACAAATCTCAAAGATTTTAAGGAATTTTATATTAAAGAGACACAAACATTCCTAGATATCAATCTTACAAAAGATGTATCTGAAATATATATATGGGATGCATTGAAAGCATACCTATATGGAAGAGCGGTGGGATGGTATAAAAATAAACAAAAACAGTGGAATAAGGAATTAATGGAATTACAGTCAAAAGTAGATAATTTAAAGCTTGATATTCAAAATGGAAACACCAACTTAATAAAAGAACTAGAAGATACTAATAAAAATACTCAGAGACGCTACACCACAAAACAATGATCAACTTAGAAAAATTAAACTATGTTACTATTCAATGAACCCTAAAAACCAACGAAGAATAGCAAATAGGACTAAAAAGATTATTAAAACAAATCAAATCAAGGAAATACATAATATAGAAACCAAAACGAAAGTATCTGATTTAGAAGGAATACTAGAAGCTTTTAGGCTATTTTTTCATAAACTTAATAATCAAAATGAGAAAACAGAAACACATTCAGCATTGAAAGCTTTTCTCAAAAACAATGTTAAAGTTAGGTTATTAGAGGAGCAGGTACAACTAATAGATAAACAAATAACAATGACAGAACGTAAAGCTGAAGTAAATAAGCTAAAATTAAACAAAGCTCCAGGTATAGATAATATCACCCCAGAAATGTTTAAATTACTATCAAATGAGGCTTTGCTGTTGTTATTGAATGTCTTTACATCAGTTAAAAATGGTAAAGACATTCCTCCTTCTTGGAAGTACACATTAATATCACCAATTCTGAAATAAAATAAAGATCCCAGTGAATGTTCATCATACAGACCCATTTCACTTCTTAATATAGATTATAAATTTTTTATGGCAATACATGATGCTCGAATAAAAGAATTACTACCACTTTTGATAGAGGAGGATCAAACAGGTTTTATAAAAGATAGGAACACTTATGGCAACATTAAAATAATTATTTCCTTAATTGATTATATAAATGTCACAAAAAACAAAATGAATGTTATTAGCTTAGACATAAATAGCGCATTTGATTCAGTGAACTGGGATTATCTGTGGTTAGTTTTAGAAGAATATGGCTGTCAAACAACTTCACTTTGTTAATAAAATCATTATATGAAAAATCATTGGCTTATATAAAACTGGGATCTTGTCTGTCTAAATCTATTAAAATAACTAAGGGCACAAAACAAGGCTGCTTTCTCCGTTATTGTTTGCGCTAGTCATCGAACCCTTAGCAAATAATATACATATGGATAAAAATATTGAAGGAATACAACTAGACAACAGCCTAGAGCTTAAAATTCAACTTTTTGCTGATGATATTTTAATTACCTTAAAAAATAATAATAGCAGTTTAAAAGCATTATGGGACTCAATTCAAAACTTTCAAAACTTTTCAAGTCTTAAATTTAATGAGAACAAAACAAATGTATTGCTTATAAATACTAATAAAACAGATCTAAGTAAAAAATACCATAAATATATCTCTACTGATAATATAATTAAATACTTGGGAATTATAATAACTAACAACCTAGATACTACAATTGAAACAAATTATAAAGAGACCTTAAATAATATTAAAAATCTAATACAAATATGGAATAAATTCTTCTTTTCAATGGAAGAAAGGCTTTATATAATTAAAATGATCATATTTCCAAAAATTCTTTATGTCATACAAGCTTGTTCTTTGCCACCAGCTAAATCACACCTAAAACAATAAAATGATTTAATGGTAAGATTCCTATGGTATCCAAAAAAACCAAGGATAGCTATGAAGTATCATCTAGATGATTGGGATATAGGTGGCATAGGTTTACCAGACATAGAAATATATTTGCATTCATCCATTATTAAAACAATATCATTATGGCTAAATACAAAATATACATCAAAACAGAAGCTAGTTCATGAGAGAATCTGGTTAAAATCAGGATTTGTAGTAGCAAATAAGTATACAGATTTCATACCAAACAATTTTCTATGGCTGATGAAGGAATATATGATGATACATAAGAATAAAAATATAAGTTCCAAATACGTTACTTATACATTAAAAATTTTCCAAAATCTTATTAATAGCAATCCTGATATTAAAGCATGGTCATTTCTTTTATATCCAGTAGCGTGCACACAAGGTAATATAATAACATTTAATATGGAAGTAGTCAACATGCTTAAAGAAAAGGGATTAATATATTGGCATCAATTGCTAAACTCTGAAAAACCTCTGACAATAGACCAGATTAAACAGAAATTAAATATGGAAGATAGTTCGTGGTTACATGTACAAGAATTAAGACAGTATATATTAAGCAAACAAGAAACAATGCAACCATCAATAAGACAAATGTTCCTAACCTTATAGAACATATAATATTACTAACGAATCAACCCATTACTGGAAAGGGATACTTATCATCTATTTATAAAACAAACAAAAAATAAAAATGCATAATAATGACAAAATATGGAATTATTATAGATCAGTTAATGGACATGTGCCAAATGACAGAGATAAAAATCTAATTCTTCTCTCTCCAAAGCAGACATCACTTTCATTACATTGGAAACTTTTTACATGGCAATTCATACACAGATCTTATGTAACCTCTCATAAAATGGAACTTATGTTTAAGAAAAATATTGGCTGCTGGAGATGTGATTTATCAATAAAAGCAGACTGGCAACATATGTTCTATGAATGCCATTTGATTAAACCATATTGGGATAAAATAAATTATTTTCTGCAAATGGTATTCAATGATAAATTCCAGATTTCCAAATCTATTATTTTATTTAATGTACCTGTACCTGACTGTGTGCCAAGAACAAAATATGTAATCTTATGGACTCTCCTTGCTATTGCAAGGAAGAACATTACATCAAACTGGAAATCCAAAGCTTCTCCAACTTTTAAGCAATTCATGAATATGGTGTCAGCAGTATCGCAATTGGAAATGAACACTATTAAAGGAAGAACTGAAAGAACTACATCATTATACGTAGCATGGCAAAAAGTAACTGAAATACTGGAGAATAATGACTGCAGCAGATTATAATCAGGAAACAATTATATAGAAAGTCAATTATATGTCAACAATAGACACCCTTGTAAATACTTTATTTGGGTTTTAATGTTTGATATCTGTTTAGAGGTTTGCCTACCTTTTTAAATAATTTGTAAATACTTCATTGTCATAAATAAGCTGCATTCATGTTTTCTTGTTTTTGGAAATGAATAAAAATATTTAAAAAAAAAAAATCTGACTCAACAAGACCTGCTGCCTCGGCTCCACCCTTATCGGAACTGAGAGCAGTTCAAGTTCGGAGCCGCTCCCCGATATTGGAGCCGATATCTCCGACTCTCAGGTCTCCTGTATTACAGTCCACAGTATCCTGTCAATCCTCCAGAAGCCTATCAGATGATAATATGGATGGCTTGGTGCAGAGATTGTTTAAGACACTGGTGCTGGCCAGACTTTTACTGGATCTGACTCCAAGAAGTTCGGAGCCAACTGGAACCACTCCCCTGACTTCCATTCCTCCTGCGACCCCAGTGGTGGTTTCAGAGCTGGAATGCTTGGAACTCATAGTGGTGGAGCCATCAGAACCAAGAACCATTTCGGCTTCTTCAGTGTGGACCTCTCTGACTGCCTCGGTACCATCTGAGATGTCTAGGAGCTGACACTTGCCGGTCGGGTCCTGGGGGGACAGTTGAACTGAAGCCTTTTCAGTTCTGAACTTGCCTCTTGGGGCCTCAGCTCAGGTGAGCTCGGCTCCTACCTCGGCTTTGCAGCCACCCCCCATGGTGCCAGCAGCATTGTCCGACTCCTCAGAGCCAGGAGTTCTCTCGCAACATGGGATGGGGACCTTCGCAGCCATGAGGAAAGCTCTGTCACCAAAGACCTCCTCACTACCAGATCCAACCTTTCCACCCCCAAAAGCTCCGGTGTCTCTCCTTGCACAGGTGATTCCACAAATGCATAGAGACCCTAAGCCTCAGGATCCCCTATTGGGTGAGACCTTATCTTCCATAACCTCCATGGAGTGTCCCACCGAAGAGGTCCCTAGGAGGAAACTCTGCAAGAGGAAGCATATTAACTAACTGAATGAGTCAGTTACACTGGATATGGACCTCGAGGAGTCAGAAGGGTCTCCATATTGACCCTCTGAGGATGTCTCCTTTGCGGACATCCTAGAGATCCTAAAACAGAGAGGTGGCTGGAATCCCATCAACCCTTCTGATGAGGAGTCCATATACCTGAAGGGTTTCAGATCTCGACCTTCATCCACCTGGGTATCTCCACCTTTCAACAAGCTCATGGACTTTCATGGACTTAGTTTGTTGAAAGGCATGGGAGGCTCCAAATTCAGTGGAACCCATCCCTAGGAGGCCCAATAAATTCATTACTGCACTAACAGACAAAACCTTTTTGACCAAAGGAGTACCTGTGGATGCTATGGTCGTGGCGGTAGCCACTAAAAAGGAGTTGTCGGAAACTTCGACATCTGTCCATCTCCCGAATAAGGAGTCATGTACGATGGAGAGGTATGGAAAATACATGTTTTCATCAGCGGCCTTTACCTTTAGGTCACTGAACTACCTTACACATTTCACTAGACTGCAGAGAGATCTCCTGAAGGAGCTTGGAGATACTCTTCAGGGTACAGTAGCTGCAGGGGTAGCAGATAAAGTATCCTACCAGTTTGCTACCATCAATTCCTCTCTGGAGTCAGTCGGGGGATGCTTGTCTTTGCACCCACAAGCCTGGCTAGACATAACAAAAGACAAGTGGGTGCAAAGTATTATATCCGGAGGCCACACAATCCCCTTTACAGTGCCACCCCCAAAAATAAAGAGAATCCTGAATGTTCCACCCAGTCACAGGGAACAAGCAACCTTAGAAATTCAAACATTGCTGCAAAAAGAGTCATCCAGCCATTTCCAGGAGACCAGATAGGATTCAGAACATATTCAAGGTTCTTTTTAGCTCCAAAAAAGACAGGGGACTGAAGACCCATATTGGATCTCAGCAGACTAAACAAGTCAGTAAAAAAGACAAAGTTCTGAATGGTCATGCTATAGTCAATACTTCCCTTTTTAGGGAAAGACAATTGGATGTGCTCTATAGACCTCCAAGATGCGTATTACTATATAAAGATGGACAAACCATCCAGGAGTCATCTGCGCTTTTGGCTGGGAGCCAGTCATTACCAATTTCGAGCTCTGCCCTTTGGCCTCACTACAACCCCCAGAGTGTTCACCAAATGCATGGCAGTAGTTATGGTACACTTGAGTTGTCTAGGATTCTGGGTGTTTCCATATCTAGATGACTGTCTTCTAACCACCACCACCAAGCACCTACTTATTCAGACAAGAGGCACTACCCTGAAACTATGTGCCGAGCTAGAAATTTCAGTAAATTACGAAAAATCTGCCTTATTCCCATCAAAACATATTGTCTTTATAGGCATAGAAACCATGGTAGTCAAGTTGCCTTCAGAGTTCAGTCTTTTTGACTATATGCCTGGGACCTTCTTTACAAGACAAAAGTATAAGCAAGGACAATCCTGAAAGTAGTAGGCACAATGGCAACAGCAATAGCGGTGATTCCTCTAGCAGAGCTACACATGAGAATCCTCTAGTGGATGCTTTTCACCCAATGGTCCATGCAGGAACTGCCAATGACCCATCTTATAACCCTGACGGAGTCCTGCAGGAAAGACTTTCATTGGTGGCTTTACTCCGACCAAGTAACAATGGGTCATCTAATTTTTTCCCCCTGCTCCAGTAGCCCAGTGACCAAAGATGCTTCCCAGATAGGGTGGGGTGGGGTCATTATCAGGGAAGAACAGCCCAAGGCACTTGGCAGGATCACGAGGCTCATTTGCACATCAATGTACTAGAGATGAGAGTGGTGCTGATGGTGTTGCAAGCATTCCAAGAACCTCTTCCGATGGGTACAATAGCAATACAATTGGTCAATATGTCAGTTGTATGGTACATAAACAAGGAGGAACTAGATCTTACCTCCTTTGTCAGGAGGCTCTGAGAGTATGGCAGTGGGTGATGTCCTCCCAGCATTTTCTGATAGCAATGCACACCCCAGGGAAATCTAACCTGATAGTGGACAAACTAAGCAGAGCGATTCTGATGCCACATGAGTGGCCCCTAAAGAAAGAAGTAGCGGATATGATTTTTCACAAATGAGGCCAGCTTTGCTGTGATCTATTCGCCACAGCCATGAATGCAAAATGCATCAGCTGCTTTGCCCTAATTCCCCTCCAGGGGGAGTTCCCAAGGGATGCACTTGTACACAATTGCCCCCCGGGAATTCTTTATGCATTTCCACCCTTTCCTCTAATACCCAAAGTTCTTCAGAAAGCCAGCAGTCAAGGAATGACCTTGATTCTAATAGCCCCATACTGACTTTGTCAAGTATGGTTCGATTTCTTGAAGCCTCATCTTCTGGAAGAGCCATGGATTCTGGACCCAGTGCTAGACCTCCTGACACACTTGGGGGCTCCCCACCCATCTCTTCATTCCCTCAAATTGACAGCATGGCTGCTCCGATTCCCAAGATAGCCAGGCTATATAACCTCACCCCCGAAGTCCAACATATCCTAAATTCTTCTCATAAGTTGTCAACAAGAAAACTATATCTTAGCAAATGGAAAAGGTTTTCTATCTGGGATGTTAAAAATCAAATTGATCCATTCTCAGCACTCTTTTCATCTATTCTGGAATTTTTGGCTAAGCTTTTCAGAGAGGGAGCAGCTGCAGCTACTATTAGAGTGAAGTTGGCAGTGATCTCAAATTTTCATATTGGAAGTGAAGGTCTAAATATCATGTCTCATAAACTATTGAAGGAGTTTCTCAGAGAGGCAAACTTATTAAGACCACAGATAAAGACACCTCTACCACCGTGGAATTTAAATTTTGTGTTATCGCGCATTATTCTTCCCACTTTTGAACCTGCTGTATTACGTAGTTTGAAGTTTCTGTTGTGGAAATCTCTGTTTCTAGTAGTGATTACATCAGCTAGATGAGTGTCGGAGCTACAGGCCTTATCTATGAAACATCCTTACCTGGTATTCTATAATGATAGGGTTTCATCACACACTAACCCTGCATTTCTACTAAAATTGTGTTCAGAATTTACTCTAAATCAATCCATAGAGTTACGATTTTTTCCCCAACTATGGCAATAAGGCAGAGTGCATGCTTCATCAGCTAAACATCCATAGACAGCTGTGTTTTTACCTGCACAGGACAAAAGAATTTAAAAAATCTGATCAACTTTTCATATCATTTTCAGATAATAAAAAAGGTCTGGCAGTATCCAAGACTACCTTGTCCAGATGGTTATCGGATTGTATCTCCTTTACCTATGATTCTACAGACAAAGAATTTGGGAATAAAATAAATGCACACTCTACTAGAATGGTGTCAAATTCACAGGCCTTTAGAGCTAAATTACCAATAGATACTATTTGCGCAGCAGCAATGTGGAAGTTGATTGGGCCTCTAGGGACAGGGCCACCTTTGGTTCCACTGTCCTGAAGAATATCATCCCGTGAGCCACCCAGGAAAGATGATGCTAGGGATGCTGTCCCATCAATAAAGAATGAAGACAAGATAGGACAACTTCACATAAAGAAGTTATGTACTCACCATAACATTCCATGTGAGTTGTCCATCTCATCTTCATTCTTACATCCCACCCTCCTACCCCCAGCCTTTTTTGTTGTTGCTTTGGAGGACCAAGAGGTTTTTGGGGATATATTTGGTAAGCTTTGATCCTTTTCTGAGCTTATATATATATATGATGCATTTAGGTGTATTCATCTATGTATAGGGGTATGGATACATCACAAATAAGATTTGAGGAAGGCACTAGAGCATCATGGGATAGGGATGGAGTCATGAGCTAGTCTGAGACTTCGAGCTTTAGTAAGCAGCCGAGGTGGAACCGAGGATCGGTTCCGAACCCATCAGTAAAGAATGAAGACGAGATGGACAACTCACATGGAATGTTATGGTGAGCACTTAATTTCTTTTTATATGATCCTTTAAGATATATACACATATACATATATATTTAGATATATATATATATATATATATATATATATATATATATATATATATATATATATATATATATATATATGTATGTATATATATATATATATATATATATATATATATATATATATATATATATATATACACGTGTGTGTAAAATTATGATTGCTGAAGCACCCACACAATTATCATTGAAGCAAAAACCAGCCTTCTTATATATCCAGTGCATTATAGACAAATGAAACAAATACAATGCAGGTATAATATTTTAACATTATAATAAAAATAAATAGAAAAGTATACCCATGGAATATGATGTTTGCAGATGACATTGTGATCTGTAGTGAGAGTACGGACCAGGTTGAGGAGACCCTGGAGAGGTGGACATATGCTTTATAGAGGAGAGGAATGAAGGTCAGCAGGACTAAGACAGAATATATGTGTGTGAATGAGAGGGAGGATAGAGGAATGGTGAGGATGCAGGGAGTAGAGTTGGTGAAGGTGGATGAGTTTAAGTAATTGGGATCAACAGTTCAGAGTAATGATGAGTAAGAGAGGTGAAGAAGAGAGTACAGGAAGGGTGGAATGGGTGGTGGAGTGTCAGGAGTGGTTTGTGACAGACGGGTACCAGTAAGAAAGTCTACAAAAGGGCAGTGAGACCAGCTATGTTTTATGGGTTGGAGACAGTGGCATTGACAAAAAGGCAGGAGTCAGAGCTGGAAGTGGCAGAGTTAAAGATGCTAAGATTTGCACTGGGTGTGACAAGGATGGACATGATTAAGAATTTGTATATTAGAGGGTCAGTTTAGGTTGGACGGTTTGGAGACAAAGTCAGAGAGGCGAGATTGCATTGGTTTGGACACATGCTGAGGAGGGATGCTGGGTATATTGGGAAAAGGATGCTAAGGATGGACCTGCCAGGTAAGAGGAAAAGAGGAAGGCCTAAGATATGGTTTATGGATGTGGTGAGAGAGGACATGCAGGTGGTTGGTGTGACAGAGCAAGATGCAGAGGACAGGAAGAAGTGGAAACAGGTAATCCACTGTGGCGACACCTAACTGGAACAGCCAAAAGAGAAGGAGAAGATAAAA
The DNA here is from genome assembly GCF_019279795.1 of Protopterus annectens. Lineage (NCBI taxonomy): Eukaryota > Metazoa > Chordata > Ceratodontiformes > Protopteridae > Protopterus > Protopterus annectens. The sequence continues at coordinate 562,224,954 of NC_056726.1, read as the reverse complement.
GTATGAACGTTTGGGGTATTCATAAGCAAACAGTCCCCTGAATGAAGTCAAATAGTGTACTGAGCAACAACTCATAAGAAGGAGGCAATTCATAAACACGAGATTGTGCTACCATGGAAAATACTTGGTATGCTTTGCAAGCAAATTGCCACATAATAATATGGAAAGGAGACCAAATATGCAAACAATGAAAGCCAACATGGTGGGATGAATTGAAAATGTAATGGTGCAGTGTGCCCATAGTAGAGTAAAATAGATGTTGTACATATCTTTGTGATTGTTCATGGCCAGGGATGGTGGCCACAGTGGTGCATGAACAATGCCATCTACATGCATGTAATCATCCATTGCCAGGAGTAGCGGCAACAGTGGAACCAGAAGAATGTTGTCTATATCTACCTGATCCCTCATGCCCAGTGGTGGTGGAGGATATAGCTCAGTTGGCAAACTGTACAAAGTGAGCATTCAGAGCTGCAATGTGCAACTATCCTCTCTTGCTGTTATGGCCAGCATTTGCAAGCAGTTGCCAAGTGGTCTGCTGTTTCCTGCAGTAGTTTGATGTTTTCACTGAGGCCATGGATGACTTCACAAAGTATGCAAAGCACTCTGAGCCCCTCTGATATGGTCTGAGTAGCATCCATCTGTGCCTGGATCACAGCATTATAATTCTACTGGTTGATGCCTAGGAGAAAATCAACATCATGAAATAATTAAGCTTTGGGCACTGATGATCACCACCATGCCTGTCAACAGCGCCATGTGTTTGCAAATCCGAGGATGTGCATCCCTTAGCTGTTGGCTGTATTTGTGCAGCCTGTGTACTTGATGTGGGACTCACACGGATTAGACATCCTTCACTAAACACAGGTGATGCATGAGGGCCTTTCTGGGCCTCTGCAGTTCTCTTATCCATGGAACAGGTACAAGTTCCCTCCACTGTTAGCACTGCTGACAGTGCCAATGTGTCCTTTAACTGTAATAAATGCACACTGCCCTCATCATCAGCCTTTGCAGATGTGCTAACCTCAGACTTGTGGAAACATGTACTGCTAAATCCTTTCTCATTAATCCCCACCACTACCACTGGGCATCAGATAGACAGTGCATACTAAAAATATACATAGCCTGTGAGCACATGCATACCTGTTTGTGCAGGATAAGGATTTTGCAGACCTGGTGTCCCTGGATGACAGAAATTCAAAGAAAGATTCAAAGAAACTTCATTGTCATTTAAGACCACACAAGTGCAGCCTAAATGAAATTACAAATGTCAGCTCACAAGAGAAATGCAGTGCAAATTACCTAGATGCAGCGGTATCAAAGAATAACATAAGAAAGAAAGTAACACATATGACATGCAAGAGGTAGTTCATATTACATAAACACATTCAATACCTATTATCCAGTGATAAATAATAAATAAATACCCACCACCAAACCCCTACACTGTTAAGATACAGAATAAATAGAGACTAGTGAAGAGCAGCTGTTAAGTTCATAGGTTCATAGGTTCATAGGTTGGTACTAGGCTATCGGCCCTAGGGCCTATGCAAGCCTAGCCATAACAATTCCCTGTATATTTTTTCCCACAATATTTACTTCACTGGACCCCTGTCTAGCAGGGCGACTGACATGATCCCAGGGTGAATTTCCTTTCTCCCATCCAGTCATCAAGGTTCCTTTTGAAGAGGGCCAATGAGGCGCTCTGCTTGACATGTATTAGCAGTCTATTCCAGAGTATGGGGAGTTTCTGGGTCAGGAACCTATCCCTCCAGCATGTTTGTTCATTGTGTATCGTATTGCAATTGTGTATCGTATTGCACTTGTTAACCTTAGATGTGACTCAGTATATCCATCATATTGCATAATAGTAATGCTGGCAGTAATTGCTCAGAGCAGCAGGATTAAATGAAAAAAGAGGCTTCAATATATTAGGTATTATGGTTGGTGTCCATATTAATAAGTCTCACAGCTGCAGGATACAAACTGTTTCTGAATCTGGCAGTCCTATAGCAGAAGCTGCAGTACCTCCTTCCAGAAGGAAGTTGTGAGAAGCAGTTGTGGGCCGGATGGGTCGAACCAGCAAGTATTTTATATGTTCTCTTTCTTGCTCTTGTAAAGAAAAGCTCCTGAGTAGAAGACAGGTTTGTGCCCAAGATTTTCTCTGCCACCCTCACCACCTTCTGTGTTTTCTTGTTCTAAGCAATTGTGCAGTTGTCGAACCATGCTATGAAGTTGCTAGTGAGGATGCTCTCGATAGCTCCCTTGTAAAATGTGGTAAGAGCAGACAGTGGGAGCCTGGCCTTTTTGAACTTTCACAGGAGGTGAAGCCTCTTTTGAGTCTTCTTGACTATATGGTTGGTGTTAGCAGTCAAGGAGAGGTCATCAGAGATGTGAAGGCCCAGGAATTTGGTTGTTTTGACTTTCTCTACTACCACCCCTTTGATAGTGAGAGGTTGGTGAACTGTTGCCTTTCTCCTGAAGTCCATAATCATTTCTTTGGTCTTATTAACATTCCGGTCCAGATTGTTCCTGTCACACCAGGCAATCAAAGCGTTCACCTCATCCCTGTAGTTATGTTCATTCCCACCACTAATGAGACCCATGACTGTGGTATCATCAGCAAATTTTATATGGTCTGACTTATGTTTTGCAGTGCAGTCATGGGTGAGTTTGGGGAACAGCAAGGGGCTGAGCACACAACCTTGGGGAACACCAGTATTCAGGACCCTCCGTGTGAGAGGTGTTGTTTTCAGTGCATGTCCACTGGGTCTACCAATCAGAAAGTCAAGAATCCAGTTACATAGGTGCTTCTTTATCCCGAGTTTCATGAGCTTATCCACCAGCTGCATCTGAATCACAGTGTTGAACCCAGAACTGAAGTCAATGTACAGCATCCTTACGTAGTTGTTCCTCCCTTCTAGGTGTTTTAATACAAGGTGTAGTGTGACTGATATAGCATCCGCAGTTGATCTGTTTGCCTGGTATGCAAACTAGACTGGATCGAAGGACTTAGACAGACTCACAGATAGATGTTTCTTCACAATCCTCTCAAAGCACTTCATAACATTTGAGGTTAAGGCGACCGGCCTGAAGTGATCCCATTGGATTCACTAACTTTTCAGGGTGGTGAGTGATGCCATGGCATTACTGGCTTTGGTGGTAAATGTTGGCTTGTATATAATGATCTAAAGAGGAATCATTCAGACCTTCTCCTCCAGTGGGAAGAAATGTACTATGTTATGTCTGAGTACACAATGTAGACATGCTAGGCAATGTCTTCTTACAATGGCATGTTACACAACTCACCTGATACATCCACTGCAGACAGGTGGATAGTTGTAACCTGTGCTGCAAGTGTATGTGGTTGCAGTCCTCCTGTTCCTCAGTGACAGTAATTCACATGGTCATGTGGAACTACATCAGACACATTTGTTAATAATCTCCTACTGACATAGACAGCAAACACTCAGGCAGTTCTGTCGAGCCTAGCTTCCACATCCAATACATCACCTGGGAATAGTGTCCTGTCATTTTTTCCTCTTCACTGAGCATTACAAGGAACTGCTCAGTCTGTGTTAGCCAGTGATGCCTTGTGGGATCATTTCTACTAGTTGTCCAGTCTGTCTTGTGAGATCAGCTCCAGTGGTTTGCCTTTCTGCATCTAAAACATATACACTGTCCTTCATACGGAAGATCGTGCAGGTGAGCTTGTGATACACCTGCACCACTTCTGGTTGTGTTGACCAACTTTATGCGTCTGCTGCACTATTTCTCACCACACCTGGTTCATGAAAGCCTTGTCTACCCTATTCTTCTAGAATACTGTCCTGCCATCATGCATAGGGCCTACAGTAGAATCTCAACCACGTGTGGAGTGATTTTTTTATGCTGTTTTTCTTTTGGCACCAAGACAACTCTAGTACACCTGAATAAACACATGTGGTTCACTATGTGTATACAGAGCTTTCTATGACTGACAAAAACAGCCACCTCATTGCCCCCTTGCCCTTGCTGTGGTGTCTGCAACATGTGGAATTGAATCCTAACTATCAATTTCATTTCAGGATCTGACCTGTTAAGTAGACATGGCAGCTGCAGGATCTGTGTGTGGTAGGACTCCTGTGCGGTGAAAACAGGGAGATTAAGATTGTTTTGTACCCTTTGTACATACAGTAGAAGGAACACATGGTGGGGAACAGTTATAAATGCCCTGTGTATAAGGCTGGTACCTGGCACTCACTTGTCAGGATGGTGAGTGATGCCCTGGCATCACTGGCTCAGTTGGGAAATGTTGGCTCATATATAATGATCTAAAGTGGAATCTTTTAAACCTTCGCCTCCAATGGGAAGAAGAGATTAAGGACAGATAGCTTCCATATTACTGTTAAGCTTCCATTGTTTGTGGAGCCATTGTACAGTAGGCCATAAATTATAGGTATGTGGCCTTTCTGCTGTCATGGCTATGCTGTGTTCATTAATGTATTTTTGTGTCTTGTAGTGGTGGAGGAAATTATAGAAAATAAACTTGCCTCACAGAGGAGGTAGTTTCAATTATCCAGATAGTAGGTAAGTGTGCTGTGCTGCTGTCAGAACTGTATTGGTACTTACCCTTCGTACCACAGCACTGACCACATTTTTGCTCTATTTAAGAACTCACAGTTGCATACTTCTTCAATGTTTGTAACACTGTTATGTTTTTAGTGCATTTGTTACTGTGCTAATGTTCAACTTAACCGTGACAGTTATTCTTGAAACTGCCATATGTATGACAAACACACTGACTCTGTGTACCACTGAAGATAGGCTTTTCCTTTGTACTACTGAAGTGTTTTATTGATCCCTGCACATCAAGATTACTGTTGACATTTGCATAGTTTTTCATTGCCCTTTTATAATGCACGGACCAGCTTTTCTTTCTGTTTTAAGAACTCACCATTGCATACCTCTTCAGTGTTTGTAGGCTGCAATGCTTTAATGTATTTGTAACTGTACTAATATCCTTCACTGTGACGGTTATTCCTGAAGTTTAACAACTGTGCTGAAACTGTGTAGCATTGCAGTGAAACTCATTTTTTCTTTTGGCCTATTGATTAGCCATCCATTGTTTACTAATATTGCTAGTTTTAGGCATATTGATTGTGCTACTGGCCTAACCTGTACCCCACATATCCTTGGATTTGCCTTGCCCTACTGTGTGACAAGTCAACATATCCCTGTTTTTCACAATGGTAACCACTTAGTTTGTTCAGTTTGATTATTTCTTCTTTGCTTCATTGTCCATCCATAGAGTTTGCCACTGTTCTATTCACTGGTGACAGTGGCCCCACCATTCAAATCCTCTGGTTTTATCCCCAGTCATGTTGTAAATGTTCTCCAGCCATTGATATAAATGCTGCTCCACTTTTTTTTACTCCCTGTTTTAATAAAGTGTTCCATATCATATTGATCATTGCTGTTTGTGTCCTGTTTTCTTTTATTGTCATAGTCTTCTTTTAATTACGTTGCTTTGTTGCTTTATTTTCTCCATTTATTTTCATGGTTTTCTGTAGAATCAGCCCTAGAGCAGGCAACAGTGAGGCAGTGGCCATTGTCCCCTGAACCAACTGTTGGGTCCCCAGCAGTTCCTAGGCTAGCCTTAGTGCAGGGTGATAATGTTCATCTTGTGTAAGATGACCTGAAGGAATTGCTAGTGGTCTCCGTTACTGTTTCAATGGTGAAAGGAATAGGCTTCTCACTCTGGAGTGGCATGGAGCACCCCTTATGTGTTTCCAAGGTGATCAGGACTGAGGTGTACTGAGGTCGACCTGTGGCTCAGTACCCTTATTGACACTCTGGAGAACATCTGTCTGTGACTGGCAAAGTGATATAGCCACTGGCCTTAATCACTGGCCCATCAAAAAGAGAGCCTGTCCATGATGTCAGCCTCATAGGGAACTGAATTCTGGCTGAGCTCCCTCTTGGGCTGACTTGGCAGACTATTCTAACTCCAAACTATCCACCATCATGGTGTTCCCTATACTCACCCCCCATGTTGTCCAGTCCTCCTCATCATCAGATGTCCGCTTTCTGTCATTGTCTGTGTTACTCAGTTGTGAACCTGCTATTGTATCAGTCCATCTCCTGTCAGTTTTTGTCTGTGTTATTTGTTTGTGTGTCTACCCCTGCAGCCAACCTTATGCCTTCATTTTTACCTGAAAATTCCCAATGTTTCCATCTTGCCTCATTACGTGTTTTCTAAAGCATAAGAGGGTACCTGTCCGACAAAAAAAAATAAAAAAAAAAGAATACCCTCCTTTCCCCACCACCATACCAATCTTCCATTTCCTGTGTCCTTTGATTCGTTCCCCTGCTTGCTGTTTCCCCTTTCTGACTGTCTTGTCACCACATTTCCTTTCAATTTATGAAACAAAACCAATTGGCACTTTGATGTATGGCCCTAGTGTGGAATCCCAGCTGTATCTATGAAGCATATATGTGGTGATTCTATGCACATGTGACTGCATATTACATTGAGCATACAAGCTTCATGCTAATGTGCCCAGGTTATGTGGCCATTCACAGCACAGTTACTATCTTCGTGACTGTGCAGATTCATTATATATAGCACTGTCTGTCCATGCATGCCTATGCTATAGTTGGACATGAGCATGTCTAATCCCCATTATGCAAATTTGAATGTATTAGTTATCTCAGCAGTTGTGTTATTATTATTTCTGAGTATTCCCATCATCTCCATTGAAAGGCCACAAGAATGAAGACCAGAATGATCCTGAAACCTAAAAACTAAAACAAATTAATCTTCAGGAGAATAAAAAATTGACCCACTTAAATAAGGAATGGAAGAATAATTAATAAACTTAGAAAAATTACAACCCCAGTAGGAAAGAACATTACACCCATGTTGTGATCTGCAGAAGCATGGCTATAAAGAAAACCAATAAAAATGATTTGAAACATTTCACATTAAAGTAATAAAAAAAATCAAGTCTCCTTAATACAAAGTGAAAGTGAAAGTAAACAAAAATATGATTAATGTTATTCCACAAAATGTATAAAGAAAATTGTATGTAACTTAAGGGCACTGAAAGCAATGTGAAACATTAAAATTATAATAAAAGCAGTTACATGGAATATGCTAGTGTTTTATTTTAGATCTGCAACATCTAAATATTATGAATAAGGAACATGATGCTATGTATATTCTTGGCTTCATCACCACTCATCATAAAACTTCTCTATCCCCACATAATAAGTTATTTTGCGTATCTAACATCATAATGCTACATATTCCAAACACACACACACACACATATATATATATATATATATATATATATATATATATATATATATATATATATATAAAATGCACCCCGCCATGCTATACCAACATGTAAACAGCTTCATAGATGCAGCTTTCCCCTGCAGGAATAAGTACAGAGCTTCTTCTTCTTTTCCCAGTTAGGAGTCACCACAGTGGATCATCTGTCCGCTCATGATTGTCAGTGGAGTTTTACAGTGTCAAGTTGCCAGCCCAGCACCCAACCTTCCACAGAAGGCACACACTCACACCTAGGGCCAATTTAGAGTGTCCAATCCACCTACTGCATGTCTTTGGGAGGAAACTGGAGCACCCAGAGGAAATCCACACAACCACAGGGAGGACATGCAGACTCCACACAGAAGGCACACCAGCTGAGAATTGAACCGGGGAACCTCTTGCTGTGAGACGGCAACACTAACTGCTGCACCACCATGGCCACCCAGGAATAAGTATAGAGCAACTTTACAATAAAAGGAAGAGAATTTTGACCAAAAGTAAGAAGAGTAATTCCCAAAGTGATTGAGACATTGTCACTGAAATAAAGAAACAACTCAGGATCTTAAAATCCACTAAAAATTACCAAGCTCAAATCCGAGGCTAAAATTGCTACTCGAGCCAAAGACAATCACAAGGCCTTTGTTTAATTAGGTTAATAATCTCAAAAGCAATGTTAAATACACTGAGCCTGAAGATACAGTGAACCTACAGGCTGATAAATTTAGCTTTAACTTTACCACTTCCTTTTTCCCTCCATCTGATACTGGCTCATCTCCGACTGTCACACAAGGTCAGGTCCTAAAAGTGCTGGAAATACTCTATCAATGGGTCCTTACAATATCCTTGGATGCATGTAAAATAGGATGAAGCATGATTTAGCCCCCTCCCCCAATAAGACTATTCAACATGAGCCTCCATACAGGTTTTGTACCAGCCAAATGAAGAACAGCTAAAGTCATTTTCCTGCATAAAGGAAGACTTTCCACAGACCCATAAGTTTGACAAGCTTTTAAGCAAAGCCATAGAAAGACTTATCATGGAACTGATCAATAAGGACATATGGAACCAACAAACACTAGACCTGTCTCAGTTTGGATTCATCAAGGGCAGGTCATGGTTATTCATTCTGGAGGACTTTTTAGAAAAGGTCACCAAAGCAATAGATGAAGATAAGATGGAATATACTACATACTTTGACCTGTCCAAAACTTTTACCACAACCCCCTACTCAGGGATAGTAGAAAAGCTAAATAGACTGCAGATAAACTTCAATGTCACCCTCTGGATTGCAATCTGGCTCACAGATAGGATGCAGGAAATCAAAATAAGAAATGTTAACTAAATTAAGAGAACAATCATCAGTGGAGTCCCCCAGGGTTCTATACTTGAACCTCTCCTGTTTGTATTCTACTTCTCTGATATAAATGTTTGCAGACAACTGCAAGCTAGGAGCAGGAACTGGATCCCCATATGCCATTCTGCAGGAAGGTTTTTCTGAAAGAAATAACTGGTACCAAAATCATGGACTGAAACTAAATGCCAAAAAATGCATTATTGTGTCCTTTGAGAAGTTATCTACCCTGGAGAACTACTGCATTGAAAATACACCCCCAACACTTGACCAAGTTGTTCAAAATATGGGAATTTATGTGGACAGTGACCTAACTTTTGACCAACATCTGTCCATTTTCATAAGAAAGTCCTATATTACACAGCTTATAAACAAAGGGGTTGTGTCTAGATCTAAGGAATTCTGTCTCCCTTTATTCAGCTCTCATTATGCCAGTCATTGAGTATAATGCCCCTTTGCCGTGTATCTGTCTAGACACATGCAACAACTGGAATGTCCATAGAAATACCTTAGTAAAATGATACAAGGTCTAAATAATATGTCCTACATGGACTGACTCAAAGCCCTGTCACTATACTTGGTATCCTACAACTACTATTATCTGTGTCTGGCATACAAGGCATCCTCTGACCCAGTGCTAATGAATCTACTACAAATCAGCAAGTCAAATGGCATCAGAAATATTCAGTCTAGAGATTTACACCTTTTCTGCAACAGCAAAAGAATGGGTTGGAGGAACAGGTATATCTCACAGAGGATACAGCTGCTTTGGAACAGACTCCCCATCTATGTAAAACAAAGCTCATCTGCGTCCATAACCAAGTGCAACTTGGATTTATGGATGGAATACAGAAAATTTACCCAAGGACTGCCCCCTGAACTACAAATGGATAGAGGCAATAGTTAAATGCTTTCTCCTATGCACGGGTCTCCCTCAGATTATCTATTGTATGATCCCAGTTATTCTCATTAGGAATAATAAATAATTATCAGTTGTGGGATGGGTAAAGCCAATCTCTGACCAAATGGGATAGGTTATTTCAAGCACCAAAAGGGAAACTGGCTAGGCTTAATATATATACATTAGATATTGATGGATATATCTATATCCATATCTATATCTATATCTATATTTATATAGATAAACTACTTATGATCAAATACACCCAACACTGAGTGGCAAAACATCGATGGAAAAACATTGAAAACATTGACACACCGGTATGCATGCATGCACTGATAAACAGCCTTGGCACATGCAAAACTTATAATTTAAATAAAAAAACAGATTTGCAGGCCCCCACCCATATCCCTATGTGGGGGAGGGGGTTGTTCCTCCCACACACACCCTACTAATTACATATACTAACTCTGAAGCTGCACAAATATGGAGTAAGGCCATAGTCCTCAACCATGGCAATTGTGTGATCTCACATACCTGTCGATCAACTGTTTATTCAACCCTATGCAATCAACTAAACAGCTGTCATCCAAAACCACACTTGGCATACTGTGTAAATATGTGTGTGTGTGTGTGTGTGTGTGTGTGTGTGTGTGTGTGTGTGTGTGTGTGTGTGTGTGTGTGTGTGTGTATATATACATATATATATATATATATATATATATATATATATATACACAAACATATACATATATAGATACATACATACATAGATAAATATGGTTTTCTGTCCAAAACATGAATGCCCCTACTTCCATTTTAGACTTACTTTTTTTGTAATATATTGCAACAGGGTTATTAACATAACAAAAGATATTTGTGATAGTTCAGGTTCCTAAATACAAAGCTCATGTAGTCTGTTATCTACAGAAACGGCAAGATATGTTAATAACCTTTGGTGTGTATAAAGAAATAAGTGTTTTATACTGCATGATTTGTGTGAAAATATAAATATATACAGGTGAGTGTATGATGATTAGTTGCACAAAATCTTGATGGAAACCCAGAAGCCCATCAACTACTCAAACTATTGAAAACTGGAAAAAAAAAGAACACAACGAGAATAAAACAATAACATTTTAAAGGCCACTATCATCCATACACACTTTGGCGGGAATTTAATAAAGTCTACGCAGTGCTTTTTACCGTGTAGGCATCGTGCCATGCTGCTTACATGAACGTAAGCAGGTGTGCAATCCAGTAAGCACTGCTGGGCAGCACACATGCACGAGCCAAGGCAGGAAGTTCTGTGGCATGAAATTCACTTCATAAGCAGGTGAATCTCATGCCAATGAGGCAGGTAGAGTGATCCAGCAAGCAGATAGGCAGCCCTGCAGACCCCATGTCAGTGTCCATAGTGTACACAGAAATATTTCGTATACAGGACTGTAGACAGACAAAAGGAGCTGTAAAAATGTAGGTAGATGGACAGAAATGGCATAGCACACACAGATATGAGCAAAAATATCCTCTGTGTGTTTCATATGTTACAGTAAATATGTTAAAATAATTTTTTTTTAAAATAATCTTGGCATGTTTGCAGGGTGTGCCACAGTGCAGAAACATGCCTTATTTAAAAAAAAAAAACGTGGAAAAATCAAATATTAATATCATGAGATAGAGAGATAGAAATGTATTACAGGACCCTGTGTGCAGTATCTTCAATGGTGCATTGGTGTTGCTAACATGGTAGGGCTTGAAAGTGTGTAGCATCCAGGTTGTGAGCACAGATTCCTATGCAAATGAGGTGGAGTTACTGAATAGCATAATGGGGTAATCGTGTCCGCAGATCCCCTCCGTGTAGGCAGAGAACCATGTTGGTGTCCACAGAGGAGGTAGCCGGCATCACTAACCTTTGAGCTGATTGGAGCATAGCTGCTCCTGTTTGAGTGGCATGCCACCATGCTGAGTGTGCAAGTTTGGGAGGATGTGCACTGACTGCTAAGCAGTGGTTACCTACTGGGCGCGCCTTTGCATGGTGTGCCACAGTGCTCAGAATATCTAAAAGGCCAGTGATATATTAATTAGTGTTGATCCTTGCTTAACTTAAACTAGGGTCATTAAATTATGTCAATGATATATTAGGCAGGTACAATGCATCACATGTAGGCAATCACACAGGTGGTACCTACAGTAGAGCACTATAAAGTATGCATATACCCTACATCTGATTTTCCCCCATACGTTGCACCATTGGAGTACAGACTTGGGAATTTTAACTGAAAGAATGCTAGGGACTGCTGCAGGTCTGCTACATTTGTATGTGTTAAATGCTGAAGTCAATGCTGCAGATGCTGCTGCTGACAAAAGGCCTAGGCAGAGAAGGAGAAGAGAGTTCAGGCCCAGGGTAACCTTCCAGGAGCTACATGAGCTGGAGATTATAGACAACTACAGGGTGGATAGGGACATACTACAAGAACTCACTGAGCTCTGCCGCCCTCAACTCAAGCCCAGAGCCAACAGAGGGGAACGCATCCCAGTGGAAACAAAGGTATGTGTAGCTCTTAGGATAATAACCACAGGTACATTCCAAAGACTAACTGGGGACATAATGGGGTCTCACAGGGATCAGCATCCAGGGTACTCCACCAGTTCCTGAATGCCATGCTATCACATGCCAGTGAGAACATTTATTTTCCCCTCACCCCTGAGGCAAGGACCAGCAATATGCAACACTTCTACCATGTAGCACACTACCCTGAGGTACTGGGTGCCATAGATTGCACTCATGTACACATCAAGACACCACCCGGTGAGGAGGGTAAAATCTATGTCAATCACAAGGGGTACCACTTCATCAACTGCTAGGTCATGTGCAATGTCCAGGGCATTATCATGAAAGAGTGTGCTGGCAGCTGTCATGTCTCCCATATCTGCCATGCATCACAGCTGTACCAGATGTTTGCTAGGGGGGCATCCCACATGACCATTTAGTGGGGGATGCTGGCTATTCACTGGAATCATGGATGATGACACCCATCAGAAATGCACACACACCCATGGAAGAATGCCATAATGAGGCACATACACAAACTATGAACATCATAGAGAGTGTGTTTTGGTTGCTGAAGTCATGGTTCCCGTGCCTCGATATATCTGGTGAAGCTCTGCAGTACTCTTCAGCCACATGTGCACATATGTTCACAGTATGTGCCATGCTATGCAATATAATCCAGCAGAAGCAGCTGCAGCAGGATCAGCATAGAGAAAGGATACACAGCCCCCCACCAGTGCCTAGGTCACTACAGCCAAACTCACAGGAGGACTCGGAGGAGGAGCCCCCTGATGATGTCCCTGTTGACAGAAGTAGGTGTGCCCAGTACTCCCTGGCATTGCCTAAGAGACAACGCATAGCACATTCACTGACAACCTAGGGCCCTAGGGACTGACACCTTACTCCTACTCACATACATATATTAAAATATCTGATGTCAGGCAGCCCACACAACCTGTACCTATCCATGTATTAGCTGTGTACTACTTGCATCACATAGAGTCAGCCCTGAACTACAGTTCTGTCATCTACTGCATTCTCAAGGTTAGTCTCTAATCTACACAGTAATTGTTAGGATTATTATGATAAGGTATTGTATGTATGGAACTGCTGCTGTTATGCAAGGAAATATAGTGGGGTATTTGGTCAGAGTTAACATCCACGTGGGACAACTGATACTCAGTCCAATAGTATGTGTTCCTTAATTTTCACTTGGCCTCATGGTTGGAATATTCACAACATCAGGCAAGGGAGATGTTAAACAGTGGGCACACATGATATTTGGGCTACTGTCTACCCAAGCTGATCATGTGCTGTTGTTCCCCCATCCCCAATACAGCAGTGTACCCATATAACTTCTTTAACAGAAAATCAGCTATGGTATATCAGTGGACCAGGCAATCTCAGGGCTGTAACACAGATAGCGCTCACACATTGTATGTCTCTCTTCACCCAGGATAACAATGTACGTATGCTGTTGATTGTGTGATGAATGCCCCCTCTCTGTCTAGTGACCTGTGTGACTCAGTGGTCTAGGAAAGCTAGAATGGGTGATGGTGTTGATGGTTCTAATCTGGAATTACTCACATCTTTTGCATGTGAGGCAGTAGTATGCTGGTGTTTTCACAGAATGTCGTACCTCCCAACCTCTTAGTGCAAGAAATCTGGACAAAGCCATAAAGATTGGGGGGACAAAGGCCCAAACATAGGGACAGAGTTTAAATATTGGTCACATAAACCTAGACAGTTGCTGGAATTAAAGGTGTTGCAGTAGTATATATTTTCTGATGGATATAAAGTCTGACACACAATTGTTTGTCTGTAGTTAGTAAAATGTATTGATGTCAACATTCAATAAAGCACCAGAAGACTACAAATGTGTGAGGAACAGACCAAACATATGAGGCAAAACTCTGGACATTCTGTGAAAATCAGCATAGCTTAGAGGTATACAGACTGTCAGTCTGCTGGTGATGTAACATTACCAACCTCAGTCACAAATTAAGTTCAGCAGACAGCTGGGAAATGCTGTGGACATTTTGAGTGAAGTGCAGTACTGCAAAAACAGGAGCAGATGTTAATGTCTGTGACATACAAAATCCTGGAGTGGAATACAGGTAGGTGTGGCTTGGAGTCACATTAGAAGTACTGACAGTCCCACTGGGCATGCCCGTGCACTTATTAAAAATGAGTGCAGTTCTGTTGGCCCTTCATAGAAATTACCTGTTATGTATAAATGTGTATACATACAGGCATATACATATACATATACATATCCGTCTGTCAGTATCTCTCTCTTACATGCATGGTATATCTATTGCTATGTAGTGTCAAATAGATATATACACTGAAATATATATATATATATATATATATATATATATATATATATATATATATATATATATATATATATATATCTATAGCTCTATATGTTAAAATGATACATAGACTTCCCCCATATATCTACATAACACATATACATATCATACACACATACACGGAGCTACATTTATATATACATCCCTGTTATATACAGAAATATGTGTGTGGATGTCTGCATTGTCTGACATATCCTAATAATGATGAGTAAACCGCATATCACATAGCCATAATGTTGCTCAAAGGATCCAAACTAAGGGTGCAACAGTACATAATCCACTTACCTGAAGACCCTTATGCCTGCTGGATGTCACCACGTAGACAGACACAGGTGAGCAGATGGTGTCAATGCATGTATGGAGAGGACACGTTGTCCCTGCCCACAGTGTTTCCTGTCTAACTGCAAGCAGCCACATATGGCCATACTGGTAATTGTACACACATAGCTAGGATAACAACAGTTATCTCACTGCTAGGATGCTAGATGCAGATAACAGTACAAACCAATATCACTCTGCAGGCCACAGATGCTGTTCAACACAAGCCTAGTTTATGTAATGCACAAGTACTGTGCCTGCAATAACATCTACAACAGACTTAAACTGTGGTGCGTAAGCCTAGATAGGTAGGGGTCCTAAGCTCACTGCAGCCCACTTGAAATGTGTGTGTGTGTGTGTGTGTGTGTGTGTGTGTGTGTGTGTGTGTGTGTGTATATACATATATATATATATATATATATATATATATATATATGTATATATATATATATATATATATCACTGCAAAACAACAGACATGCCCTTATGGGCTATCCAGCAGCAATGGTTATGCATGTTTTGGGCCTGTAGCTTGCTGCTGGCTTCCAAACTGCCCTCTTCCACAAGGCCTGATGATGTCAGCCACCTTAAGACTACCAGCTGATAGTGTCATATCTGATTCTCTCTGAACTATAACTGCAAAAGTGTTTCTGCTCCTTCAACTACACTCCTGTGATTACCCACTCTGGGAAACCTAGGTAACTGTTCCAGACTGGAACATACAAACATTCTACTCTGATTACATCTTAATAGCATATATATATATATATATATATATATATATATATATATATATATATATATATATATTCCATAACAAAACAGTATCGAGCTTACCAGGAGCAGGACCACGGCCTTGGACAACTACTGATGGATCTGTAAAAAGGTGAGGGTGAGGTAATTTCAGTACCTCCGCATGTTGCAGCACAACAAGGTAATACCTGAATATATCTCTCATGTACAGTAGCTACTGTGTTACTTGATGTTTTGGTGACATTCTGAGTATGAATGTACAACTGAGCTTAAACCCCTCCCCCACAGCACATAAGCCTGACACCCACGTAAAGGTATGTACAGCCTGACAGAATGACTGCTGCAGTATTACATTGGTGATCACAGTAAGCTTACCTACATGCTCCTCTGCTGTGGACACTGTGGCACCCACCTCTATGATGTATGGTGTGATGGATGCTTGGTTGCTGTTGTGGTTCCCTAGGTTCACCAGGAATTCCTCAGTGGCCATGAATAGTTGTTCCATTGCAGGCCCTCCACCAGTGACAGCACAGTCCCTGGCTACACGAGCTGCCCTTCATTATGCAGCATTCACCATGTCTGAAGTGCGGTGTTGAACCTGCTCATATGTCCTGTCTTGGTGGCCACTCTCATTCACATGCTGGAAAAGGTCTGCCCACAGTGCAGCGCGCTGTTCCCTATTATGCTTCCCCCTGGATAGGAGGATGTGATGATGCTGCCATAGACCTTGAAGTATTTTTTCCTTCTCCACATCTAAGAAGGGGGCATGCCATCTATGATACATTAGTCCTGAAAGACACAAAAAGGGAAACACATTGCAGGATCAAATACATGGATGTCCACTATGAACAGATGCAGCAAAAACAAGATGGTCGGCACTATCCACTGCTTGCTCACACATGTCATACCTCACAGTGTGACAACATACTAGGTGTGTGGATACAACTGAGATAGTATCACTACTGAGGTAGTTCCTTATGTGCCATGAGAGATTCTAGTGTATGATCATACACCCAACACTCGGATTCCATTGTGGTGTGTCCCCTAAGGCCAGCCACACAATAATATGTCATAAGACCAGTGCCAGACAAATAGCACGGTGCTATTATGACCACTATATTGGGACAGTCCAATAACACCAGTATGCCACACTGACAAAAGACAATGCAACCTTGATATACTGTACGTCCCCTGTATGTGTAAGACAGCAGTGCATCAATGACATGTCATTACCACAGGTCTACGACAGGCTTACTGCTATAATCTCTATTGCCCCATACCTCTATCCTCCCATCTGCATTCTGTTATACACAAAAAACAGTTACATACCTGGTGGAGTGCAGTACTCCTCTGTTGAAATGTGCTACTAGTAATGTTTTGCAAAGGTGTGCTCTGTGTGAGGTAAGTCTCATACAGAATGTTTCCCCATAGCCAGCTGCTTGCATTTTAACATGCTTCTCATTAGCAGGTAATTGCCGCTAAACCATTCTGTGACTCAAATATTAATTGCAGTCAAAAAAACTGACTTGCACTATCATTAGTCAATGACATGCGACCACTGTGCAATATATGACCTTCATGTAGAACAGGGACCCTTTCTTAGGTGTTGAAATGGACATTACTGGGGTGAGGAGACTACATTGTCACAGAGGGTAGGTCTGTAGCAGAAACCTTTACATAGAGCTGTGTGTACCACAGGCTGTAGCTGCTGCTGCAGGTAATACACATAGGCAGAGAGTGTGAACATTTTGGAGGAAAACAAGCTGTAAGTGTGATTTGTGGGGGAAATGTGATTTATTATTATGTGTTATTATGGTTTCTTATTGACATATCTTGTTAAATTTACCATTTTGTTTGCCTTATGTGGTTTATTATTGTTATTTGTTATTATGCTGTCATATTAACATATCTTGTTAAATTAACCATGTGGTTGCCCTTATGCTTTAACTGTTACTGGCATGCTGTTAGCATAATGACTGTTCTGCTGTTTCATGTTGTATCATACATAATATACATTGCTATGCAATTGGGTTAATTAATACTAACAATTATTTGTTCATAACTAACCCCAGCTTATCGCTATACCTCAATTACCACAGTACGTTAAGGTAAGCCGTTTCCAGCTGATCCCACCTACCTTGCTTAAACCAGCCGTGGCACTGGGTCCCAGCACATCTGGGACCAAGACCAGTGGGGCCCCCTCTGCTGCCCCTGCAATACCTGTGGCATCGAGAAGTGCCACCTCATGGGACAGGCCCCCTCTGGGAGTAGTGTCATAGGGGGAGTTGTCACCTGGTCTGAGCTGCTGGTCTTTGTGTACAGGATAGTCCACTGTGGCTATGACTGCTGCCTGCACCAGATTGAGGGCATACTGGCCAACCTGGTGGGGTAGCCCTGCCCTGGTGCCTAGCCTCCAGCACTGCCACCCCCGGGGTAGTGAAGCAGCTGTGCCGACAATCGCATGGGTGGGGATGTGAGTCATGCTGCTGCCATCTGGAGGCTGATGGGACTTGCATTCCACAACACCCTCCATATCCAAGTTGTTCAACCCCTTCATGCGTCACACACCACCCCTGTCTGCTGTTATGTTTGTCTTGTCTGTTTGCAAATGCATCCTCACCTACCCAACTTACTTCCCCCACATTTACCTAGGTCCCTTCCCCAACATTCCACTCTCACCTTAAAAAAAAATGAGCACCTGCCCCCCCCCCAAAAAAAAAAAACATTTTTGGCCCATAAATAGCTTTCTATTTTGCACATGTGTCCACTGGACACATGTAATTTGGTCCAATTGGGTTGACAGCACAGTTATGTTGTCCTCACCCCTCTCTCCGGGGTTTGAGAATCCAAATTCATCTACAAATTCTGTCAAAGTGCACAGTTGTTGTACAAAACATGAATCATTATGGTTCTATCCTACACCCTTCCTGCACATCCCTCCCTGCTTTTCACTATGTTTTTCCCTCTGCTTGCTCCCATTTCACCACTTTCCTATCTCCCTTTCTTTATTTTCTTTATATCTTTTAGCAGCACTGTGCAGCATCACGAAGCTTCGCTCAGCTCAGCTAAAGAGAGTTATAATGACTATGTGTGTTTCTAACATTGTAAGACACATGTACAAAACAAACATCTCTGCCATGTTTCAAACCCAAGCCCATCAGACCTGCAGTATATTGCAGTAACCTGCCACACCACACAACTCTTACTTAAAGCAGCTGGATTAAACACAACATGGTAATTGCAAATGACAGTCATTAGGTGTGTTTCAGTGGAGCTGCATACTGTGCCGCACTGTGCAAACTGGAATAAAAAGTAATGGAAAAAAGTGGGAGTGTATCTTGGTCTCTGATGCAATAGTACATGACTAGACAGTCTAAGACATAATAATGGATGTAACAGAGGCTTATGATGGCAGGTAAATGTGCCCTTTTATTAGCAACATATAGAAAGTCACCTGCTAAGGCATTCATGGCAAAATACATAATAAACTGGGACTCTGGTGCAGTAATACATCTATATAAAGCCATGCATATACTGATGGATATAGAAAATGTTTGCCACAGCCTGTATGTGTGCACATATATCTTTCAAATACACCAGCAATAGCAGTGACTCAGTAGCTCAGTTTGTTAAATGCCTTGCATGCAGTACATTTTGCCATACACAGTCCTGGGTTCAAATCCAGTGTTGTGTTGCATTTCAATTACATTATTGTGAAGAGAGCAATTAATGAATGACTCTTGCACTCATTATCCACACGAAGCATTGCAAAGTAAATAACTGCTTTTCAGTGCTGGATTTCACAGGCCTGCAGGTAGGGACACACTTCATATTTCTGTATAACATTACTGTATGTCACCTAGTCCTCTGTTATTGACACAGTTGGCTAACATACGTACCTCAAACACATGCCATAATTGGAGTGTAAAGAGTACCCTCACCCTGGGTCTGCCTCTACAACAAGGCTGACACAGCTGACACATATTTTATAGGTTCATAGGTAGGTACTAGGCTATCAGCCCAAGGGCCTACGTAAGCCTAGCCAGCAAGGTACCATAGCTTATGCCACCCAAGAAAGTTATTTTCCTATGCCACTGTCCAGCAGAGACACAGAAGTGATCCCCGGGGTGTATATCCTATTTCCCATCCACGCATCAAGATTTTTCTTGAAGAGTGCTAATGAAGAAATTTGCTTGACATAGATGGGTAGCTTGTTCCAGAGTATAGGAAGTCTCTGGGACAGGAATCTATCCCTCCAGTGTGTCCTGTTTATTGTGGTGACAAGATTTAGATCCCTAGAGCGTGTAGCTTGGAGGGATTGGGATTTCTTTAGGCATAGCACGTCCAACAGCTCTAGGTTTGACATAGCTTTATATGTTAGGCAGAGATCACCTCGGAGTAGGCAATATGCTATGGAGTAAAGCTGGAGTTTTTGAGGTGGTCAGTGTAGGGCATTTGTTTGAGGCCAGTAATCCTCTTTGTGAGGTACTTCTGTGGCCTCTCCAGCTGCTGCAGATGTCTTGTGAGGTAAATTCCAAAAGGGGCATTGCACTCTATAATGGGTCTAATGACTGACGAGTAGAGGGGAACAATGACCTCTTTTTTCCTGGATGAGAACCCTTTTATGATTAATGTTAATAGTAAACCATATTAATACATAGCAATATTAAATGCATGCAGATAAGGGGTGGGGAGAGAGACAGAAAAACAGTTCATTAGTGACATTGCAGATTATATCCCTGAAAACAGCAGTAATATTAACTCTACAGGTGTGTATTGTCAGTTTTGTGTACAATGACAACAAGTGTCTTATAGATGATGTAGCACGTACATACCTCTCAAGCTGTTTAATGGGACAGTATGAACCAAGCAATAACAAATGCAGGTACACCACTAGACAGAACACTTACACATCATATGGACTTATATAACTACCAAAGTGTTCTGTAAGCATATTTAGTAATACTTTGCATTCTAAGTGATAATCTTTGTGGTAATCCTGTGACAGATGGATTGCGCAACATTAATTACAGTACGAGATATTGTGACACTTGAGAGGCATGTTTGTATACAGTTCATAAACTCAACAACTGTCATGCCTTAGTTGCCAGGCATGGGAATAGAACCTAATAACTGTGACTGCAGGGGAGATCTGCAAATAATGTAATAAATGACTGCAGCAGTTTAGTACAGACATGCAAGGAATACAGCCATACTGGAAGTCAACAGATTTATTTATGAATCAACAGTGCTGGTGAGCACATTATTCTTATTGATTTTAAAACTGTGAAATCTAAACACAATATCTGCTCATAACATGGGCTACCTCACTCATATACCTTTTGTTCCTGGGGAAAGAGACAATGTGAGCATTATGTGACTGATAGTGTGCTGGAGATAACCTTGAACCATACTATGACTTGAGCAATACAAGTTACAGAATATTCTTTTTGCATTCTAAAACTATTACAGTGTTATAATTGACTGCACTGACAGTAGAACTCACATGCATGGAATACAATTGTTCTGCATATATTAAAACAGCTTTATTGTAGTATCAACTTTATTGTAGATATACACACATAATATTGGCCCATGGAGTGAGCTACCTCACCCATATACCTTTATTACCTGAAGTAGGAGGAACAGAGAGCATTATGTCACTGATATTGGCCTGGAGACAACCTTGGACAGTACCACAAGTTAAGCAATGCAGTTTGCAGACCATTAGTTTTGCATTCTACAGCTATTACAGTGTTACACTTGACTGTGGGAACCTTACCATAGACAAACAATGCATACAGCTCTACTGCCATGCTTATGAGAACACAATCTTGCTGAACACCATTTTTCTTACTGTTATTGGTATCGTTTGTTGTTTATGGAACATCAGTTGGTTTTGTTCATATATTGCACTACAGCTCTAATTGCCCATTTATTGCACTACAGGTCTACCTGCCCATTTATTGCACTACAGTTTTTCTTGTGTATACTTTATCGCAGTAAATGCTTTAGTCTTCTTGCTTATTGTACTACAGTTAGCATACTACATCCATACTTACCATGCTCATAATGCAATCTGGCCAGGCGCCCGGCATCGGACTCAACATTGCGAGCCCCCTCAGCTGCGGCTGTTGGGAGAGAAGCACACCATTATGTATACCAGTTTTGCAGACATTCAGCTTGCATATTAGTAGAGCAGAGGACAAATTATTTACATATTTGTGGGGAGTTCCCTGCTCTTGCCTCTTGGACCCAGGTATCGAAGATTCCCCTCTTTTCCTTTTCAGGTTGTTATAATGGTAATGACACTGCTCACCTTTGCAGAAATACCAGTAACACAGGTCAGTTCCCTGACCAAACAGTCCCTGGCCTCCGCCTTACACTCTGAGCCCTGGAATCCACCCTGCATCAGTCTGGTTCATGGTTTTTAACAAGGAGCCCGACCATGACTCTGGACTCCTGAATACCCCACCTCTGCACCCAAAAGTGCACACCTTTGCAAACACCGCCAGCCATACCCACGGTTGATTGAACTCCAATGAGTGTTGCAGAATTCCCGTCTATTGGGCTTAATATAGGCTGGTTTCCCACCCTTGCACATCATTCATCAACATTCCAAAAAGAGCAGCATCACTTAGCATCACACAAACCAGCTAAGCAAAGGCAAGCAGCATGAAAACTCACAGAATCATGAATTTAGAGAAGCTTAGCACCATGCAAACATTGTTAGCCATTAGCCTGTTTATACACTGCTTAGCATGAATGAGCAATGCTTAAAAGAGCAGACCAGTGCCAAAATTCACAATAGTTGCATAAAATTACGAAAAAATATTACATTCATTTACAGACATTTTCTGCATGTTATAGACTCAAACCCAGGACCTACTACACTTAAGACAGTAACTCTACCCATGCAGCTAGTTGGATGTTATAAAAATTAGTATACCTTCACATATACTACTAGGTTACCTGTTAACATTGCTGAGCACCATGCTGCATGGCTCAAACATGCTTAAACACACCTATAAATAAATAATTAATTATATCTGGTTTCTATTTTTAGATGTCTGGCAGGTGCCGGCCATGTATGTCTAAGCTCCACTTAGCTCTGTTGCTCTCCGCACCTCGCAAACAAAAATAAAAAAAAAAATATTATGATAATTATTTACATCCAGTTTCTATTTTTAGATGTCTGCCAGGTTTCAGCTGTCTATATGTGAGCACAGCTTGGCATTGCTGTGCTCCATGCTGTGCAAACATGCAGTGTAAAAAAAAAAAAATAATTAAAAAAATATATCTTAAAAATGGCATATTATACAGTTAACACACTTAACAACATTACAACAGTGGTGGGGAATATTACAGCAAGGCTCACACTCATCTGCAGCCATGGGTAGCCACTACACCTCTCCCTACACTGATTCAATATCCATGTTCCTTGGCAGCGCCCCATTATTCATATGCATGGCGCACTGCCAAGGAGGAACTGTGGCCATATACATGGATACATACACTGCTCTTACATGGATTTTATTAAATCCTAGGGTTTGCCTGTATAGAGATACTGCTAAGGTAAGGATGTTTGCAAACTTAATGTGGCAGGTTTAGGAGTTTGGGTTAGAGGCAAAAGTATGGTTAGGATTAGCACACATGAGTATGGTGGGCAGGAGGCCTACTGTTTTAATTTTGACATTTTTTGTATAACTGGAGACCTGTAATCATTTACTGATCTTGTTTAAGACTCTTCCCTTGCTTTTGCATAATATTACTGTATAACAATCCAGTATAAAATACTTTATAGATATTTGATTACTGACAGTCCTACATCAGCAGTGCTAAAAATTATAGCAACACAATTACGCTATGGAGGACAAGCCCCCCATAGTACTCTTGCAGAGAAAACACAGCTGCATTCCCAAACATATGCTTTCTAACTGTTGCATGATGGGGAAAGTGAAATATATTACCTCTGCAAAAACATCTGTTGAAAAGTGCTATCTCAAAAACAAAAGAGGTAAAATTTTTCAAGTCTACCCTCATCAGATCTTTCTGCATCAGTAAATACACTGTCAACAACTTCTTTGAAGAATAAAAATATTTCTGTAGAAAACCCTACAGTAATATTAATGTATCTCTAGGTATACTAATGAACTGTGATACAGAAAAAATGTGTCTACACCTAGCATTATTTCTTATTTAAACTACACTGCATTATTATAAGCTTTGCTGGATCCCATATTGTCTTTTCTATGGATTTCAGAAATGGTTATTTTTCATTTTGCATAATTTCCAGGATGCCTCACATTGATCATGAATTAGTTTTCCTTAGTATAGCAGTTTTCAGTGACATTAATCAATTTTTACATAATCTATGATCACAGTTTAAAGGGAAATTTGGTTTTCATATATTTTTATGAGATGCAAGTGGCATATTAATGTATTGTAGTAGTGTTATGAAATCTCATGTTATAATATTAATGTACAGAACAGGTCTACCAATTACACATTTGTGTTAATTTCTAATTTATTCAGTCACTTTTACTCATCCATGCTCCTCTGTAACTGTCTAACTACACGTAATTTTGAGTGGAAGGTAGTAACACATATTGATGTTGGTATACATTTCTTGTTTTGCTAATGACCCATATACAATAAATTTAATCAGCGACTGACTGAGATTTTTTCATATAAAATCCTTTATTCAACTCTTTTTTCTACAGTAATAGACTTCTTCAGAAACAAAGACTAAAACGTTTCTACCTTCAACACACATTTAAATAATCATTTAAAATCAATTAACCTATAAAATCATCCACCTAATTAATGCTAATAAAACATTTAAAAACCGCTTAATTTTCATAAAGGCTATTATATATATATATATATATATATATATATATATATATATATATATATACATGTACATATAAATATAAAAAACATTTAACTAGTAATTAATTTATATTAATGGTTTCATTTAAACCCCGAAGTTTATCTGCATTTAACTTTATTTGCCACTCTGTGTCTTTCTTCTCTATATCATTTTTATAATTACCTAGTCTTTTAATGCAGATAAACCTCTGGGGTTAAATGATACCATTAATAAAAAATGTTTTTTTGAGAGACAGAAGACTTGCCATAAGAAATTAATTAATAGTTATTTTTTTTATATTTATATGTACATGTATATATAATAGCCTTTTTGGAAATTAAGGGTTTTTAAAGGTGTGTTGAAGGTGGAAACTTTTTAATCTTTGTTTCTGAAGTAGTCTATTATTGTAGACAAAAGCATTGAATAAATGATTTTATACACTAAAATCTCAGTTATTCGATGGTTAAATTTGTGTTTTTTTTGTTTATTTTGTTATTGGTTATTCCACGTTGGATTAGTTACAGTTTTTTGGTATGACCCATATACAGTGTTCATAGCTTCTCTCACTATGACTGCTGTGTTAAATAAGGATACTTCTTTGTCATTTCTCACTCAGTCTTCACGATTTTTTCATGTATAAGGATTATAAGGTGCAAAAGTGTCCTTTTAGTGAAAAAAAAACTCCTCACCTCAATGTAATCAACTTTTTGTCACACCTATTCTTCTTCCTACAATATCACCTGGATATAATTTAGTGACCGAAATCCTCTCAATACTTTTCAGTTTTTACATTTCTATATATTCTTTGTCAGAAATCCTAAGGGTCTCACTGTATTTTATATTATTCAAATTTCTCATTATTTAAGCAACAATTTGTTTAAGGCTGCAAAATGTATGTTAGGTCAACAACTATAGTTTTCATGCAATCACCTATCACAGTTTTATATTTTGATATTGTGTCTTGCTGAAGTCAATAATGTGCAGTAAAACACACATAACAGATAAAGTGATAGGGCAGGATTCACGAAGGCTTGCACGGAGTGTGAGAGACGTGTAACACTCCATGCAAGTCTCGCGATCCAGGAACAGCCCTAAACTCCGTGTAAGAGACCAGCTAAAACGTCTCTTACACAGACTGGGCGTGGACATGCTAAATACCTCACTTGCAGCCGAAAGGTATGCAAATGAGGTATATTAGCGATCCACGAAGCAGAAACCAGCCCGTGTAAGAGACGTTTTAGCTGCAGAAATGTACTCAGTTGACAACTGAGTACGTTTCTGCAAATTTCACAACGGAGCCATGTCAGCTCCAAATAAAGGGTGCATATGTGTCAGGCATCATGCCAATGGCCAAATATGCGGCCATTGGCAAGGTAACCCGATGCACTGTATAAAACATAAAAATGAATGTTATAAACCCAAAAATGTGGGTTTTATGCAATACATGGAATGACAATGCAGGGACCAGAAGACTGAGTGTAAGAAATGTAACTAAGCATTAGTAGGCAATCTCATGTAAATGAGGGTTAGGATACTGAATCTCACAGTCACATAGCAAATGAGCACAGTCTGAGTAGTGTAAGAGATACATAAGGGGGAGGAATAGAGTAGGAGATAGGTGACATCACAGGGGGGAATGGTAGAAAGAAATGCAGTTCATTGGAGGTCAGTGTAACATGACAGATGACAGACACAGATCAGGGAAAGAGGAGTGCCACAAGATAAGTCTGGGAAAGTCAAGAAATGGAAGGTGTACACTGTTACTTACACTAAAGTTTCTTGCTGGGCATGCATGCGCACGTGTGCGCACCATGAAGCACGAGTAGGGCAGTGTGCGCGCGTGTAAGGCAGACTGAGCATGTGGGAGCGTGTTGGTAGATGTTTAATACTGTTTGCGCTGGTGTGCGCGCATGTAGGGCAGACTGAGCATGTGGGAGCCTGTTGGTAGATGTTTAACACTGTTTGCGCTGGTGTGCACGCGTTTTAACCCAAATAGGCAGATCCTGAACAGTGTAAGCATGTGTGCGTGTGTGTAAGCCACTGTGAGCGCGTTTCTGCTGGTATGCACGCTGCTCCCCCCTGAGGAAACAGAAAGGAAAAAGGAAGCAACAGAATTAGTAGGAAGCTAGCAGGGAATACTGCTGGAGCTAGCAGGTGAAAACAATTAGAAGCAGGAAATTACAAAGGCAGAATAGTAGCCCAGCCCATCACTTAAAACTCTGCAAACAGCAGTGCAGGATGTTTCTCTCAAGAGACACTGCAAGACAGGAGTAAGCTAATAGAAGTGAAAACTGAAAAAGCTTCACTCAGAGCAGAAATGTTAGGGGCTGCCATAGCTGTCATAATGAGACATAGGCGACTTGCTGAGGGTGGTGACAATGCAGATGGTGCCAGACAACCCACAGTGAGGAGACGGAGAAGAGTGTACAGGCCCAGGTTCACCTACCACGGGTTACATGAGCTGGAGATAGTAGAGCACTATAGAGTGGACAGAGAGCTCCTGCAGCAAATAGTTGAGCTGTGCAGGCCACGCCTCACACACAGAACCAACAGAGGGAACCCATCCCAGTGGAAACCAAGGTATGTGTTGGCCTAAGAATACTAGCAACAGGTACCTTCCAGAGACCAACTGGTGATATGATGGGGATATCACAGGCATCAGCCTCCAGGGTACTGCACCAGTTCCTGGATGCCATGTCAGCACATGTCGGTGATCATGTATATTTCCCCAATGCCCGTGAGGTATTGGCCAGCAATATGCGTCTCTTCCAGCAAATAGCGGAATACCTTGAGGTAGTGGGTGCAATAGACTGCACGCACATACGCATCAAAGCACCAGCCGGTGAGCAGGGTAGGGCCTACATTAACCACAAGGGCTTCCCCTCCATCAACTGCCAGGTCATGTGTGATGCCCAGGGCATAATAATGAATGTGTGTGCTGGCTGCCCTGGGAGTTACCATGATTCCCACATCTGGCATTTGACGCAGCTGTACCAGACATTTGCCAATGGGGACATCCCACACGGACACCTAGTGGGGGATGCAGGTTATGCACTGGAGCCGTGGCTGATGACACCCATCAGAAACGCACACACACCTGAACAGGAACGCCATAATGAGGCACATGCACAAACACGTAATGCAATAGAGCGTGTGTTTGGGCTGCTGAAGTCACGGTTCCGGTGTCTGGACACATCTGGTGGAGCCTTGCAGTACACACCAACTACATGTACCCAAATTGTCATGGTATGTGCTATGCTACATAATATGATCTTGCGAAAACAGCTGCAGCAGGACCAGCATAGGGCTGGGCCAAACAGCCCCCCACCATTGCCAAGGCCATCACAGGCAAAGCGTGACTCGGAGGAGGAACAACCTGAGCCTGCCCCAGTAGGCAGAAGGAGGCGTGCCCAGTATGCCCTGGCCTTGGCAAAGAGGCAACGCATAGCACATACACTGGCTCAGTAGGAACCCTGGGAATGATACCCCCTCTGACTCACTCAAATAATAACATGGATGCCTAAAATGACATGACCAGCTCACAAACATGTACAGGGAGTGTAATATGCACATCCGACAGAGGCAGCCCTGCAGCACCACCTGAGGCATGAATGCCATGTGTTAAGTAATGTAACACCATGTACTATATGCACACCTGAGCACCCTGACTAACATCCACCCTCACCAAGCATGAAGCCACAAAATGACGATGGGATGATCAAGTGCAATAACTGGCTGAAGTAATGCAGTTAGTCAAAGGGGAGCCAATGTGTTTCAGGCTGGGAAGACATGCAGAGCATGACATGATGCACCACCTGCTAGGGGTGGCGTGCACCTATCAGTCCATGCCCCATGGATACTGGCAAAGGCTGTCAGTACCCACAGCATGCCCTGAATAGGTAAGTCTCAAAACACAAACCCACCTTCATAGGTACCACAAGGGATAGGAACCTAGATGTAATGCTACCCAATGCCAGAAGTCTAAACAACAAGATGTGTGCAGTGTAAATGCACACAGTATGGAGAATGTAGATATCAGTCCTGTAATAGAGAACTGGGTCAAGGCTCACATCAGCACCCTAACACTACCAGGTCACACCTCATACTGTGCTGTACAGCCACAAAACATGGAACAAGCTACAAAAGGAGGGTGACTAGCAATAAATGTCAAGGATAACCACACCCCCATGTTGGTACCACAACAAGAAGCAGCATGGATTAGCCATGGTCAAATACCAATGGCTAAAACCGCCTCCCAGTATATAGCCTGCTGCAGACTACTGTCCTAATACCAGGAACTGCACCTGGCCTATGTTGGAATACATAAATATATCAAGCCCCCCAAACCACATTATATTGCTTGACTGAAAATACCCAGACATACACCGGGAGCATTACACTAGCACCAACACAGTCGGAGAAAAGTTCCCAGAATCCATAAACCAAAATGCCCAGGAACAACGTACCACTCCCACAAGAGGGGTAAGCATACTGGATGTGATAATCAGCAACATGTGTACTGGATGGCAAGATGAGAAGTGTATCCTTCACTGGTAAGACCAGACCATAGAGTAATCACACTGGATATACACATCCCGACCCCAGTCCCTGGCCAGAATACCACAGTGAAAAGCATGTGTAAAGCATAGGTGTCACCCCTCCAAACCGATGTGGAATCCACGAAAGGCCCTGTGCAAGTGCAGAATATGGGACACACCACAGAACATGTTATACAGGCATTCCATGAACACAGCCAGGAATGCTTGGAGTATGCAATCACAAATAACAACAACACACAATGCTATACACGCAGGCATCTGGCATGCTGGACTCCAGCCATTACCAAACCATGCAAGAGAATGAGGAAGCTACCACATGATAGAGCAAACATAAAAAGGGAAGTAATCACTGATCAGTAGTATGGCAATAACATATGTCCACACATACAATCCACTAAGGCCAGCCACAACAAGTAGAATCTGTGAATCCAGAGGCAATGTGACACCTGTCCCAAGTACACAAACAACCACAACTCCCCCCAATAAATACAAATATATGTGATAGATGCAACCATGTATCCAAACCGGAGGCTGAGGACCCCCAACTCAGTACTGTCAAAACTAGTCAGGAGGAGAAGGTAACCACATACACCACAAACCCAGTCCCACATAGACATACCACAACTGTAAACCAAACACATAAACACAGAAAAACATTCCCGGAGGCCCTAATTACAAACACACCACACCAACAGAAGCCTCCAAAGCAGATCACAAGCAACCACAACCTCCAAACATAGCACATGCAACACATAGTACACAAAGCTGGTGTGCCAAACAGTCACAGGCCAGAAGGAGAAACAACATGCCAGATACAGTTGTAATAGGTGTCTGTATAGGCAGACACACTGCTGTCCCACTCACCAGACTGAACAAGGGAAAGGGTAGAGTAAGCTGCCTGTAGGCTGCCACAAAATGCCACATAACACAAGTACGCAGGTCACCCCAAAGCAAGCAGAAATATGATGCACTCAATGTCCATGCTGGTGTGAATGACCTGAGATGTACCTCCCTGATCTACATGAAAAGAGACATGGATGAGCTCTCTGAGTATGTACCCCAGGCCGGTATGACACTGGCCGTGTGCAGCATCCAACCCTCACCAAGAATGATGCCACAGTACAAACACAGAATGATCATGTTTAACAGGTGGCACAGTTACAGCTGTCAGTCCAAGAGGGTCTAATGTCTGTTTGCTTGAGATGTCAAGCATGACAAGCCATGCTGCTGTTCCAGGGATGGCTTGCACCTGTTACCACTGTGCGTCTGGATACTGGATAAGGCCTTTGCCACCTCCATAGAGCCGTATGTAGGCAAGGCCAAAAAGACTACCCACCACCCTAGAAAACATAAGTGGTAAGAAACATAAGGGTAATGCTGACCAATGCCAGATGTGTAAACTGCAATATGCATGCCCCTGAGGCACTTCCCATTATGGAGAACATCGATGTCTGTGCAGTGACAGAAGCCTTCTGCAAGCCTAGTGATAGCACATCAGCACTACCAGGTTATACCACATATCATGCGTTATGGCCCCAACACCTGGACCAAAACATCAAAGGAGGGGGAGTATCCATATGCAGCACAGACACCCATACGGCCAGGTAACTGACAATGCACAAAGCAGCAGAGACCACCCATGTGCACCTAAGTGTAGTCAAAACTGCTGTACAGTCTGTAGCATGTGACAGACCACACTCTCACAAACAAGAACTCCACCCAGACATCCCGAAGACACTGAACAGTATGAATGTCCCACCAAATACCAGACAAGGTTCACACAAATTACCACATAGGTGTCAAACCATTATGTATGCAAGGAGTAATCAGGGACCTAGGGACACAAGTCGACAGTAATCTGTCATGTGACACTCACAATGCCAATGTGGCTAGGAAGATTGTCGATATTGGACACCGTATCATGAAAGGATTCACATCTACATCAACAGAGGTCACTGTGCCGCTGTACTGTTCCCTTATCAGACCCATAATCTAGTACAATGACTCATATGGGATGTACCATACGTGACACCTGCAGCGGTTCGGAAGACCTCATAGTTACCCCACCAAGAGGATAAAGGGTGTGAAATATATGTCATATGCTGCCTGGCTGTAGACACCCCAGCTGAATGCAGTCACAGACCGCCTACACAGAGGCATTGTATGTCTGTTGTACAAGGCCATGTCCAACACAGGAGTAATGGACATGCTCCACCACAGGAAATCAAAGCCATTGGAGCTGTGAGAGTGACAGATGTCAGCCTCAACACATAATGAAATAGGATGTGCTGGAGGAACAGATACATAACCCAGAGGCTCCCCACACCCAGAAACAGGATCCCAATCCATGTTAGGCAGAGCCCCTCACTGACACCCCTCAACAGGAATATTGCCAAGTGGATGGATGATCGTACATGTATACTGGGGTCTTCACTGTGTCACGACCAGACAGAGGCACAGTAAAGAAATTCATAAATGGCCATAATAGTCACATAGCAAGGGGCAAAAGACACACACACTCTGGCTAGGCTTACTAATGCCCTAGGGTGGATAGCCTAGTATGAACCCATGAACCTATGAAGATACAAATTGTACAGGACACTAAGGATAATCACAAGGCTTACTTAACTGATGGTAGGAACCATGTTGGGCATCCACAGATATGTTCCAAATCACACAGATATTACAAACAACATACCAAACACACACACATATTGCTAACATACAACCTGACAGGTGCAGTGCAACCCCCAGAATGCAAAATATCTATCCCAGCAGACTGCTGGTCCCCTGACATTGCAGATGCTGAGGTAACAGCCATCATCTGCAAAGGAAAACACACAGCAGCAAAGGTATGTGATGGTGTCCTGGGCTGAGGCCAACATGGACTCTAAGAATAATGGAATGCCAAATCACACTACTGCCCATTGTCAGCCTTACCACAGGATATGTACCCAAAGAGCAGTGTACAACAGCAGTGGTCCTTCACAACAAAGGTGTTGCCTGAATGGATACTGCAAACTACCACCCCAGGATCCTGACAAGCTTGGTCTGCACAGCTATGGAAAGGATCAGTATGTACCGCAGACAGAAAGCTATTGTGGACCTACTGATACTGGACCCTACACAGTGTGGCTGTCGTAACTGCAGATCCTGCCCCTAAACATGTTTGACCCATTTGAAGCAGTCATTAAGGTCATTGATGAGGGCAATGTGGTCCACACAGCGTAGCTGGACCGTGCATATGCTTCTAGACAATACCCTACGAGTTCAGTATGGATATGTTCACCAGCTTAAATATATACCCCTATGTCAGTAGAGGGGTTGCAAACCAGACCAAGGACAGAACTGACATGGTCAGACATGCTGCATCCATGTCAGACTACAAATCAGATATGAGTGGCATCCCACAAGGCCTGGTCCTGGGCACCCCCCCCGTTCTGTATATATGTCCCATAGGTATAGGCCAACATGGAAGGACTGTGACTGAACATGTATGCAGAGGAGTACAAACAGCCCACCATATCCGACCCCCAGCTGACACAAGCAACCCACAAAAGGGCCACCTACAAACAGACAACTGGAGCCATAGCCATGTCAGCAAGCTAATTGCAGAACCGTGTATAGACAACCACCATGGATATACAGTAAGTGCCCACAAATTACCACACAGGTGTTAACCTATTACGTACCTAACATGTAATGAGAGACCTGGGGACAAAAGGTGATAGATATCATGCACTGGACAAACATGTGGCTGTAGTGTTTGCAGAAACATACTATATACCCACCCAATCATGAAGGTTGTCAGATGTAGATAAGGAGAGGTCACTGTGGCTCTGCAGTCATCCTTCATCAGCGTCACAATTGACTACAATAGCCCCTGTGGGATATACCTCAGCAGACACCTCCATCAACTGTAAAGTCCACAACAGTACCCCACCAGGAGTAGCAAAGAGCATGAACAGATGCCATGTGTTGCCTGAGTAAACAAACTGCAGCCCCACACACTGCCATACTGCCCAGCTACAGGCAAGCTGTGCCTGATGTATGAAGCCATGTCCAACCTGGAATCAATGAACATGCTGCACCTTGTACAATCTGAATGGCAGTGAGCTATGCACATGAGAGACCTGAACCCCAGCACTGACATACATAGGACAAGCTGTACAGAATGATCCATAACACAGAAGGCACCCCCACTCTTCAGTAAACTCCCGGTACAGGTCAGCCAGAGAGTCACCTATCGACACCCCTCAAGAGGAATCCTGATGAGTGGATGGGAGATGGTAGGCTAACCCTGGGTATCACTGTTATGTCAGAGGTAGACGGAGGCACAGTATACTAACCATGACATATGTCATGGCAAACTCCAGTTACAATGTGTGACGAAGGACAAACACACCCTGTGACTAGCATCAGAAATGGCCTAGGGAACATCGCTAGTGTTTGCCAATGTCCACCCATGTTGTGGAATACACTACCAATGTTGGACGAGCCTGGTGTAGGTAGTCCATATCTGAACATAATGCAACATGGTCATATGTGCACAACTGTCCCCTACACAGTCTGTTGTGCTCACTATGAAGATGTCAAGCAGTGATAGGACTAAAGCCCAGGATACTGTCCACCACAGTGAAAGTACTGAACCAGTACACTATACGGTACTACAGTGTTAGGTCATTATGAAAGTATGTTGACAACTGTCTGCAAAGTATCCCATGCAATCCCTGCAGGCACAGTATAATCCCTGTTGTGGCAGACACGAAGCAGTTGGCCAGTTAGTACACAACATGACACCCAACACACAACCATAAACGTGAGATATTGTTGAAGTTCACACACACCCAAATATGTGGTGGACTTCAGAGTGCAACATATGGAAAGCTCACACTGGGCATGCTCGCACACTTTGATAAATGAGGCATATGTCAGACAACATGCCATGGAAAGGCTGAACTGGGCATGCTCACACACTTAGGCCATATCTCCGTTTAGCAGTTGGCCACACATATCTGGTATTTGCGTGTCATTCCAGGAACCAACCACAACACAGCAATCTGCCCAGTGCACACAGTAAATGACTACAGAGACATAAGTGATATAGTGGATCGCCGTCATATGCAAACATCTTCCACAGATACACAAGTTGGTCATAGGAACAGGGAATGCTATGGCAATAAAGACCTGCAAACAGTAGAACAGCACAACAAATATTGTGCATCTGACAATTGAACATATGGGTGTAGAGGTCAATACTAGGCTTGTTGCCCTAGGGAATGACAGCTCAGCCAGAGTGTGCTTGGCATCTGCATCCCCAGTACAGTAGGCTACTGTGCCACTGTAAAGTAGGTCACATAAGGCAATGTGTGAGGCTAGTGAGCTGTGCCTCTGTCAAGCAGGGGCACAGTGGAGATCCCAGGGTTTGAATGTGCTAAGCCACAGCCATGTTGTCGGTGTGTGCTGGAAGAGGGTTGCTGAGGATCTCTAACAGTAAGTGGCCATCAATAACAGACTGAGGGGAGCCCTATCTGCATTCTCTGGACAATTCCACTGTCAACACTGTGTTGTGATGATTATGTGTGAATGAAGTGCCATGCCGGAACTGTTCACAGATGTCCTCCCTCTGTGGGCTACAGCTCTGCAATGTATTAGCTCACTCTGTTTGTTGTACGGCTTATATATGGCTGGTGTACACCTGACAGGTGTCTTGTTGTGGAGCAGTCATGGGTATATGTAGGATAGCATGATCAATGCAAACCGTACACATGCTCATAGAATGCAATTGTCAAGGATTATGCTGAGTGGCCAGTATAGTCCCCCAGCATGGGTCCTTTGAAGTCGTCCACCCCAGTCTTCACAAGTGTAGAGTCTGCTTGTGCTAAATACAGTTTGTGTGCAGTGACAATCTTGCCTGGGGGTGGAGATGGGATATGGATGTCCAGGGAAAGGTGGGTATGGTCAGATATCAACAATGGTGGTCTACCTCTGGTGTGGAACAGTGAGTACCCATGTTGCAGATGGACAGGTGCAATATGTATTCCCCCATGTGGCTGTGGTGTGTGGTTCTGCCATAGCACATGGACCCACAAATTGTAGTGGCTGTAGGGTAAAGTGGTAGAGGCCTGAGTAGTTCTCACACACAATATGCCTGTACCTGATGTTAACAACTGGAATGGTGTATGTGAACACATGCATATCCCGGCACTGTTCCCAGGGAAGCTAAGTGTGTGTCCTGGATGTGGGTGTGGTGTTCTGGCCTGGTTGTGTTGTGTGTTACAGGTCCTGTGGTCACAAAGCATGGTATAGAACATAACCTGCCAGTGCAATGTGCATATCTGACCCTGATGTAGGGGGCTGCAAATGCATATATATGCTATCCCCCACCTGACAGGTAGTACTAGATGTACATACCTCTGTAGAAATAAAGATGTCAGCACCCTATAAATACTGCAGGTGCAGACCAGATGCCCAGTAATTTGGTTAGCACGCTCTGCTAATGCGTCTCCCTCAAGTGTCATAATATAGGTAGGTAGAGGTTTGAATCCTGCAACTGCCCAGTGTGTGTGGAGGGGGGTTAGTGTATGTGCAAGTCTGTGTGAGGGAGATGTCCCTTTTGGTAACTGTGAAAGCACTCTACAGGATGCACATTCCCCTATCTCAGCACGGATGATGTCAGCACCCTATAAGTACAGCAGGAGAAGGGAAACCTCCCAGTGATTCGAATAGCACGCTCTGCCAATGCGTCTGTCACGAGTGTCTTAACATAGTTAGGTAGGGGTTTGAATCCTGCAACTGCCCAGTGTGTGTGGAGGGGGGTTAGTATGTGTGCAAGTCTGTGTGAGAGAGATGTCCCCTTTGACAACTGTGAAAGCACTCTACAGGATGCACATTCCCCTCTGTGTGAGAGAGATGTCCCCTTTGGCAACTGTGAAAGCACTCTACAGGATGCACATTCCCCTATCTCAGCACGGATGATGTCAGCACCCTATAAGCATAGCAGGAGAAGGGAAACCTCCCAGTAATTCGAATAGCATGCTTTGTTAATGCATCTGTCATGAGTGTCATACTATAGTTAGGTAGGGGTTTGAATCCTGCAACTGCCCAGTGTGTGTGGAAGGGGGTTAGTTTGTGTGTAAGTCTGTGTGAGGGAGATGTCCCTTTTGGCAACTGTGAAAGCACTCTGCAGGATGCACATTCCCCTATCTCAGCACGGATGATGTCAGCACCCTATAAGTACAGCAGGAGAAGGGAAACCTCCTAGTAATTTGAATAGCGCACTCTGCTAATGCGTCTCTCTCGAGTGTCATAATATAGTTAGGTAGGAGTTTGAAACCTGCAAATGGCATGTGTGTGTGTTTGGATGTGGGGACTTTGTGTGTGTGCAACTCTGTATGAAAAACATGTGCTTTTTTGCAATCAGGAGATCACACTACATGATGCACATTACCCTTTCCAAACAGTGATGATGTCAGCACCCTGCTACAGCGTCACTCTCAAGTGTCATAACATAGTTAGGTAGGGGTTTGAAACCTGCAAGTGTGTGTGTGTTTGGATGCGGGGAGTTTGTGTGTGTGCAATTCTGTATGAAAAACATGTTAGTTTTGGCAATCAGGAGATTACACTACCTGATGCACATTACCCTTTCAAAACACTGATGATGTCAGCACCCTATAAGTACAGCCAGAGAAGAGAAACAATCTAGTAATCCGAATAGTGCACTTTGCTAATGCATCTCTCTCACGTGTCGTGACTTAGTTAGGTAGGGGTATGAATCCTGCAAATGGCAAGTGTGTGTGTGTGTGGGGGTAGTAGGGTGTGTGTAAATGCAAGTGTGAGAGAACAGATCCTTTTGGCAAATACTACAATACACCAGATGCTGCATATTCCCCCAGTAAACACAGGGGATGTCACCACACTATCAGCACAGCCAAACAGGGCTAGTTGGCCAGTAATGCCAATAGTGCGCTCTGCTACTGGGTCTATTACCATTGTCAGAGTACAGATAGGTATGTTTTGGTAACCCACAACTGCCACGTGTGGTTGTGTCACACATTATGACCTTGTGTGGGTCTTTGTGCATAACAATGCATGCCATTGCCTAAACCAGCAATGGCATTGCACACATGATGTATGTGTGTGACACATACACATAAATACCTGTGACCTGCAGTAGTTACCATGTCTGACACATGCCTCGAGTGGATAAATGGTATTTTCAATGCATAACAATATGACTGTGTCTTACTGTGCAGGGGCCGCACGCGGTATGTGTCTATACAGTGTGGGTGTGTATGGTAAAATACCTACAGCAGGGGATACACATCTGGTCTGGGCCATATAGTCTACATGTAGTTGATGTACAGGTGCTGCATGTTCCCACCTGTTGTGGGAGTGGTAACATGTCATTCCACTGCAATTCAGTGACCACATGCTGGGAACCCTTCAACTAGTGTGTTGTAGCTACAGTAATGCTCACGCACAATGTTTGGCTGGATGCAGTCCAGCCATATAAAGACAGTTCTTGAGACTGTCATATTGCCAGTGTTGTTATGGAGGATAGGTGGTTTTCCTGTGTATGGGAGGGTTGTGTGTGCCAGGCTATGAACCAGACAGCAGTCCGACACACTTTTAGCTGCACATGAATAGACCCTGATGCTTTGTGCTGTGCCAACAACCTGGAGGTGTGTGTATCTGTGGTGCCTTGGGATACCACTCCCCTGTCCATGTGTGTTACATGTGTAGGGGATGACAGGCATGGTATGAGGCATAACCTGGCAGTGATGGGTTGCACCTGTGAGCCATGAATCAGGACTCTGGTACTGCACAGACATTGCAGTTCACCGTGCTGAGGACAGTGTCCAGTGCATGCATCTTGCGGTGTACACTGCTGGTGTTGTGTAGCAGCACTGTTAGTGTCCTAACCTGTGTGATACCCAAAGGAGGTGGCTATGTAATCCGTGTCCTGCAGCATAAGGCAGTATGTGTGTATCAAGGAGCTTCGCCAATATACATTGGGCCATGGGTGTCACGTGCAAGCTGCCCCTTGCACATCATTGTGGCTTCCCTAGCATGTAAGCACACGTTGACAGCCAGCGGATACCCTATGAATGACATTGGAGACTGAGCAGAATGTAGACATACAACACCCTTCCTACATATAGTGGTAGCATACCTGGTGAGGGTATGATGGCAACCAAGATCAGGCTCATACTGGCCCATGCCACATGCTGAGAGATCCCTTCTATGTTCCCTATCATGTAATCAAGGGAGGTATGTCTCAGGTCATCCATAGTGGCATGGTCAATGACTGAGTCATATATGTCCATGCCTCTGACTGACCTGTATGCATGTGTTTTGTGGTGGACCATAGTGCCCCTGAGGCATATCACTGTGACCTTCACCATGTACAGCCTGTTGAGCGGGACCCCACTGCAGCGGCCAAGACAGGTACCTGACACATCTGTAGCAGGTGTGTTGTGTAGCCCTACAGGCTGTGAGTGTGTGGCACATGGGATGTGTGTGCCATGTGTGGCATGTGCTCTGTTCTGACGTAACATATGCCTGTGTGCCAGCTGTGGAGGTGTGTGATGCTCAGGCAGGATGCTATTCCGAGTCCCCACGTATGCCCCAGTGTGTTCAGCTTGCTGTCAGTGCGTGCCTATGTCTGACTGGTATTCTAGTCACTGTAGTATGACATGCCACCTGACAGGGTATGGCATTACTGGGTTCAGAGTGCTCAGTCCCCAGATTGGCTATGTGGTGGCATCCCACACATGTGTTGTACGTTCCTGGCCAAGGGTGATGGTTGACTGCATACATGTGGCAGCTGTGACATTGCCACATGACTCACATAAACCACAACTGGACCATAGAGGTGATTCACAGGTTACCTTTGCACATGCTACCCTAGTAGTGTGATTGCCATGGTGAGTACCAACACATAGGGCCAATGGGGAACAACATACTGAAGGTGTGTATGTGTGGGTGTACTGCTACTGTTTCATAGCACTGGCATATATGACTGCACACGTGGGTAAATGCCAGGTAAGACATGTGCAATGTGTCACAGGCAACGTACATGCGAACAGGACAGACAGTGACGTTCTGTCATGTGTAAACTTGACATATGTATCGTACGCTATGCAGATGTCACTAGGAGTCCACAGAAGCACTGTAACTCTGCATTGCAGGTGGAAGCAGTGTTCCAGGGAACCCCAAGCGAACATGTATGCAAACAAAGCTACAGTAAGCAGGGCTGGAAGTAGTCCATTGTACAACAAAGAAGGGGTAACACTAACAGTAGGTAACAGTGCAAATATGTAGGCACTATCAACATCTAGGCACTATCAACATGTACCCAGGAATGCACAGCGCAGATGCCAATGGTAGAACTGATATTATGTCATAGTTAATTGTGATTTGGATTACATTGGTACTGCACACATATCAACATGCGCAAACATCCACATTGCATAGTCGTTGTGGGCAACTTGACACCATTACTGTACATGTCCATCATTGCATATCACTACTTGCATTAGCTTCCCCCCTGTGCTACCCATGTATGTGGCTATCTGTTGACATCCTTACCACCGGCATGCAATAATGTGCAGCTGTTACACTTTGGTACGTACTATGGGTGCAGATAACAATTCAGGACAGTCATACGGTTACTGCATCAGGCATGCTGGGATATACACACAGTCATATCAGCACACTGTACTGTTACCAACATGATACTACTAATACACTTCTATGTAGTCACCCTGTGCATCAGCAACGTGTTTACCTGTTCCCGCAATGATGTTGGAGATTGCAGGAGGTGGCACAGTGTCATCATATGCACAGGGTGTGAATTAGGTATGCCTGAGTCTGCCACTGATACCACCAATTGACATGTGTGTGTATGTGTGTTGGTGAGGGACAGTAGTACAGGGTGGGGCACTGTTGGTGCAGTGTGTGCGTGTATGTTGTAGCCCTAGGTGTTAACATTTCGCATTTGTGTATGCATGCACACAGTTCCACCTCATGGCTGCCATATACAGGGGTTTGTGGACAGCACAGACTGCACCTGGCAGGTCATACAGATCAGTGTCTGTGGGCACGGACATGGTACCTGTGCCTGGCAGGGGTGCTACGGACCATATCCAGTACTAAGCCAGACTGGGTACTGTCATCAGAAGTGGGAGTGTGTTGACTGGACACAGGTCCCTGTTGGGACTGTCCAGAGCCACATGCACGTGGTCTCCTGGGGCGTTCCGATGACAGCACAGACCCAGCATTGCTGGGGCTGCTGCTGGCACTATGGGGGCATGCGCGGGCCTGTTGTCGTCCACGCCGACTGCCAGCTGCAGCTGTTGCTGGCATACGGCCACGCTGACGCCGCAACTGCCCAACATTGCCCTGGCTCATGGAAATTTGGTAGTGGAACTGCTGTAATATGTCCCCACACCGTCTGTCTATGACATTGGTGAAATTACGGATAGCATCTGCAATGTCACGCATACTGTCAGTCATGGCTGTGTGACATGCTCTCAGCTCCCTCAGACCCTGTCTGGTGTACCTTTCCATATGCGACTGTGCCGGCATGACAGCCCGAAACATAGCTGAGGTTGACAGACCTCTTTGGGCACGTCTGCCAGAGGCAGTACGCCCACGGATGCTACCACGAGAACCCATGGGCAACTGTCTGTGTGGTACTATCGCAAGACCCTGCCCATGGCTGCTGTGTGGGGAAGCATGTACCACAGATATCACATTACCCTGGTCAATGCCCACTGTATCCTGTCCATCACCTAGGGACAATGGTGACAAAGGATGTACTGGCAGGATGACTGTGCGCAATGATGGGGTTGACAGCTGTGTACTGTCAATTGGCTGACCAATGGCGGACCCTGACACACCTTCCTGTACCATTACACAGATATCATCATTACCAGTACCTGTGGCACCAGATTCAGGTTCCCTGCTGCAGGACACCAGAGCAGCACCAGAACCTGTGGGAGGAAGACAGGAAACACAGTTTACAGTGTCCACACAATGTTACCAGTGATGCACACATGCACACATGCACACATGCACACATGGACACAGGCACACATGCACACATGCACA
Source organism: Protopterus annectens (assembly GCF_019279795.1). NCBI lineage: Eukaryota > Metazoa > Chordata > Ceratodontiformes > Protopteridae > Protopterus > Protopterus annectens. Next base: position 562,183,821 of record NC_056726.1, on the reverse strand, counting down.
CGTGGACACATGCACACATGCACACATGCACACATGGACACATTCACACATGCACACATGCACACAGGCACACAGGCACACATGCACACATGCACACATGGACACGTGGACACATGCACACATGCACACATGCACACATGCACACGTGGACACATGCACACATGCACACGTGGACACAGGCACACATGCACACGTGGACACAGGCACACCTGCACACATGCACACCCCGCAGTATACACACAGAGCACTACTGAGCTACACTAGTATTACTAGCACTATCAGGACTATTATAGGTATTGTTAAACACAGTCACCAGCATGGATGGCCTGCCTTGCTGTCACCCCAGAGGGACCTGCAGAAATGAGGAAATTAATGTCAGTGGGCACAACTGTGCCATTGATACTGCATATGATACAGTGCAGTAGTACACCAGTTGCCTTTCACACGTCAGCTGCTGATATTGCCAATATCACACATGCACAATTACATACTATGTTGACAGCTACATACCACGGACACACCTTACACATGCATAAACTAACAGTGTACAGAACAGTCAAGTGTACATATGGCATATTACCTGCACACTCCATGTCATGCTGCTGTGTCGATCCAGCCTCCATCATGATGCAGGTGTATTGCTGTTGCTGTTCTGGGGCTGGTGCCACAACACTTAGGAGTAGCCCCTCCAGTCTGGTGAGGGGGGGATGTGTGGCCACCCCACCTACTGTGGCAACCTGTTGCCTGTGGATATCCGACGCACGCTGACGGACATTTCTGATTAAATCACTGGAGTGATGTCGTACCTGCTCATATGTCCTGTTATGCGTGCCAATATCATTTACCCTACGGACAAGGTCTTGCCACAGTGCAGCTCTCTCCTGCTGATTCTGGCTGGTGCGGGAAAACGGTATGTCATACTCCCGCACCAGGCTCTGGTGTATCTCCTCATCTTCCGCTGCAGAGTAGGCGGGATTACGCTGACACGCCATCTCCCTGGAAGAGAACACAAACAGGATATCAGCAGACTATGTCAGCAATATATGGCACACATTCTATACATGATACTCAAGTGTAGTGATATACTACTACTCCCATATGTTGCATGTGTGTGTCTCGTGGTGGATACACAAGTACATGGCCAGATATCAGTGCTCAGCCAACACCTGTGCAACAATACCTGCCACATTCCATACAACATAGTGGCATGCCCCATCGGTCAGCACACTGCGACAGGTCCAATGCACAACCTCACTCTGGGGGTTCATACCAAGGTACTGTATGTGGAACGCCATCCACTAGTGTGATGTGGACACAAGTTACTTGGCCTGGATATACATACCCCACCACCACCACCGGCACAGTAGACTACTTTGATATGTATGTGATTAGACAGTTATTCACTTGTTAGGACTGAGATGGTATCCATGCAGCCCACTGGGCCAGTGGAAGCCACAACCCACACTGCTGACCCCTTTGCGAATGCTTACCATGGACATCCCACAGATTGCATGGAACTTGCACACACATTTCTAACCTAGACCCTATGCACAAAGGTTAGGCATCCTGTCCAGTGGACCCCAGCCAGAGGCAGATTGTATAACAATAGCAGAAGGCTACTGCAGGACAGAGCAGATTCACATTAAGGGAAGGCATCTGTTGTCAGCACTGGTAATACGCTACGGTCTCTCATAACAATGGCCACGGCCTACTCTGGGAGGAAAATGGCCACAAACACTATAGATAACCACAAGGCCTTCTTCAGTTATGTTACACATATGGACCAAATGCCTCAGATATGCTCTGAGTTAATACACACCTACTTAACACTGAACACACAGATATTGGCAACATTCTTGCAGACAGGTTTGGTGCACGTATCCCCCCTCCTTCTCCCCCACAAGTTGAAATACTTATCACAGCTGAATGTAAACTCCCTATCATCTCACATGTCCAGGTGAGGGCTGCCCTCAGCAAAGCAGAACACACAGCATCACTGTGACCTGATGGTATCCCTGGATGTGTGCTACATGCACTCCAAGAGGACATACAACCGCATATAAGACTGATATTTAATCTTGCCGTACTACAGGATATGTACCTGGACACTGGCATACAGCAACAGTGGTCCCACACCACTAAGGAGGCACCTCTACTGACCCTGGGAACTACCACATCATAAGCATAACCAGCCTGGTCTGCTAAGCTATGGAATTATTCAGTATGGGACGCATATACAGCGATATTGGGTACCTGCAGACACTTGTTCCCGGCCAGTTTGCCTTTGTGATGGGCTGATCCTGCCTTTTGAACCTGGCTGACCTTTCAAAACAGTCACTACAGCCATTGATGAGGGCAACGCACAGACAACTGCTGCCAGGATCATGGCCTAACACTGACTGACATGTAATGTATAGTCATCCCCTTTTGGTGGAACTATGTACACACAACATATCACATGGACATACCTATAGATACAGACCTATGACACATTTGGAGGGTTCACAGTATTCAGACTATTAACCTGCTACTTTACATTACCTGTGTTTGTCGCAGCTGGTTGCGTTACCACTACTTCTGCTTCCTGCTGCTGCTGGCACAGCTTGCTACTGTCACTGCTGACAGCTTAGACTCAGTGTGTAGCATGTGTATTTTTTTTTCTCCCACTGTCTGTTTCTGTCTCTGTCTGTCTCTCTCCCTCTGTCTGCTTCCAGACAGTGCAATGAACGTATTGCATGTGTGGAGTGTTAGTACAGGATGCTTTTGTAGGTATCTGCATAGGTCCATGTGATGGCCTCTGCACCAATTGTAAGCCAGCATTTGCTAATTGCATGCAGCCAGTTGTGTACTGATTGCAGTTCTCACTGTGATTTCAAGACAGTGCTATAAAAGGGTATGTGAGATAGGCATTGCCCTTTCAGATTGTAAGGGTGGGGACCATGCTGGTATGCTGTGGACACTGTTCTGTGAGTGTAAAGGTTAGTATCTCTCTCATGATTCAGGCTGTGTTGTAGATTCACATTTCTCCATTCCTCTCTCCTGTTCCCTGTAGTAAGTGTGTATGCACAATGACACCTACAACTATATATATATATATATATATATATATATATATATATATATATATATATATATATATATGTAAATATACATACATTTATATATGTACATTAACTGACATACTAGCTACCAAATAGCATGGCAGTTTCTGTTCACACACTACTATTATGGAAATCCCCTAGTTTTGACAGTACTTCTAAATGACATGCTTTGTGTACTACACATCCTATATTCCCTTTACATTCATTCCTACTATTACATGATATATTTATTTTAGCACAACGTTCTTGTATAAGAGTCATGGCTTAGTGGTAGGTTATGCAGACTACTGTTTCCAAGGTCCTGGGTTCAGGACTGACAGTGGGATTTTATTTTGCTTTTGAACTGACTACAGGACCTGTCAATCAGAGTGACTAAGGCACTTTTAAGCAGTTGTAACTGGGTTAGCGCTGGTTTGCGCTGAGCTCACGCATGCGCACTGGCATTTAGCTCCGCGCACACACGCGCACACCCACTTACAACCGCTTAACAGTGCTTACTCTGGCGCACACCCGCGCTATTTTCTTTGAAAGAAATGAAAATGGGGAGACAGGAAAGTGGTGAAAAAGGTGTCACAAAGAGGGTAAGACAGTAGGGAAACAAGCTTGGGATTTGCAGGAGGGATGTAGGTAAGGCCCATAGCTGCCCATTTCTTCATCAGCAACAGCTGTGCATATGTATCTAATTTGGTGTGACATTTGAAACCTTCCACCCCTGAGAGAGGTGTCAGGACAACAATAATACTTGTTGTACAGCCAGTTGTAATTGATAGTTTCCATGTCCAGCAGACATGTGTGCGGAATGGGCAGCTATGTATGGGGCATAATTTTTTTGTGGGTACAGAGTGCTCTTTTTTTTTTTTTTTTTTTTCAGGTGAGAGTGGTATGTCAGGTGAAGGAAGTCGGTATAGCTGGGGAGGTAGGTTGGGTAGGTCAACAGACAAGACAAACAAGATGCATACAGGGGCGGTGTATGACACGTGTGGGGGGGTTACACAATTGACGGGGATGGAGGTTTGGATATCCAGAGCCCATGAGCCCACAGATGGCAACAGTGGAACTGATATCCCCACCCATGGGCAGTTGCCACTGTTCCTTCACTGCCCAGGAGGGGGCTGTGCTGGGGGCTGTGTAGGCCGGGCAACAGGCATGCCCGTAAGTTGTGCCACCTGTGCCTCAAGCTGGCGTAGGGGCCCAAGAACAGAGTCCTGAATCTCCCTACGCACCACAGTCTAGACGCTACGGAGGGTGAGTGGTGGTTCACCTCCGGCCACATTTGCAGAGGGGGGACGAGCCCCATCCCCTGCAGCGCTTCCACCCGCAGGTGGCACAGGGCCACTGGAGGAGGGTCCAGACTGGGCACTAGTGCCAGGTGCACTCGCCAGCTGAGGTGGAAGAGGTGGGTCCGCTGGAACCCGCCTTCCCTGTCGTCCTATGTTTTGCATTATGTCATGACAGTTTGGGTTAGTGACATATAATACCATTCACAATTAGTTGTAACAGCATGCATTAGTATTCCCATTAACCAAACACCCAGATATTCACACCATTGAACAGCGAGCATAACACATGCATAATTTGAACAGCAATACACAGTCCAACAACATGCAGGGTTGATTGATGGCAACGGGCCATCAGGTTTGGATGTATGAACAGGGCAGATGCATCAACGGACATGCAAATATTTATGACCCAACAGGACAAATGTCCAGGGGTGTTAATTGTGATTGCACATACCATTTTCACGTGGAATGGGTTGTATGTGGTTATAGTGTGGGGTGAAGAAAATAATATTAACACCTTCGAATACCAATACATATGCTGTACATTTCTAATAGCTGCACATATATACACACTACAGTTCTAACTACAGTTTCCTATATGATAACTACTTCAACTTGGTGATAGGACTGTTACTGCTACATCAATATACATTTTATTGTTCTTCATACACATTCATATCTAGCTTTGTTCAGCTACATCATCCTGCTACATTTGCTTTATATAGCTATAGACAACTGTGGATGTTTGGTATGTCAGACAATCATACTATCTGCATATTGCAGACTGAGAGCAACATATCCAGATTTTGGGATACACATTCCAGCTGCAGCAACACTTTGAACAGATTTTGCTGTTTGGTTTTGCTTCTCACATGCATTTCATTCTGTACTGACTGCAGTATACTTTATTCAGGGGTTATTACTACTTTATTGGTGGATTCATGACACTTTCTCACACTCTCTCACTTGTTTTCATTTTACTATTCAGGATGGTACTTACTTCTAGGCTTTATTGACATGTTTTACCTGTAGTTATTACAATCCTTTCCAGCAGTCTCACTTATGTCATGTTTCAGTATTTCAACAGGGATATATTTCACACATGTGATTTGCTCATCTTCTGCAGCTGTACTTTTCAGCCTGCTGCAGGTTGTGTACTATTATATTACAGGTGGGGCATCTTTATTTCAGACTTTATTTCAGACATTTTCATTTTTCTGTTTGGATTACAGACTGCAACACACTTTTGTAATCAAGCAATACTTGCAAACACTCTTACACTTGTTACTTGCACATTCTATTACTTAGTGACTACACTGCACTCTTTTGCTAACTGTCATACTTTTATATTTCTTTACAGTTACTGGGAGAGGATTACTGACCTGCCTGGTGGCGCAACCGCACCAGCCTATCGCCATAGGCTCTGCGGTTCGCAGAACGGACACCTGCAGCTGTAATATAAATGAAGTAATATTGGAATACACATCTCCATAATATCAGCTAGTTTAATTTCTTACATACATAATTACATGTAACGTACTCAGTAGTGGGGCGTTGGGCATTTGCCGGGCCTCCTGGATCCAAAGGTTCAATTGGTCCTGCTTGCGTCTCTTCAGGTCCGCATGGTGGTGACAAATCTGCTCACCAGTCCTTGGAATCCCTGTGGCACTGGTGAGATCATGAGCCAACTGGTCCCACGCCTCAGCCCTATATGCTCCCCACAGGACCTGGCCCTGCATGAGTTGGGCCTCATGATTGTGGACTAGGAGCCAGACCATGTATCTGGACTCCTCAACGCCCTACCTCTGTGCTCGAAAGCAACTACCCTCACCTACTCCTGTCATTCTGGCTACAAGTCAGTTCTACAATTGTTTATGCTGTGTATTCCTGCCTATGGGGCTTATATAGGCCGTTTTTCCCGCACATATCTGTGATTGGCCATTTTGGAATTGTATCAACTTCACAAAACCTGCTTTGTCATGCTCCACTTTGTATTCATTCCTACATATTTGCTATTACTGCATTTGCAGGTGCTGCTGTCATGGCTTAGTGGTTCAGTACCTTGACTATGGTGTATAGTATCCTGGGTTCGAACCTGGCCACTGCTTTTTATTTTTTATGACTGTCTAGACAAGCTGAGGGGTGTGTCTGTGTAAAGGCAGTTTTGATACGGCTTGCTCAACATTGCCCGTCGGTTAGCTTGTTGGCGCGGTGTGCAGCTCCGCGCAAACGGGGTACGCTGGTTTACGCCTCATTTGGTTATCAGCACGCATATTACGCTCAGCTCAGCTAGGGGCACACAGTTTCAGCATGTTAAACCACTGCTCACCTACGGACACTCATTTTGCACCTGTTAAACCACTGCTCAGCTACGGGCACTCATTTTGCACCTGTTAAACCACTGCTCACCTACGGGCAGATGCACTCACCTTGTTAAACTGTAGCTCAGCTATAGGCACATCTGGCATCTTTTATTATTTTGTTATCTCACATTTCTTCAAAATAAATGGACTATTTCATTACATTATACATGAACTATGATTTTATATGTGTACATGTTTGTCACTGGCTTGTTTCATGCTTATTTTACTAGAAATAAAAACTGGTGTTGTAGGGGCTCGAACCATGAATGCATGCTCTTCAGCCGATGTCTCTACCGCTACGCTATTGCTTCTTGGCTTACTTTGCTTATTTAGTTTTATATCCTTTTCCACTGACTGCTAACTGTGGCTAAGCTACGGGCACGCCCGCGCAAACGAGCGCACTCACGGGCAAACAACTTTACGATTAAAAAAATATATATAACATGTTCATTTATATATTTTATGTTCATAGTCTGTGGGGGCATGTGTTGTGTTGTGTTTATTCACATTTCCATGGCCTCTGTCGTGGGTGTTTACTTTGGGCAATTTTACTCTTCTGGGGGCGTGTCCACTTGCAGGGCTCGGCCTACGGACACGCCCCCTACTGTCTTCCACGGACCGTGTTAGCCTTAGGTGTGATTCAGCATGCTCTCATGAATATACAGAGCATGCTGACATCACTCCGTTTAACTGCAGCCTCCGTGTAAGAGTTATAACACTTACACGGATGCTTCGTGAATCCTGCCCATAGTCTTTCCAAAGCACTGGCTATATGAAGATCGGGGATACGTTATATTCATAGGTTCATAGGAGATTACTAGGCTAACGACTTAAAGGCCCTTACAAGCCAGCCAATATAACCTGATTTTAGCCATTATATGGCCCCTAGAGGTAAGAGGATGGCATGGATTTGTACCTCTGCATTGAATATGTTACAGATTGCCCCTGTTCATAAGGGACATAGACACTACCCCAGGTGTGAATGTGTGATTCACCATCCATTTATCCAAATTGCTTTTGAAGAGGGCCAGGTAAGGGCTCTGCTTAATGTAAATAGGAAGCCTGTTCCAAAGAAGGAGCAATCTCTGAAACACATATCTGTCTCTCTAGCATGTTTTGTTTGAGTCACTGACTATGTTTAGATCCCTACAGTGGGTGACCCTTGTGCTGTTTGACTTGTGGATGTGTAGCAGTTCCATAACGGCTAGATTTGTGAGTGCCTTGTAGGTCAGGCATAGGTCATACCCTTAATAGTTGGTAGAATATAGAGTAAAGGGATAAGACTTTTACTCTACCCGCATAGCACATATTGTTTATGCCCTGTATTTTCTTTATGAGGAACCTCTGAGGTCATTCCAGCTGCTGTAAGTGCTTAGTCAAGTACATGCTAACTGGTGCCTTGTACTCAATCATTGAGGGCTGAGTACAGCAGGACTATAATTTCCTTGGATGTTATAGTGCTATATAAACAAATTGGTAAGTACTCTCACTTCAGGACAATAAAGTCTAGCATTTTAACCATGCTTATGTGGAAAAGAAATGACTGCATAGAATTTTTTATGCAACTCTCATCTGCCTCGTGACCTCTTTGAAGTAACAACTTTCAGCAACAGATAAATGAGCATAGCTGTAAGACTTACCTGGGAACTTTGACACTTAAGTTTGGACATGGGAAGGGCCAGGAAACTGCCTAAAATACGCAGCTTTCAATGATAATAAAAACTTTTAATCTGCCTGCTTTGTATGGAAGAATATTTAAATGTACCATGACATATTTTATTAGCTTTCATTTAATGCAAGTCAGTAATTTGGTAATAATTCAGTGAAAAAGAAACACTGACATCATCTACAGAGGAAGACGCCAGTGACTCACTTGCCATTGTAGCTAAATGCAGAAATAGACTACATTATCTAAGCTGAGTCATATTAGGAAGACACAAATTGCATTATGAGAATAAGTTAGTTAATCTGAAAATCAAAATTCATGTTAATATGGCTGTCTTTTCATTGTTATTTTGGGGTATAACAAGTTAGACTGATTCTGAAGCATTAATCAAAGACCTCCCCAATAGGTCAGAGATACATAAAATAAATACAAAATAAATTAGCACGGTACTGTTATCAACATATGCTGAAAAGTAGCATTTTCAGTTTCTGAGAGGTGCTTTTCCCTTCTAACTTTTGCCTTCTTATACGCATTACACTTTTAAATGAAACATTAAGTACTCTTTCAGTTTTATTCTCATTACCCTTTCTCATATTTGGGCATTCCATTTTTTTGAATAGTGAAGCACATTGCCTTTTCTTGACTTCATCCTGACTGTATATATGTTTCCCTTAATAGGCACCATGGCCTACTCTGGATGTGCAGCAGTATAATACAAATTACTGGTGTCTTGCCCTTGATGATAGTCCTTCTTACAGTAGCTATAATCTGTTCCCCTTTATTTCATTAGCCGTATATTCTATGTGTCTTTGGAATTTCATCATTCTTGTGTAATATCTGTGCATCCAGTGAGTCCTCAAGCTCTGAAACAGTTAGTAAACTAGTTAAGTTTTAAAACCCCAAAGGTTTAACCAGATTAAGAACAAATGGTTAAACACCCTCTAAAAGTGTTTTCTGCAGGAGACAAATCCCCAAGCACTCCCATGCATGGGACTTTATTTGGTACTTACGTATTATCGCAACCAGATTTTTGCGGTTGCAAATTTTGCACAGTTCAACAGAAACAAGTGCATGAAACTGGTGTGAAGAATTTTGGGACTGACATATTATGGGAAAAATTATACTATACTGTGGAAAACATAGGTTTGCTTCACTATTGTTGGATGCATTTGAGGCACAGTTAGCAATGTTATAGCGGCATTCACATCAGTATCCAGAGAATGATTTGCAACCATTACTGTATGAGTCTGAGGAAGTCTGTTAAACAGACGAGGAGTGCTTCCACATTGATCTAAAAGGTTATATGTGGATCACATGAAAGAAAAAATAAAACAGTTTATTTTTTTTAAAAAATGCTATGTACACTTCTGATCATAGCTCACCTCAGTTTTTAACTCCGTTGCCTTACCATGTCTGAACCACAGCTGCCCAGCAGTCCATCACGTTTTATCTGAGGCATCCACAGCACTTTTGAATAACACTTTTTACCATGTGTTATGCACTTGTTTCTGTTTAAGTATGCAAAATGTGTCCTTGACAGATTATGTGTGCTACAGTTACATGGTGTATTTCCTGACTTGCTTTCCCTTCGATAACATTGATTTGAGAAATGCAGCGATCGTCAAGCAGTTACAAGAGCAAAGAGGTACGTCTCTCCACAGTACAAAATTGCACCCTTACTCCTCTTCCTGGATCATACCCCCCTGTGACAGACTAACGATTATTTCTTTGCACACCCCTTTTCAGGTTAGGAGAGCTGTTTCCGCACGCACATAATGAACTATGGCAGTGCAGAAATCTGGTTGCAATAATACGTAAGTACCCTTTATTTATATATAATAATTTTATGGTTATACAACCTTAGAGAAAAGGAACATATGAGAAAAGCACCACTGCTAGCAGAAGCATAGAAATTATAGTGGCAATGATTTCCAACAACGATAACAATTGGGGAATCCATTATCAGGGAGGTGAATTCAGCCAGCTGGAACTTCAATGGCTTTAAACTCCGTGAGTAGCATGAAAGCCAACTGCTACATGTGTTCCACTTGAAGAGGTCTTGATGACTGCAAGGTAGTCATAGATGTATAGTTTCATAGATAGTCAAACCTCTTGAGTCATGATTGACCAGTTATGCCTTGTCAGTACCCTCCCCCAGTCTGCACCTCTTTTTCTGGGAGGGGCATACCAGTCAATCACAGAGTAGATTTGTGAAAGCCTATGCAGTCATCTAGGTTATGTTTAAAGGAAGACAGTGAATTAAGCGACTTAACAAGCAGAGGAAGTTTATTCCGGACATTAGGAATGCACTGGGTTATAAACTTGTCCATGTAACATTTTTTTATTTTTCTGTTGGTGAAGATTTAGGTCCCTTGTTCTATTTTTGGTGAAACCATTGGACTTACAGAAATACAGGAGATCCAGGACATCTGAGTCTCTAATTACAGAATAAGTGAGACATGGGTTTAGCCTCAGAAGTATATAAGACACCGAATACAGGGATAGAGTTTCCAGACTATCTTCATAGTTCAGGGATTTTAGGTCTGCGATTTTAGTTGGTTAAGAACTTTTAGGGTCTTTCTAATTGTTTGATATGTTTAGTGAGAGGGCATAGTATCCAATAATTGGTTTGAGAAAGAAAGAGCAGTTTACTTGAGGTCTTGTACCATTACAGGGTTCAACCAGTAGATGCTGGACCTTAGGAAAAAGGCAATAATTTTGGATATCTTGCTAACCAAACAGAAGTGGTCAAAGATGTCCAGCTGAAGGCATAATTACCCAACAGTAATCATGGCATTGTATGGTTTAGCATGGGGCAGGATGGTTTTGATATGAAGACAATGATTATATTATGAACTACTGAGCAAGTCAAAACAAGAATTGTTTTTCTTTGCTGTAGAACACCATAACAAAATAAAAGAATATGATACTTAAAAACAATAAAACCTAAAAATTAAATGCATGTGCCATGGCTGGGTATGGGTTATATAGGCTTTATTTATGCCTGGTTTGAAGATTACGAAGTATGGCAGTGCATAACTCTCAACCTGTTAATTAGGGGCAACATTAAAAATAATGAGGAATGAAGGCCCAAAATCAGGGACAAGGTTTGAATTATACATTAATTCAATTAGAAAGTTAATAGAACAAAAGATCTTACATCAACATAATTTTCCAAAGAATATGAAGTATGAACTTATAACATCTGGCATTATTGATTGAGTGTAATCCTCAGTGATTTACCTGAAAACAAAATTTTTTATGAGGGATAAGGCAACAATATGAGGCAAAATCAGGGCAATTCTGCAAGATCAGGCACAGATGAGAAATATGTACCAGTGTGAGTAAATTTAGGTTTATTTGACAGTCAGTTATGGTATATTTTATTTATTTATTATTTATTGACCGGGAAAGTCTGACTAGGTTCTACAAATCCTGTTTTCAGCAGAGGCCTGGGGAGAAATGCTCCAGATGCATGTCTTTAGAATGTGGGAAGAAACCGGAGTACCCGGAGGAAACCCACGCAGACCATGCAAACTCTGCACAGAAGGCACCCGGCCGAGAATTGAACCAGAGAACCTCTTGCTGTGAGGTGACAGCATTAACCGCTGCACCACTGCACCACCCTATATTGCTATAGAAAAACTTTTGCTTACATTTATATAATAGTATAGCAGTAATTTTCTGCTTCTTACTACTGGTGAAGATTTTATGTATCTGATAGACTAAATAACTGTTACACGAGAGTGGTTACTAAGTGAGTTTTGGAGTCAGAGTACAATTATTGTGACATGTTAGGTTGGTAGGATAATTATTTGCATTAAAACATCTAGAAAGAGTTTGCAGTAATGTGTTACAGTAACTTGTCCAATTTAAACATATGTTCCTCAAGAATATTTAGTTACTTTTCTGAGTTACTGGCAAATATATCAAGAGTTTGTTATTTATAATGTCAAAGGTATGAAGAGCATGAACATATATGATTGTGCATACATAACACTAAATACTTCACTCACGAGCCAGTCTGCCCTGTGATCCAATGCCCTCAAACTATGTTAGCAAGAAAGACTTTTAGGTGTTGTTTTACAGACAGAAGGCCCAACAACACTATATTTTTTAGCCTAAACATTAGGTTTATAGGTTTATAGTTAGGTACTAGGTTATTGGCCCAAGGGCCTAAGTTAGCCTAGCCAACAAGGTTCCCAGGTTTATGCCACCCAAGAAAGTTAATTTCCTGTGCCCCTGTCAAGCAGAGTCACAGAAGTGATCCCTGGGATGTATTTCCTATTTCCCATCCACTCATCAAGATTTTTCTTGAGGAGTGCTAATGAGGAACTTTGCTTAACATAGATGGGTAGCTTGTTCCAGAGTAGAGGAAGTCTCTGGTACAGGAATCTATTCCTCCAGCATGTCCTGTTTATTGTGGTGACAAGGTTTAGGTCCCTAAAGCATGTAGCTTGGAGGGATTGGGATTTCTTAAGGTGTAACATGTCCAACAGCTCTGGGTTTAACATAGCTTTATATGTTAGCCAGATATCTCCTTGGAGTAGGCGATAAGCTACAGAGTAAAGCTGGAGTTTTTTGCAACGGTCAGTGTAGGGCATCTATTTGAGGCCAGTAATCCTCTTTGTGAGGTACTTCTGTGGCCTTTCCAGCTGCTGCAGATGTCTTGTGAGGTACATTCCAAAATGGGGGTTGTACTTCATAATGGGTCTAATGAGTGCCGAGCAGAGGGGAACAATGACCTCTTTTCTCCTGGATGAGAACCCTTTTGTGATGAGGTGTGCCACATAGAAGGATTTCCTGACTACTGTGGCAATGTGATTATCAAAGGAGAGACTACTGTCCACCTGAGTCCCAAGGTCTCTTATCACACATTCGTTAAGTAGGCTGCCATTTATGTGGTAGTTCATGGGTACAGAGTTTTTACCAAAGGGGATGACAATGCACTTTTTGGCATTGAGCTTGAGGCCATGCCTCTGACACCAGGCATCTGTCTCAGTGAGGCCCTTCTGTAGGATGTCCACATCAGTTGGGAACTTGACTTTGGCTCCTAGTTTGCAGTCATCTGTGAACTTCATTAGCCAGAGGCCTTCTGTGTTAGCCTGTACTTCAGAGAAGTAGATACCAAACAGTAGAGGTTCCAAGACTGAACCCTGTGGTAGTCCACTTGATACTGGTTTGAAGTCGGATTTGGAGTCTGCAACCTTTACTGTGTGGGTTCTGTCAGTGAGTTAGTTGGCAACCCATCTTGTGACATAGGGATTTATACCTAGTTTAGTGAGTTTAGCTATAATTCCAGAATGGAGGATGTTGTCGAAAGCCTTGGCGAGGTCAAGATAGGTTGTGTGAACCACTTTACCCTTATCTACGGCTTTGGTGACTGCCTCAAAGAAGTCAGTCAGGTTCAGAAGGCATGATCTGCCTTTCACAAAACCAAACTGGGTGGGGTCCAGAGTTTGGAGGTTACCAATGTCTTTGTTTATGAGTTCCATGATGATACATTCCATGGCCTTGCAGACCAGCCTCATCAGGCTAATAGGATCAGTGGTGGCTCCCCTTTGTGGAGTGGGATTACTGTTACTGTGCGCCATTCAGTGGGCACAAAGCCTGACGTGAGACTATGATTGAACATGGTGTTTAGATGGGAAGCCAGTTTGTTCTGAAGTTCATGTAAAATGCAGCCTGGAATGTTGTCTGGTCCCATGGATGCTGTGTTTTTGGTTTTAGAGAGTGCAGATTTTACCTGCATAGATGTGATTACAGGGACTCTGCATTCTTAGGTTCATAGGTTCATAGGTAAGTACTAGGCTATCTGCCTAAGGGCATTTATAAACCTAGCCAGAATGTGTTGGCTTTTGCCACCCCCTTAGATTAATTCCCTATGCTCCTGTCCAGCAGAGCCATTAGTTCCCTGTGTCACTGTCCAGCAGAGCCACTGCAGTGATCCCCGGGGTAAATTTTCGGTTTCACATCCACCCATCAAGGTTTCTCTTGAAGAGTGTTAGTGAGGGGCTCTGCCTGATATATATTGGAATCCTGTTTCAAAGCATGGGGAGTCTCTGGGACAGGAATCTATCCCTCCAGCATGTCCTATTTATCGTTGTGGTGAGGTTTATATCTCTAGAGCTTGCAGCTCTCCGGGATTTGTTTTTTTTTTTTTTAGGTGGAGCATGTCTGTCAATTCTGGGTTGGGCATGGCCTTGTATGTCAGGCAGAGATCACCTCTGAGTAAGCAGTATGCAGCCGAGTACAGCTGGAGTTTCTTGAGTCGGGCTGTATAGGGCATCTGTTTGAGGCCAGTAATCCTCTTGGTGAGGTACTTTTGTGGTCTTTCCAGCTGTTGCAGGTGTCTTGTAAGGTACATCCCAAATGGGATGTTGTATTCTATGATGGGTCTAATGAGTGATGAGTAGAGAGGCACAAAAACGTCTTTTGTTCTAGATGCGAACCCTTTTGTGATTAGGTGGGCCACATAGAAAGATTTTCTAACCACCTCAGCAATATGATTATCAAAGGAGAGAGTACTATCTACTCCCCAGATCCCTTATTACATTTTCTGCATTTAGGGGACTGCCACCTATGTGGTAGTTTGTGGGTACTTTGTTTTTTCCAAAGGGGATGACTATGCACTTTTTGGCATTTAGTTTGAGGCCATGATTTTGACACCAGATATCCGTCTCAGTGAGACCCTTCTGGAGGGTGTCTGTATCAGCCGGCTCCTAGTTTGCAGTCATCTGCAAACTTCATTAGCCAAAGACCTTCTGTGTTAGCCTGTACTTCAGAGAAGTAGATAGTAAACAGGAGAGGACCCAGGACTGAACCCTGTGGTACTCCACTTGTCACTGGTCTGAAGTCGGATTTGGAGTCTGCTACTTTCACAGTGTGGGTTCTGTCAGTGTGTGGGTTCTGTCAGTGAGCCAGCTGGCAACCCATCTTGTGACATAGGGATTTATACCTAGTTTAGTGAGTTTATCTAGAATTCCAGAGTGGGGGATGGTGTTGAAAGCCTTGGTAAGATCTAGATAGTCTGTGTGAACCACCTTACCCTCATCTACGTTTTTGGTGACTGCTTCAAAGAAGTCTATCAGGTTTAGGAGACATGATCTGTCTTTTACAAACCCGAATTGGGTGGGGTCCAGAGTTTGGAGATTACCAATGTCTTTGTTTATAAGTTCCATGATGATACGTTCCATGGCCTTGCAGACCAGGCTCGTTAGGCTAATGGGGCGGTAGTTCCCGGGGTCTGTGGTGGCTCCCCCCTTGTGGAGTGGGATAACCACCGCTGTGTGCCATTCAGCATGCACAAAGCCTGAGGTGAGGCTATGATTGAACATGGTACTTAGTTATTTAGCCAAACTGTTGAAGCTAATTATTTTTTGTTTGTGTTGTGGCACCATAAACTAGGATGGCAAGATACTGCTCAAAACCGGTTTCTTTCCACACTCTGAAACATATGTTGAGAGCTCAACAATGTCCTTCTTCATAGTTTACAATGTAGAACATCTAAGGTCATTCACTCCTACATCAGCATGAGAAATGGCCAAGTCATGCTCATATTAGGGTAATGGTGTCTGGGTGCTCTGGTGACACCATGACATCTGACAAGTTCCGGCCACTCTGTCTTTGCACAACTTAATGAGTGGTGCATCAGTATGTCCTACTATAATATCACCTAGGACTACAATGCTAAAATATTTGGGGGCAGGATCAGGCAGCATTAAGGACTTAAGAATATTCCTTAGTTGACCCATTTTGGTGGCAGGTGGAGGTGTTGTTTTGAGTGCTATATCAGCTGCATGTGATGTTATGAGCACTGAAGGTGAGAAGTGAATACATTGCTGAGGTGAACGTGTTTTGATGCATTACTTAGAAGACCTAGGGGCCTTAGGGATGGATTTAATTAGTGCCTTAGCATAAATGGCCTTAGTATTAGTGTTGTGCTATGGTAGGGTAGGTGTATGGTGAGCTCTGACAACTGGGTTACATGAGAGGGCTGCCTCAAGTTTAGGTATCTGCACTACTCATAAGTAGACTTTACACAAGACAGTAACAATGTGCTGTCAGTGAACATGACACAGTTGCTACACAGTCTGAAGTTATTGAAGGCTAGAAGGCTGTCAACAGATGAGTTGAAGCAGGCTGTGGTTTCATGGTATCAGGAACTTTGATGGATGAGGGGTGAAGTGTGAATGAATGCTATGTCAACCATGGTTCCTGCCACAATGGGGAAAGGATTTGGTTATACTGATCCAGGGTACTATGCCAACTGAGATACAGTACTACTAGTAATAGGGGGACTATATGGAAAGGAGCAAGATGAAATTATCTGTATGGTCTGATAGTGTTTGCACTGGTACTGAAAATGATTCTATATTTAGCTGACACTAATGTGGTAGAAAACCATAAACTACTCATACAGTATGATAAGACTGAATCAGGTACTATATATACAGTAGGACATTAGCCATATGCTCTAAAAGTGTATGTACTCTTACTACAAATTAATATAGCCTGTGCAATAAGGCAAAATCAGATACTATATATACACAGTATGATAATGCAGAAAAGATGCAGAGTTTAGGAATGGGTGCCATAACACAAGCAGGCACAATACACACTATATAGTAAGGCAGAAAGTCAGGGCATAGAGGTGCTAGTACCACAGGACTCAGGACCACAGTAGAATAATTCATAGATGTTCACTCCCTGGCATAGAACATTGGGTTCCTGGGGTTTAATAAGTGTCCCTGACACTAGAGGATACAGCAAGGGAAGGCAGAGAAATTAAGATGCCCTGCCTGCTCACCTCTCTCAGGGGGTAGAGGGGGTGGCCATGGAGGTTTCAGATTGCTATGCTCCTGTAGTGATGCAAGTGAATATGGTGCAGCTGTCTTTTGGCTGGCTTAAAGGTGGGACCGAGATATGTGACCTATCACCATGTAGGTAGGGCATATCCACATATTGTCCCATTGTACATTGTCTGAGAGTGGCAGCCAAGGTAAACATTTCATCACAGTGTTGGTACCTTCACCTCATAGTACTCCACTGCACTCCCTCACACACACTGTGCAGCTGACTGATCAGGGAGCTAGAGATGTATATGTAATTACTCTATAGCTTGCAATATCACATTCCCACACCTGGACAAAGTCTACACAGAGTACTAGCAAGACTCCACACAGCTTGAAAGCTCAGTTCTGCTTGGTAGCATGGCGGTGCTCCACACTGCCTAGCAAAGCTGGTATTGCTGGTTCAGGTCTACATGTGCTATCTGTTTTTTTTTTTTGCAGGGGAGAGGGGTTGGCATAATGGCGGAAGTCTTAACCTCTGAAATACAAGCCATAGTGTTTGATTCTAACCTGCAGTTATTGGTAATCTTGTAATAGTCTGTAGACTGATTGCACAGTACTTACCTATGAACCAAATCTAAAGTGAAATAAAGAACCATCACAGCTATGGGAAGCAAAAAAACTTTGCAAGCACTGTACACCTAATTAAAAGTGAGCGTGAGATATCACAAAACTTTGCAAACATGCTGCACTTCAAAAAATATACTCAGATGCCACATGAATTTGTATGTACAGCAGCTAAATAGTGGTGTAAGCACCAGTACTAATGTCAGAATAAGCAATCACTACAATAAACCAAGAGAGATTCAGTACAGCAATTAACTACAAGTGCAGGTACCAAAATAAGAGGCATTTTCTGTCCCCCCTATGCAGCTCCCTGATCTGCAGCCTCCGCTCAACTCAAAGTTGAAGACAAAATACAAAACAAACAAAATTGTTTTTAAAAAATGACAAACTGCAGCATGCCACTTGCTACAAATATAACAAGTGATCTGCTCCAGTCTAAATACAAGTTTAGTGCTTCAACCCTGAAAATGAATATAATATCAGCATTCATAAGTTCCAGTACTGAGTCTAACAAAAACAGTGCACCAAAGCACTTTAGTCCTGACTATCTAATCAGCACCCCCCTAAACACCTTGCACTCAGTACAGCTACCCTCTTCACCCCCCCCCCACCAGCTACACCTCTTATTATAGTTACTTGTGCATGTGAGCTGCTGTGGGCTGAATAGATCTTTAAAGTGAAGTATTGCAGGTCTCCTGGAAAAGGATGAAGAGAACCTACACTGACCTGCTACTATATTGTGTGGGTTAACAGTCTTACATGGTCTGTAGCATGTTTCAACTCAGCACAAACAAATGCAATGCAGCAGTAATAAAACATGCAAAAACTAACAAACAGCCAATGGAAACTGGTGGAGCTAATAAGCTGGCAGCAAATGAGAGAGGAAGAGGGTGTGTACTTTTCTCAAGGCCAAGGCCAAGTCATCTGGGCCTAATTTTGCTTGAGAGGGTATGGCAGGTGAGGTTTTTAGGACTACTATTGCTAAAAGGTGCATCTCTGTTCATTCACATGTATGTATAGAATAGTAAGGAATAGGGCTGGATGCTTGTAATAGTTTCATTGGAAATAGAGGACAGTGGCTTTTCTGGGATAGTACACTAGAGTATGGGGAGAATCAGAGAGGTACAAGTACAGGAAAAGATGTTGTAGGAGGCACTAAAAATGGTAAGGAGTGGATGTATTATGAATAAGGATGAGGGAATATCAAGCTAGATAAAATTATGCAGAATGGAGGAAAAAGCACCAGACTTAAAAGTTCAGTCATACAAGTAAGCATTCTTGCAGAAGTCTTCAGAAGACTATACCATGACTAGAAGAAAGGGCAAAGCAATAACTCAGTAGTTAAAAGGAGGAAAATTATTACCAGTCCATTACTGACATTCATTAAGTTGACATACAGCTGGTGTACATAGATCTGGAGATCTTGAAAATGTTTTTTTGGGGATAGCATTCAGAATGAGCTATAAGTGCATTACCAAGTAGACAAAAGGTTATTAATAAATATGTAGACTCAGTTTACTGGTAAAGGTCACACAGGTACTGTGTTCAAACAACTGATCTGATTGAAAACATTGTTATATGAGATGAATACAGAATACAGAAAAGTAAGGGATTACTCTCCCAAGGAACAGAGAAAAGAAGGAAAAGTGTAAATATTTGCATGCATCTGATGTGTCACCTATGTGGAACAGTGACATGTTTATAAACACTAGTCCCAGTTATGATTAGTTATTACATCACATTATATAACAGCTCTATAAACACAAATCACAGTTATGTACATCACATCATGTGACATCTTTATAAACACACGTCCTAGTTATGTCCAGTTATGTCCATCACATCATAAAAAACTTTATAAAGACAAGTCCCAGTTATGTCCAGTTATGTACATGACACCATATAACTGATTTATAAACACAAGTCCCAGTTATGTCCAGTTATGTACGTGATATCATATAACAACTTTATAAACATAAGTCCCAGTTATGTGCACATCATATAAAAACTTTGTAAGCTCAAGTCCCAGTTTTGTCCAGTTATGTGCATGACATCATATAACAACTTTATAAGCACAAGTCCCAGTTATGTACATCACATCATATAAAAGCTTTATAACACAAGTGAAAGTTATGCATATCACATCATATAAAATATATTGTATAGAGGGGTTAAGAGAAGAAATGAAGCCTCATCTAATTGCTGAATCAGTTACATAACTAAGCTTTCTGCATATGTCTCTAAGGAAGATAAGTCACTAGTATTGAGTAACATACTATCCAAACCACAGATAATAACTAGATCCCAATACAAATGATTGCATGTAACTGGCTAGCTTACTGTTGTCATTATAAGGGATTCCTACTTTTCTCAGGATGGACTGTACTTGTTTTTTTGGGCTGGTGAAAACCTTTATGTCTATCATAGTGTCTTTTTATTCTAAGTTCATGTCTTGGACATACTGTATTAATAGATTCTGATTTGAACTTCATAACAAGAAATTCTGCTCAATGCTAAAAGCTGACAACAAATGTCTGAGCCTGAGGGTTTCTTTACCATCAAAGCAATTTGCATTTGTATAGTTAACAAAAGTTGGTTCCACAGCAGTGATATCACTCCCCATGTGCCTGGATGCTATGCCTACCATGCATTCAGAATTTTAGGGAGCTGCTGTGGAGTGTCCATATTTCTTAGGAATGCCATCATTTCTCATAATACCAATCTGGAACTTGGTGAGGTCCTAGTGACTCTCAGTAAAGCTCTCAGCCATATACCAACTACAAGTCTTTTACATTATTACCAACTGCAGGTCTCCTTCTGTGTTCCTTTAGAACACTCAGGTTATCTAAGCCAGTTCAAAAAGTTCTCCATTAGATGTAATATAGTTATACTGGTAGACTTTGAGTATCCATCAATCAACATTCGAACCTTAACATAACTAACAACTAACAATTTTACTTACAGATTTCTTGATTTTGCTAGCACAAATTTCCTTGATCAAATTGTCCCTGTAATGACCAGGGAGTGTTAATCTTCTTGAGCTTGTCCTTGTCAAATGCTACCCTTCTTGTTCTAAGCCTAATATCACACTTTTTTGGTTGCATCTGATCACATAGGAGTAATTTTCACTCTTAAAAGTCACGAGTAAAGGAGTTTTCTTTGCTGTAATTTTGCTATCTTCACGAAAGGTGGGATTTCTGATTCTAAAATATGTTGCTTTAACTTTAGTTACTTTAGTGGAAGAATGTTTACTTAACATATAATAAACTTTCATTTGCATTTACTGTATACTGAATAGTGTCAAGTTACCTCCCGATTCCATGTCATCTGACCCAGTCTTCTGATAATGCAGTTGTGAGGACACACAGTTTAAAGTGGGTAGATGTTTTCTGTAGTCCCCAGCAGATTTCACCGCATAAATAAAAATAATGCCGCATAATGACTGAGTCACTCAGACAATAACTCAATAAATAACTAAATGCAGTTATATTTAAATAAATGCTAACAACAGGAAATATCACACACAAATTTCCTTTACTGTGCGGGCTACCATAGAGATGATGTACATACCTCTAGTTTTCTTTCAAAAAGTGATTACCCCCATGGTAGATAACTATTTATTACTGTGCTCTATCAATATTATTATATATACCAAACACTATACACTTTATTTGGAATCATATCCCGTTTCATTTGCTTTTCTTAATTTGGTCTGTTTGAAAGACCCCAAAGATTCTTAACCATGAAGGTCTCTAGCAGTAAATTTACATACCCCAACAGATTAAAACCTTTTTCCCTCTACTCCATATCATATGGATTATTGAATAGTAATTTCTATTTAGCTTATCACTAAATGAAAGATTCTACTCTTTTGAATCCATTCATAAAACCAACAATCTTACAAACACCTCTTCTAATGGCCTTAACTGTCATCATAGATTTAAAAAACTCCTGCTGGTGCTATCAGTTCTGGACCTAGTGTATCCCCTGTCTTTGGAACAGACAACTCCTTAACTGTCTTCAGAACCAGGGTGGATGGGTAACCATATGCTGATGCCAGGAGGTTGTAGTAATCATTTTTTAGTCATGGTGGATTGGCTAAATGTCTTGATGGCTCTCTGAGTATGAGCTTGACAACAGCCTATCAATCTATAGTGCAAATTCCTAACTAGGCTAGCAGAAAACCTGAAATAACAAAAAGATTAAGAGGTTACAGCATTCTTGGAGCTACAGAGCTTTGCTTTGAGTCTTGTCAGAGTTAATGTATTTGACATATATTTGTCTTAGTAACCTTTCCTATTTGTCACTTTCAAAATCTTTTGTGTTGAGAACAGTTCTAAAATTTCTAATGGCAAATCAAATGTGACTTTATATAAGCAGTGTAAATAAACAGGCAAACTCTTTGCTTTAGACATAAATATTTGAAGGATAGTGTTTTGTGTTTATCTTCCATGTATATACTTATACTTGCATATATTTGGTGGATTTACTACAATTAATCACATCTTGCTTAGGTGAGATAGGGACAGTTGCAAATGTGTATTTACAATACCAAAACACTGCAAAAAACCCATAATTGTCTAAAATAATCATTTTTCAAGGGCTGCAAGCCCAATGAAGCCTTAAATGTGGAAGCTCTGTCCCCTCACCTCCAGTCTCTATATAGTCACATAAATTTCAGACAAGTGAAAAAGTATAAAGCAAACGTAGAAAAAAATCACCTTTTACCTTTTCTTTGATTCCTATAAGCAAAAAACATGAAGCACAGCATCTGCAACATGTTAAGTGCTGATATAGCAAAACATTGTCAAAATAAAGAAACATTTAATTTTTAAATACACTACGGTGAAAAGTCTCATGATCACACAAAGTGGTCTAATATTTTGTGGTTGCAGAAAGCTTTATTAGTTTACTTGCATACGACAGTGTGTGTGTGTGTGTGTGTGTGTGTTTGCAAGCGTGCGCACACATGTGTTTATGCACATGCATATGTGTTTGTTGGGATAATGCAACTAAGAGGAAAATATACTCATAATGAAATAATTTATTGTTTGTCAAGAACAAGTGAAATTCATTTATACAAATCTCTATCAAAAACATAAAGTATGGCAATACTTCTAAACAATGCATATTATAATTTGTGAAGGGCAAACTTCCAGATGCACAAAAGTGAAGAAGATAAAATGCAGAAATAAAGAGGAGGATCAATGAGAAACTTATATGTTTCAGATGGGATCATCTAAAAAGGCAGCCAGAGGAGCCACTTGCAGGTTGACTGAGGCTTTGAATACCATTTGAATGAAATAACTTAAATGACTACTATTTTTTAGCAAGCAGTATACTTCAATTATTCAAGAAATGCTTCTTTGTATTTTACTTTTACAATTTCTTCTTACATGTTACATTTTGCATGCTTAAATTCCACTGTCTCTTTACTTTATAACTTCTTGCTACCTGCTACAATTTACTGATTTGTCTGTGTCATTCCTAAACTGGGTCCAAGTACAAGCCCACTTACCCAGCTAATTAATGATGAATAAATAAAATATCTGGCAGTCTGCTTGTCTAGAAGTTTTTGAGTTTCATTTTGGGCTCATTAAATTAAAAAAAAAAATTATCTCACTTAGCAATACCTGCTGACTCATTATTTTATTTTAAAAACAAAAAAGAACGTCAACCACAGTGCAGTTGGAGTCAGCAATAAGGCGCAAACCAGGAACTGAAGCAAATAATTTTAATCCAAAAAACGCACAGACTGAGCGCTTTCACCAGTAAACTGGCTTCATCAGAGTCATACAACACACCCAGCAGTATTCCTCTTAAATACACAATATACAATAGAAATAAAAAACTGAAAACTTTACTTTATTTGATTTTTTGAACTTGTTTTGATTTGTTTCATTTCACTTGATTTAGTATTAGTGACATTCCAATCATGGATTGAGTAGATACATTATATAGGGTGAAATATGTACCACACTCGTTATTTACTGGGGTGGTCAGCATTATACACACACATACATACATACATTTTAAAAGTGTATAAATATATACACACATTTTTTAAGTGATAATATTTTCAGTTTTTTATTTCTATTGTATATTGTGCATTAATATTCATTGTGTTTGATCAAAGAATTTTGTGCATATGTTATATTAGGATATTTTAAATATTTGTATAACTTTGTGGTTATGAAATGGTTATATTATGAATTGTTGAGTAATTGAATAATGGGATAATTGAAGCAGTGGATGGGGTATTTAAGAGGAATACTGCTGGGTGTGTTGTATATGACTCTAATGAAACCAGTTTACTGGTGAAAGCGCTCAGTCGGTGCGTTTTTTGGATTAAAATTATTTGCTTCAGTTCCTGGTTTGTGCCTTATTGCTGACTCCAACTGCACTGTGGTTGACGTTCTTTTTTGTTTTTAAGTGAATTCCTGTATTGGAGTTTGGTCCTTTATTTTACAATCATTATTTTATTTTTACAAAATAAGGAAAAAGAAAAACAAAGGTCAGTTTTGAGAGGAATTAACAGGTTTGGTTTTGCTATATATTTCCTATAAGGACTTCTTAGTAATTGTTTTCAACATATCTCACAAAATGTTTGAAAAAGTCCAAGGCTGGGACTCAGAAACATAACTTAATGGCCCCAGAATGGCAAAGTCTGATCACAATAGTACAATGTGGCCTGAAGATGATTAACAATGTAACAGGAGACATTTAGCATAGTCCAAATACAGGTTTGATGCATCTGGGTCTGTTTGTAGTGGCTGTTTGCTCTGAGCACATTTTCCAGGCCATCTTGGATTGGGAGGGGCCTTTCTGCACTCTAGTGAGAGGATTGTGTTGATTGGAACTTATCTGGTGAAGGGTGGTTGGACTAGGGCTTGGAATAAGCATCCTCGTTAGTCATATTGAATCTTTTTAAAATTTTTTTTCAAGTTTTTAGCTTCTGGTATTTAAGCCCTGCATTTGAGCAGGTTTCTGCTTGTTTGCGTGTTGAACAGCATTGTGTACTGCTGCACAAGTGTGCGCCATAGCTGGACAGATTAATTCAACAGATTTTTCCCTTAGTTACAGCTGTAGCACATTAGTGTAGCCCTCATCTCTAGTACTTTCCCAGTGAAAGAAATACTGATAGTGTACTGAAACCTATTAAATTACCAAAAAAAAAAAAAACAGGCAGAAATATCCATCCACTGAGCTCCTCCTCGATCGATTTTGAAAAGTCCCCCCCCCCCCCAGTGACAACAGTCTTCAACAGTTGGACCACCCTTGTTTCTCCTGCCAGCCTTGTTAACTTGGGTTTCTTGAGGCAGTGTAGCAATTGCCTCATGTACACTGACAACCGTCTACTAATAACTCACTCTAGTACAGAGTCTGAGAGATGTATCTACACCAAGAATCTGGAATCCATGCTCTCTCACACTTAAAACAGTAACATGGAAGAGGTTGTCAACCCACCCATAGCTACACATGCACATAGCACCACTACTCATACACATAGCACATATCCAACACAAAAATCAACATACACTGAGGTTCTTTCAAAAAACCTACTGAGACGTGAGACACCAGAGACCTCCAAAACACAAGACTGCTAAAACTAACACAGTTCCCACAGCAACCATGACATATAACAACACCAGCATCTCACTACCAAGCCTGTAAGGCATAACACTCAAAAAACAAATTTTCTAGTCATTGGATACTCAATAGTGAGACACACGGATGTCTCATTCACCAGATTGGACAAGGAGAAAGTCATACTCAGCTGCATGTCCAGTGCTAGGATTCATCAGATCATGCAAGCACCCAGGTCTCTCAGCAACAAGTACCATTATGGCTCTGTCATAGTTCATGCTGGAGTGAATGACCTGAGATGTACCTCACTGGACTATTTGAAGAGAGACATGATTGAGCTCTCTGAGTATGTGTCCCAGGCAGGTAGCCTTGAGCAACACACTACCCTCACCTAGAATGATGCCACAGTATAAACAAAAAAATGATTGATTTCAATAATTGGCTTAATTTTTGGTGTCATTCAAAGGGGATCCAGTTCCTGTCAGCCTGGGAAGCCATGGTCGACAAACCTCGCTGCTTTGCCAGAGATGGTTTGCACCTGACACCTCTAGGCCTTCAGCTGCTGGCAAATTCACTTGCCTCCCCATAGTGCCTTTTTTAGGCAAAGTCTCAAAAACAAACATACTAATGTGAAATTTGTCAATCATAACAAAATAAGGGTTATGCTGCTAAACGCTAGGAGCTTAAACCAAAAACTGCACAGCCTGGAAGCACTTCTATCACTTGAAGATGTAGATGGTTCAAGGCCTCAAAGAGTACCCCAGCCTTGCAAGGCTTCAGTGACTTCCACACCTTCAGACCACAAAATGAACATATTAAAATAAAAGGAGGCAGTGTTTTTATCTATATTAGAGATAAATTCACCTCCTGTCTAGTTTTACTGGACAACTCCATGGAGTTAGTTCAAGTTATGATGGGTAAGACCCCCATTCAAGTCATAGCCAATTATAGATCCTACTCCATGGATCATGATGTGCACAAGGCCTACTTGATCAAACTGGAGACAACCGAAATATTACCAAACATTCTGGTTGTGGGATTTAAATTATCCCACCATCAACTGGGAAATATACTCTAGCCTAAACCCACTAGTGCAAAAGTTCCTTGACTTTACTAACTCAAATGCCCTGGAACAAATTATTCATACCCCGACAAGAGGAACAAATATACTAGATCTGGTCCTCACTAACATGTCAAACAGATGCACTACTACAGCTGTTGGACCCTCATTAGTTAAATCTGACCATAAATTAGTCACCTTTGAGCCGACACTAACACCAGAACTCACAAAGGTTGAAATCAGACTAAACACTTCACCAAAGCAAAGTATACCCTCCTAGGTGAAGGTATAAATGCATTCTGAGCCCCACTCCCAGCTGGAAGTGGTAATTACACAGAAAATTACACTAAAGCCCTGTACAATCACTTACATAAATGTATAGATTCAGCTGTACCAGAAAGAATCAAAGCCAGAGCCCCAAGTGAAGACAAGTCATCATGGTGGACATCCAGCATCGACAAAATTTACAATAAACACAACTTGCTGTCCATGAAAACAAAGGTGAGATCCCAACAATAGAAAAGCACCCTTGTCAGCCTCAACAGACAAATAAGCCAACTTGTCAAATCCTCTAAGAGCCTATTTAAGAAAAGCTTTGCTAGCACAGCCAAGGGTAACCTTAAGGGCTTTTACAGCTATGTACGTAGCCTAAAAGGTATGACCCAAGCATGTGCAGAACTAGTGACCAAGGGTATCACACACTCTGACCCCACAGAGAAAGCTAACCTGCTAGCAGATAGGTTTGGTGAAAATTTCACCTCCCTATCCCCTTCAAATCTATCACAAACCTTGCCCCAAACTTCCACCCTACCCTACATATCTGAAGAACGGATCATCAAAGTCTTATCCAAGGCAACAGACAGAGCCTCTATGGGACCAGATGGCATCCCAGGCTGTCTTCTAAACAGGCCATAACATGAACTAGCATCACCATTTATAACCCTTTTCAGTCATAGTCTAACCACAGGCTTTGTTCCTGTGGAATTGAAAAGAGCAACAGTTATTACCCTCCACAAAGGTGGCCCAGCAAAAGTCCCAGGGAATTACAGACCCATACGCCTGACCAGCCTCATCTGTAAGGTCATGGAATGTATCATTATGGACCTCATAAATAAAGACATAGATGACCTCCAAACCCTGGATCCTACCCAATTCAGCTTCATCAAGGGCAAATCCTGCCTGTTAAATCTTGTGGATCTTTCAAAAATGTGACCAGGGGCATTGATGAGGGCAAATCTGTGCAGACAGCATACATTGACTTGGCAAATGCTTTTGACACAATCCCTCACTCAGGCATTACCAATAAACTTAGCAAACTGAATGTAAACCCTTTCATTGTAAGATGGGTTGCTAATTGGCTCATAAACCAGACACACTATCAAAGTGGGCAACTCCACATCAACCAGCAGACCTGTTTCCAGCATGGTGCCACAGGGGTCAGTGCTGGGCTCCCTACTGTTTGGTATATACTTCTCAGAAGTTCAGATCAAAACTAAGGAGTTGTGGCTGACCAAGTTTACAGACAATTGCAAACTAGATGCAAATATTGAATCCCCAAATGATGTCAGTATAACCCAGAAGGGTCTTACACATCCAACAACTGGTGTCTTAGTCACAGTCTCAAACTGAATGCAAAGTAATGCATCATCACTCCGTTTGGCACAATGTCCCTTCACACTAGCAAATCAACAACAATACCTTAAGTACCCATGAAGTGTTAAGGGACTTTTGTTCACTAGTTGACTGCATCCTTAAGTTCGACCACTATGTGTCTACTGTAATAAGGAAGGCTTTCTACACTGCACACTTGATTAGTAAAGGCATCACCTCAAAAGCAAAAGAGGTTGTAACCCATCTATATTCGGCACTGATCTGGTCCATAATTGAATGTAACACCCCATTCGGTATGTACCGCAAAAAGAACCGGCAGCAGCTGGAGAAACTTCAGAGATTTCTAACAAAGAAGATCAAGGGACTCCAGCACATGTCATACACAGACTGACTAGAGTCCCTGTCACTTTACTCTGTATCATATAGACTTCTTAGGGGATACTTATGCCTGGCTTGCAGAGCAATCTCAGGCCCAAACCTAATGAACTTGCTTCATATCCCTAAATCAGGGGACTAGGGCCACCCATTCCAGGGACTTAAATATGACCTGAAACTTAAATGGGACATGCTGGAGGAACAGATTTATCTCCCAGTGACTGCTGCTTATTTGGAATAGGCTACCTATTCATGTGAAACAGACCACCTCTATGACACTGTTAAAAAGGAACCTAGACGAGTGGATGGGGCACCATAAATTCTTACCAGGAATAGCGCCCACAACCCTCCTGGACATGGGCAGTCATTACTAAATGTAATCTTGGGTATTAACGAACATTTTCTTGGCATTACATTGAGATGAAATGGTTAGGCTTGAAATGACCACTGGGTTGATAGCCTAGTAATCTCCTATGATCCTACAATCCTATGATCTTAATTATGTACATTTTTTTGAAATGCCAGTTAACAAACAGAATCAGCACTGTTAATGAGTTGCTTCCTGTAATCAACAGGACAGAGTTTGATTCATTTCATTTCTGTTGCCTGCTGTGTGACTCTGATCAAGTCAAAGTACCAGATAATGCTCCAGGGACAGAGTCTGAAACTGATCAGTTCTGTGTGGATCAATTCTGTATCCCAGTTAACAAATACAAAAAAAAAATAATAATGAAAAAATAAATAAATAAAAATAAAAATGCTCTGATGCAAACATCTGAGATTGTGTGAAGAATGGCATTATATGACGATGGCTCTGTGACCTAACGAGTCTAGTGGCATGCATGTAGCGTGCTCGTGATGAAGTTCCTTGACACATACAATGACACACTGCAACAAGAAACAGTTAGAGCTCCAATAAAGGCTTCATACCAAATTCCTTATAAATTTACAATGCATTCTAATAATTTTCTGTCTGTGAGTGGATAAGGGTATACGTACTGCCTGCCATTTAGTTGCTTGTCTACTATTGCTGTATTTATGAAGCTCTGCTGGATATGTTTCATGAAAAGTGCTACCTAAATACAATGTTTCTTCTTCTCTCTCTCTCTCTCTCTCTCTCTCTCTCTCTCTTCTGCCAAATCCTAATTTACTGTTTTGCAGCAAACTAATGCATTTTGCAGAGGTAGTTCAGCCTTTATGTTCATCATACAATTTTGTACTAACTTTGGCAGGAAGTCTTAACAGA
This sequence comes from Protopterus annectens, assembly GCF_019279795.1. Classification (NCBI taxonomy): domain Eukaryota; kingdom Metazoa; phylum Chordata; order Ceratodontiformes; family Protopteridae; genus Protopterus; species Protopterus annectens. The sequence continues at coordinate 562,154,113 of NC_056726.1, read as the reverse complement.
ATTTTCTCTTTTTCTTGACCTGCTGCTGCTAGATACATGTACTGTAATGACATTTACTTTCATTAAATCACTGGAACTCCCTTATAAACAAATTATTTGCTGATTTTGACACATTCCATTTTAGTTGCTGGAACTATAGCTACCATGAAACACTTCCCAGGAAAGATGCCTTTATGTAAAATAAAACAGAATTTAAACAAAATAGAAATGTGTGCTATTTACAGTTATGACCTGCTTTGCTTATAGTTATTAGACCATCTGAATGGGAATCATTTTACATTTTGTGGAACATTTTATATGGCCCGATTCTAGGAAAGCAACATTTTTATTAGCTGATTTCAAAGCAGAAAAATATTAAAAAAAAAATAGAATGTATTTATATTCAATTTTTTGAAAATGATCAGCTGGTAAACTGACTGCTCTCATAAAAATATTCTTGTTTTTATTTTCCTGCAGAACACTATTCCACTGTTATTATTTTTCCCCCAGTCTGGGGTTGTAATAGTAATTGCATTTAAGACCCTCTAGACTCATAGCATCACCATTCCTTGACATCTCCTCATTGCCTGCCTTCATATAAACCCTTCTGTCTACCCCCCCCCCCCAATACGGTAGCAGTAAAAACACTAAATAATTAGCATTGCAGAGATATATGACCAGACATTTCCAGAAATTTAGTGTCTTGACTTCATTACAAACAAGTGCAGACTAAGACAGGAAAAGAAGACATGCCATTCACAGTGAAACTGCAATGACAGAAGTGAAAAATGAAATGAGAGGGACATGTATGATTACCTATAAGTAAATAAATGATGCAATAAATATGCAAGTATTGATAAAATGAGATATTATGCTATGCAGAAAGAGATATAACCAATAGAACTGTTTATATATATATATCACCATATCATCAGTGTGTGATGCAGTATTGATTGGAGTTTTACAGACCCCCTCCATAGATGTAACATTTCTTCTTCTTTCAGCTTTTCCCGGTTAGGGGTCACCACAGTGGATAATCTGTCTGCTCATGATTGGCAGTGGAGATTTATGGTGTCAAATTGCCAGCCCAGTGCCCAACCTTACACAGAAGGCACACACACACACACACACACACACACACACACTGCCAATTTAGTGTTCAATCCACCTACTGCATGTCTTTCGGATGTGGGAGGAAACCGGAGCACCCAGAGGAAACCCACACAACCACAGGGAGGACATGCAGACTCTGCACAGAAGGCACCCCAGCCGAGAATTGAACCGGAGAACCTCTTGCTGTGAGGCAGCAATGCTAACCGCTGCACCACCGTGGCCGCCCCCCATAGATGTAACACTGATGGAGGCAATTTAAAAAAAGACAATGCAATGTTGCAAAGACTGCATCTGAAGCTGAATTTGGGCATGGAGATAGCTAGAGAAAAAAGAGAGAGGTTAATGTGTGTTCCCTTGAATAAAGATGGGGAAGGCATTATAAAAAAGTTAAAATACCCTAAAGGAATAAATGGCATAAGACGGTATCATGTTTCAGAAAATTATATGAACCAAGAGCTATTGGTGTGAAAACAGAATACCTGGAGCAGTTTTGAAAAAAAGAAACTTTTTCTCACAGAAATAAGCGATAGATTCAAGAAACTAACATCCTGTGGAAGTTATGGGTCACAAATTGTGAAGTAATCTAAAAATGTTTGACATAAACATGGAGAAGTTCTTGTGGAGGATTGAGAAAAATTAGGCTTTGTGTAAAGTAAATATGTTGTTTATACAATAAATAAGGATACATGTGTTAGATGTATACTTCAGACACTGATAATTTTTATCACACAAATTCCCTTGATAAATTTACTTTTATCACACAAATCCTGTTGACAATTTTATCATCATCATCATCATCATCATCATTATTATTATCTTTTAAATCTTTACACCCACTTTTTAAAAAAAAATTTGAAGATAAATAGTGCACTTTATTTGACTTTGCTTACTCCATTTAACCCTTCCAGAAACAATGACATCTGCTATAGTGTAGTGGATACCATGTGTCTTTAATTGTGTGCACTCCTGCATACAGAAAAGTGCTTCATTCTGCTTATAGGATGCATGGGAGTGAACTGATGGAACTGTTTAGGAATATCTAGTTTTTTGGTCTTACAGGAGATATTTTGCAATGAAGCAGCCATATGATGTGCTCAGTAGAATACATTTTCACAGTCTGAGTTCCAACTTATTACATTCATCTACTAACACCAAAACAACACTATGCCAAAGCACCAGACAGAACATCACACATGGCTATTGTTACAGCTACTGCATCACTTATTATGATGTCTGTATGGGACCTAAACCTTAGATATGAGGCTGCTACAGTTATAAATTCCACTCTTTCGTATTTCTGAAAATAACGTAATCAGTTCTGGGTGTAATTTGAAATGTTATTGACTAGTACTGTAAGTCACAAAACTCAAATCCATCATTCTAAAAGTGCAAAATGCCAACATGTAAATGTGACTCAAATGCACTTTTGAGCTGCTATGCATATTCTCTGTCCATTCTTATTATCTCATTCCAATTGAGCCAACCAGCTTCTTTATAAAATTATATGGCTGATAAGTGGTTATGCCACAACCTCAGATGATAGTGAAGCACACAAATCTATGTATGCAAAAAAGTGCAAGTACTGCCTGAAATCCACCAGTGTCTTGACCAGTCCTGCTCTAAATATTGAGTCTACATGATTACTTGATTGATTACTTGCATATGCTCAGTTATTACTTTTCAATTGATGACTGACTCTAAAGATTGGTGGGGGCTGTGGCAAGCATTGGTATACTTTGGAGACTTGTGACTTTGTGCCTATGACTGGAATAGAAGAAAATGTGGTTTTGTGGTGGTTTCATGGTGAGGTCTTTAGAAAATGGCTTCTAAGCTGCTAACATCAAACCTGTGCTCTTATCTCAGTTTCTTTCATTTCTGAACTACAAAGATCTTCTCCCATCCAAACAGTGGCAGCATTTGTCTTCTTTCTTCTTACCTCATAGCTCTTTATTTTCTTCCCAGTCCCAAGAATCAGAGTTCTCTTGAGAGTCTAACCTTCTCTGTCCCAAATTTGACTGCATTCCAAAACTACTGTACTCTGTTCTGTATTGGCCTACCTACCTTGCTAAAAAAATAGATCATTCTTATATTCACTCTCGACACATTTCTAGTTACGTTATTCATTATTGCATTTTCCTCACTCTTTTTGCATGAAAACCATCTATGCAATACCCTCATTTGCTGACCTGGTGTTCAGGATTGTTCAGTCCTTAGCACATTAGAATAGCTTACTTTTAATCAACTACCTTACAAGCTAGTCCTTCTGCTCTCTTCCAGATGTCTTGAGATTTGTCATAATCTTTTCTCCCAACTTCTTTATTAAGTCTTTATTTATAAACCGTCTCTTTCCTGACTTGCCATCTTTCACATTTTGAGCATGATTCTGTCCCTTCCTACTTCTTTCTCTTTCTTTCTGTTCATATCCCACTTCTTTGCTAACAGCTATATTACATCCAGTTAATAGTTTACCAACTCAGGTCTTCTTCCAACGGTATTCTGTTCATTATCCTTAGGTATTCCCTCCTAGAATATTCCTGTATGAGACACTTTCCATAGCACTCTCCTATGTCTTCTTCCTCTCCAGCTTCTACTTCCTGTAACTCCTTAACATCCCAGGCTTCCAAATCTTACTATGGAACCCAGTGCATAATTATACTCCTCTTTCCTTCCTCCTGCCTGTATCTGTTCAAATCTCTCTGGAGAAACCTATCTTCTATTCTATCCATTTCCACATTGTTTGTCTGATATCCTATTATAAAACACTGAGTGGTTAATTCATGGTCTAACCTACTTTATACTACTGATTTATCATATAATCCTATTATCTCTGAAGTTCTTCAAGCACTGGTCTCAGGTCTGCTTTCTTTCAACATCTTTAACAACTCCCACTGCATAATGGCATCACTCTCACATTATAGTATGCAGCTGATTCTGTTATTTTCAGTTGCTCATCTTCTACTACTTGTATCCAGGAAGGCCAGCTTTTAGACCTCTTCATTCTTCTCAAATTGCTAGACAGTAAACTGTTGTTAAATGGAATAAAAGCAAAGACTATTGTGTTTGGTACTTCCTAACACTTGACTTATTTTGATTTCACATGTTTTAGCTCTTGAGCTATCCTTACAACATCACATTTCCCTACCTGTCAACATAGTCTTTTAAGTTTTTCTTCAGAAATCTTCTTCTACATAGACTCATTGCCTGTAAACATAGGCATACTACCCTTAGCAATGACTGAAGTGCTGGATTTGTTTGAAAAATAGCAGTTAGGATGGGGTGGCAAGGATCAGCAAGCAAGCAATGTTGATCCTGGCAGGATCTCAGCTAACTGGATCACACTCAAACACCAGAGATGTACTCCAGTCAGAATGTGGTTATTTGTGAAAGGTGAGGAGAAGGTTTTATGTAAAGCAGTGATCTTACACTGACTTCATAGCAGTAAAAAACAGCAAGAGACTGCATGTGCACATGAGTGTGCGTGGTGTGTGTGTGTGCATGTCTCTGCATGTATGAAGTATGTGGCATCACATGAAAGCTCTCAAACAGATGAACAAATCTCCCACTTATTCCTAATGTTCATCATGCACACTTACAGAGATGCAATCATGTAATCCTTTGATAAGATTAGAATTTTTTAGCAAATAAAACAATTTCTTTCATAACTCTGCAAGATAATTGCATTACCAGATAGGCATTTGATAAATAACACCATTGTGTTACCCATTTTCCCAAAAAGAGCCTCTGTATTTTACCTCCTTTTAGCTCACATCATTTATTATATTGCATATCATACGAGGTATGTTTTCAATAATGAATTTTGGTTTCCTGGCTTAGAAGATTTCAGGAAGGAATGGGATTAATTAGCCTCCCACATCTCAGGAATTAATTAATTAAACAACCTAAAAACATTACTGTAAGACAGATTTTTTTTATTTGATCTTAGCTGAAAAGTAGAGATGCACTATGGTTAAATATTTTTCAAGTGATCAGAGTAAAAAAACGAGCTATATGAGTAAGAAAGTGATTCATTGTTGAGGTGGGAAGATAAAGCAATTGATACATACAGTCACTTGATTACAATCAAATTATCATCACTCTCCTGTTGTCAGAGATGTTTGCTCTACAGCTAGTTGATTTCCAGGTTGTTGAATGTCCTTTCTTTGACATTACTTTTCTCAATAATGGTATTCATTCTTTTAGTTACGGTTTATGTGGTTGCACATCTCACATTTGTAGGGTGTTGCTCTTTACCCCACTGTTCTGTTCTGTTCTGTTCTATTTCCATAGAGTTAGCATTTCAGTATTTTGTAGTGTGAATTGCTGCTTAGGATTTTAGTCTAAATCTTTTAAAAGTTGCTAGTTTATGATTGGTGGGATGGTTGTGGATATTTCACAGGCCAAGCATCAGTATTGTGTAAGTGTGTGTGTGTGTGTGTGTGTGTGTGTGTGTGTGTGTGTGTGTGTGTGTGTGTGTGTGTGTGTGTTTGTGTGTGTCTGTGGTGTGTGTGTGTGTGTGTGTGTGTGTGTGTGTGTGTGTGTGTGTGTGTGTGTGTGCGTGCGCGTGCGCGCATGTGTGTGAGGAACAAGTTGAAATACATTGCTGAGGTCAAAATATTCTTCATCTGATCACAGTCAAGCATTAAAGGTGCACCCAATCAGAAACTGGTCATTGTTGGGGGGATAGACTGAGTATAAAAGTGACTGATTACTGCTTTCACTAGATTTTAATTTAATGTCTCTTGATCTAGATGTTCAGATGTAGTGTGAATGTGTGTGCATGTGGGTCAGAGAATATGTTTAAAAATAATTCTCTCTCTGTATCTCTGATTTTACTTGTGGAATTTTGGTGTAACATCTTCATAGTCAAAAAAGAGTATACTTTCTAAATGGAAATATATTACAACAGTGTAGGTAGAGCCAACTTCTGTGGTATTTCATGAATGGAATGAAAATGCATTCCATTTTTTTGGCATTTAGAATTTTACTTTATCATAAACATTTCACAGTGAGCATAATGAAAATCTCATTAAATTCACTTAATTTTCCCTTTCTCATGGAAACTGGTACATACTGCCTAAAATCATAAATATATTGAGCTTTATTAATATCAGAACTAAAACCATTGCTTATATGTCCACAAGCTGATGCTTTCAAATGTTAGATATATTCAGACATAAAAAAAGAAGACATGACTGGAAACTGGAAAATGGTACTCAGAAATTCAAGATACAGCTATTGAAATACCTTTGCATTAAAAAGGACATCCTAAGAACATTGCATCATTGAACATTTTGACTTATTGAATACAAGAATCTGCAAGAAAATATCAAACTGTTTTGGAGTAAAAAACAATACTGAAAGGCATCAACATCAGGCTTAAATGGTCATTAGAATGCACTAAGCTGCCTTATATCATTTTATAAAGAGAATAATTATATGATTGCTTTTCAAGATATGGAATGTAATACAGGCAATAGTAAACCTGCCCCATGTTGCCATTATATCACAACTAAAAACTGCATGTCTCCTAAAAGTTAACATTTTCTGTCACTGGAAAATTACCACTGCTAAAATATCTTATAAGAGCAGGCCAAATGTCCCAATCATTTTCAGTGCCAAAGAGCAAGTAGTTTTTACAGGAAAAATGACAGCTTTAGGAAAAGTCTGTACCAAGGTACCATGTATAATTCTTTGAACATCATATCATATTGCATGGAAAAATTAAACACATATATATGACTTTGTGTGTGTGTGTGTGTGTGTGTGTGTGTGTGTGTGTGTGTGTGTTTGTGCACTTGCTTGACATTACAGACAGCATTTTACACCAGCATGTTAGGCACTGCTATTACCATATTCTTCTCACCAGACACTGCTGATGGCATCACTTATAAAGTGTTGCCCGACACTCTCCAAGACAGATTTGTGTTGTGGCACTTGTGTTAAATATGGAGGTCTCTAGTCAGTGTACTTAAGTAGGGGTTCTGTTCTCACTGCAGTCATCTGGTGTGTGTGTGTGTGTGTGTCTGTATGTGTGTGTCTTGCTTGACATTAGAGAGAGCATTTTATACCAGCATGTTGGACACTGCTATTACCATCTTCTTCTCACCAGACTCTGCTGATGTCATTAGCTATAGCTGTTTCTCAAGCATATTATGTTAAATGTCTCAGGCTAGGTTAAAATCCGTAGAGTGAGTGACTCTTGCACCATTATATTTGTGGATGTGCAGCATTTCCATCATAGCAGGGTCATAGAATGGCCTGTAGGCCAGGCACAAGTTACCTCATCCTATACTATACAAAGTATAGTGACATTGCTTTCATAGTATGGTTTGTAGGCCCTATATTTTCTTGTTGAGAAACCCCTGTGATCTCTCCAGCTGCTGCAGGTTTCTGGTGAGGTACATACAAAAGGGAGCATTGTACTCTATTAGTGTTAAGATGAGGGTTGAGTACAGTGGTGTTATCCTCAGACCTGGATATGATGGCCTGACATATGAAGTGCATGACACAGAGCACTTTCCTAACAACTTTTCTTGCAACTGTAGAAGCTTGGTGGTCAACGTTTGGATTGTTATCTACCCATGTTCCTAGGTCTTGCACCACTGGGTTTGAACTTAGCGGGAGTGTTGTCAATGCTCTAATTAGCAGAGAATTCCACTTTGCGAAAGGCAAAAATAATGGCACTTTTTTGCATTTATTTTCAGACCGTATGGCTTTGGCACCAATCATTTGTCTGTGTTAGTCCCACTTGTGATATGTTTGCACCATTAGTGGACTCAGTGATTGCACCGAATTTGCAATCATCAGCAAACTTGGTAATCCAAATGCCATATACTTTAGTCTGGACTTACAAGAACTAGATTCCTAACAGTAAAGGTCCCAGCACAGATCCTTGTGGCATGCCACTCGTGATGGCTTTACTGGTAGAGGTTGAGTCACCAACTCTGAGAATATGTGTTCTGTCCATGAGCCAGTTGGCTAACCATCTAGTGTTGTTAGGGTTAATCCCCAGCTGGGAGAGTTTCTCAACGATACCTGAGTGAGGGATTGTGTCAAAACCCTTGGCAAGATCAAGATAGATGGTGTGAACTGTGTTGCCTTCATCCAGGTCTTTGGTGACTTTCTTGAAGACGTCTACTAGGTTTAGTAAGCATGATCTACATTAACAAAGCCAAATTTGGTTGGGTCTAGAGTTTAAAGGTCACCTATGTTCTTGTTGATAAGGTCCATGATGATTCTTTCCATGCCTTGCTGATGAGACTGGTTAGACTTATAGGTCTATAATTCCCAGGGCTGGTTGATGCCCCCTCTTTGTGCAAGGGGATTACTGCTGTTGTTTTCCACTCTGCTGGCACAAAGCCAGTTCTTTGGCTAATTTTGTCTGCTATGTTCTGTTTTAGATTGCTTAGTAAGCAACCTGGGTTATTATATGGTACCACTGAGGTTTTTAGCTTTGGAGAGCTCAGATATGACCTAATGTCTAGAGAAACTAGGCAGGAGACTGGTGTCATGTATGTTTTTGGGTATGGCCAGTAGGGCCAGGGGCTTGCAGTTTGTGCCAAACTGTCAGCTAGCTGGTTGTCCATTTTCTCTGGTGCAGTTTCATGTTTAGTTTCTTACCATTAAGCAGCAGAACTTTGAGTTTCCTTCCAGTGGATGCTGTTATGTCAGAACTTTTGTTGCTTTCACATTGCTTAATAAAGGGACTATGGAAGAGGCCAGCATCTTTGCCAGTATTTGACAGCCTAGAAGACAAAGGTTCAGACCATCTCTGGCAAAGCAGCATAGTTTGTCGACCATGTCACCCCAAGGTGAGAAATACTGGATCCCCCTGGATTAACACCAGAAGCTAAAACAATTGTTGAAGTCTATCAATTTTATTTACATTGTGGCATCATCCTGGGTGAAAGTAGAATGCTGCTTAGGACTAGGGTCATATTTGTCTGGCACACAATCTGACAGTTCAGTTATTTATCTCTTCAAATAGTCCAGAGAGGTACATTATGAAAGCAAACGCACAACCTAATGATAACGTAGGCATCACACCCCTATGAGCAGACCATGTGGTATGTGACCTGTGTACTAAGGTAGATGGTATGAGGAACATCCACCAGCATGTGCCCACATTGGTGACTACTCCCTTGTATGTAACACAACTCCTGAGTATGTGTAGAACATCCACATCAAAGGCCATAATACATCCACAGTTCACAGCCTTCATCACACCAATAACTGAGTACAATGCACCTTTCTTCATGTACCTCCTTACATATCTTCCAGGGATGCGTGACTCAAGTGTACCACCATTGCCACAGTGAGCTCCTACATAATGTATTGGCCATACCTAGATATTCTTCTTGTTGCATAAATATTACTGTCTGATGTTGCAGAACACCCATCAAGGTGTTATACAACATTGTTGGCAAGGGTTATACTTGTGACAGTGTGAATTGTGCCACATATATATATATATATATATATATATATATATATATATATATATATACATATATATATATATATATATATATATATATATATATATATATATATATATATATATATATATATATATATGCCATGCCCATCTGTCAACTAGCCTGGATTGATCATAATGTCACATACAGGTATAGTGTCCCTCCTAACACCTCCAGTAGATGTTAAAGTGTCAGGACAGTGTGCTTGATTACTCTCATAGATTGCTGACATCTCATAATAGTTGTACAACTGTGCTCATAC
>NC_056726.1:562081782-562139282 GCF_019279795.1 Protopterus annectens | reverse complement strand
ACCGCGGCTCAGGGGCCTTAAAGGAGACCACACTAGTCTTTAGAAGTGCGAAGTCGGCTTTGAGAAGTTCTTTACTGTGGTCTTTTTCATTTCGGTGGGGGCGGGATGAGGACCTCCAGCGAGATTAGTTTGTGATCAAATCTCACCAGTGAGGGTATACTTCCGGTGTTGAACATTGTGCTCCCATGTTCGTGATGATGAGATCAAGTATGTTTTCTCCTCTTGTGGGGATGGTGACTAGTTGTTCCATGGCATTTGAGTTTATGAATTCCAGGAACTTTTGGGCTAGAGTGTTTGGGCTTGAGTAGTGTTCCCAGTCTATATTAGGGTAGTTGAAGTCACCTAGTATGATGGTGTTCGGAGATACATTTATCCCCTCCAGTGTTTTCAGGAAGGCCATATGAGGTTCCTGAGTTTGCGAGGGTGGCCTGTAACATGCTACAAATTGCAGAGCAGTCTTGCCTATGGTTAATTGCTCCTGGATGGTTTCCGATGCATCGTGCGATGCCACCAATCTTGAGGTGCGGGTGTCCTTGATGAATATGGATACCCCTCCTCCTTTCTTGGTATTGTCCAGGTTTTGGGGCCGGAACACATGATATGAGGTAAAACCTGATAGTGCTGGGGTGCTCTCAGGAGCCTTGAACCAGGTTTCTGTCACAGCACAGACATCGATGTTCTCCATACTGAGAAGGGCCTCGAGTGCGTGCATCTTGAGGTTGAGACTTCTGGCATTGAGCAGCATTACCCTTAGTTTTTTTTCTTTGTTTTGTTCTAGGGTGGTAGGTTTAGAATTTGAGCCTTGCCTAAAAAAGGCACTATGGGGGTGGCAAGAGCCTTTGCCAAAATCCGGAATCCCAGGGGTGACAAGTGCAAGCCGTCCCTTGCGAAGCAGCGTGTTTTGTCCAGCATGTCATCCCAGGCAGACAGACATTGGATCCCCTTTGAATGACACCAGAGTTTAAGCCAATTGTTAAAGCTGATCATCTTATCTCTGTATTGTGGCATCATTCTTGGTGAAGGTAGGATACTGCTCAAGGTCAGGGTCATACCTGCTTGGGCTACATAATCAGAGAGCTCCTCTATGTCTCTTTTCATGTAGTCGAAGGAGGTACGTCTCAGGTTGTTAACACCAGCCTGGACAATGATTGAGTCGTACTTGTACCTGCTGTTGAGAGACCTGAGTGCATGCGTTATGTGGCGGATTCTAGCACCCGACAGACAGCTTACTGTGACCTTCTCCTTACTCAGTCTGGTGAGCGGGATGTCAGTGTGTCTGACTATGGAGTCACCAATGACTAGTGTGTCTGGCATTGCGTTTGGTCTTAAGGGCTGTGACTGCTTGACACTCTGACTGTGTGGTCTATGTGTTGCAGGTGTTGTGTTCTGAGGTGGTAGTTGTTTGGGTGTCTGCTTTGGTGGCCTCTGCTGTTTTGGTAGATTTTTGATCAGAGCCTCCGAGTATGTCTTTGTGTGTTTATGTGTATGATTTGAGGTTGTGATGGTATTATGTGAGACTGGGTCTATAGTGGTGTGGTTACCTTCTCCTCCTGTCTGGTCATGCCAGTCCTATATATATACACACACACATACATACACACATATATACCCTGTTGTTTTTGATAAATGCCGTGGAATCTTTTATATCCACTTAAGCTACCATCAACTCATGCTTATGGGACCTTAGTTTAAATTAGGCAGCAACTGAATGTGCCAAAATATAAAATAATGAATATAAGGTGAAAGACCAGATGAGAAAGAAGGGAATGTGGAAAATGCATAAATATAGTTGCAAGTACAGAAAACTTCTGGAAGAACCTCATGTTGATCAAGACTGAATGCAGGAATGGTTAAGGAGAGGCATATTCAAATCAAGAGATGAAAGGTTAATATTGGCAGCCCAAGATAGTGGACTATGTAAATGTTGGTTTACAAAGTCCATTGAACATGTGGGAGAAACAGACAAATGTAGGTTTCGTAAAACTGAATTGGAAACAGTTGCACACCTCGTTGCTGGTTGTGACATACTAATGGCAGAAAGAATGTATACTGAAAGGCATAATAATATGGCAAGACTGTTGCAATGGGGATTGTGCAAACATCATGGTACTGAAGTGGTTGAAAAACACTGGAAACATGAGCCACAAAACATCATAGAAAATGATGAAGTCTATATCATATGAGATCACCCATTATGAACAGTTCAAAAGATAGATGCTAGAAAACTGGATACAGTGGTCCAGGAAAAGAAGACAAAAGTAGCATTGATCATTGAAATCACCATACCCAGCAACTACAGTGTCTTGCATACAGAGAGACACAAAGTCATAAAATATTAGGATTTGCAGGCAGAAACAAGAGCAATGTAGAAGAATGATACCCAGACAGTTCCAATAGTAGTAAGAGCAAAGGGGCTTATAAAAAAGAATCTGCAATTGTATTTAGGCATGCTACCAATACATGTAACCCCATACAATTTGCAGAAGGAGTCATTACTGAGCACATTGTGGGTGCCTCGAAGAGCACTTCTGGCTGATACCAAAGATTGAAACAATTCAACCACCAAGAACAAAAAAACTGATGTGAAAAACAAGAGAAGCGGCTCAGGAAAAGTGCCAGCGTCCACAAACAAGTATTTAATAAAATCAATGTCCTTTATATTTAAAAGTCCAAAATAAGCCAAAAAACAAGAATCAACAAATCCAAGTGTAAAGCGCTTTTCGTCTGTTAATATAAACAGACTTCTTCAGACAAATGCACTCTGTAAGTCAAAGGGAATTTAAATGCAGCACAAGTAGTCACATGACAGATGTTACTTAAAGTTAACTCTTTCAGAGTCAGAGCAGTGCTGACTTGCTTTTCACCTTTTAAAGAGAAAGACAATCTGCAAAAATCAAGAAAACCTAACAAGTGATTTGAGTTAAACACAGTGGTTCAATGTGTTTCATGCATTGCATTCTAGTTATTTTACACTCTACTTCTCAAAAGCGGGAAGTGTATATGTGTACTACTACAAACCAGGATGTTATATCAACAAGCATTAATATATAAAAACATACAAATGCTAATGTTGAATGTGTTGTCAGTGCCTTTGTGTGAAGTACTGAACAGGGCTACAGTTATGTCCCAGATGTATAATAAGTCTGAATATTGAGAGGGTGCCCATACGTATAACGCTGTCGCACTACATTCCCCCCCACACACACACAAACAACAACAATGTATTAAACCATGTGTAGAGTGTGTATTTAATACCTGTCCTGTCAGAACAGGGTTAAACACTTATTAAAACAATATCATTAAATAGTAAACAAACTGCCTTAAAATGTACTAAAACACAACAAGTAATAGACACCTATCTTCTGGTTGGTCAAATGCGAAATATGCGCATTGGAGGACTGTGTGCATTAAGTGCAAAATTGTACACCTAACGTAACCAATTCTTAAATTTAAGTATACAGGCGAGCAAATAAAATTTGTTCAATCCTGGTGGATGGCATGCATCCAAACGTAACTGCCATAAAAGTTCTATCTTTTCTAAATTTAGTGAACTGGAGCCACCTCTAAGCATAGTATGGATTAAATTGTCCTGATCTTGTATTTGCTCAATAACGTTAAATTTAAACTAATGGTTGGGTTTTTCCATACAGTGCTTTGCTAGTGCATTCTCTTGTTTGTGTCTACTAATTGCGAATGTGTGATCGTAGATCCTGTCACAAAGCCTTCTGTCAGTTTTCCTGACATAGAAGGCTGGGCATAGTTGACATAAACACAATAATCCCCGTTGTACAGAACCCAATGAAGGCAGTCCCATGAGCGTTAGTGTTGGTAATAATGTAGGTAGGCTCTTCAGTCCAAAAAAGTCTCAAACACCAAGTTTATTGACAAAAAGCAGTAATTCCATTAAGCGCTTTCATTTCCAAATACACGGAAACTTCATCAGAATAAAACTGCCATTGTATCAACCCACATATATAACAGAAAATCAATTAATCCAATTAAGTCATTAAATCAAAATGCTTAAATTTAAAGTACTGCCACCTGAAATTATAATGAAAATATCGTCCAAGTACTGGGTATAAAAGAAAATACTATTCTTCAAATTTGTATTTTCAAGAACAAATTTATGTTCCCAATGGGCCATAACTAAGTTGGCAAAACTGCCTCCACATGGGGAGCCCATAGCTACCCCAATTTTTTGTAAGTAAATGTTGTTGTTAAAAGCGAAGAAATTGTATTCCAAAACTATACCCAAAAGTTATTCAATCAGTCTTTGCTCAGAGTCACTTGCTCCTTTTAAACTGATGAATTTAACTATCCACTCGATACCTGTGTCGTGGGGAATAGACGTATAAAGGTCACAAACGTCAATAGTTAAAAAATTCTTTTCATCATTATACTCAAGGGTGTTGATTTGTTCGAGGAATGACCATGAATCTTTGCAAATTTGTTTTTCTTTACTTACGTACATTTTCAGTATGGAGTCAATCACCTTAGCACAGGGGTATGTGATAGATTGACGAGCGTCTACCAATGCTCTCATAGTGGGGTCATTGAGGTCTTTGTGAATTTTGGGCAACCCAAATAAGGAGGGTAGTCAGGGTGATGGCAAGTTTAAATAATTGTTGATATGTATATCAGTCAGTGAGTCGATAAATAAGTCATTAATAAACATTTTTATTCTATTTTGTGCTATGTTTAACTCATTTAAACTCACTTCTTGGTAAGCCTCACCTTCAAGAAGTTTGGTTATTTTATCAATGTATTGACTCCCTTCCATTACTACTAACCCGACACCTTTATCTGGTTTCACTATATGGATGGGTAGGTTTTTAAATTGTGTTAACTTCAATTTGTCCTCTGTGGAGACATTATGATGATCAGTAGAACAAACATTCTTACTAAACAATTTCCTTATTTCTATTTCTATTTCACACATGTGGTCAAAAAGGTGAATGAGTGGATGTATAGGTGGATTATAGGTGCTTGCTAACCTGAAGGCATACCTATCAGGTATCCCATCACCTAGTAAAACTGTTAGATTGAGCTTTCTAATATAAAGTTTAAAATCTAACAGAGTTTCAACCACATCACCCTTATTAGATGGAACAAAGTTAAGTCCATTTGCAAGTAATTCAACCAAACTGTTGTCCATGGTAAACTCAGTGTAGTTGTAAATGTTAAAGTCTCCTTTTGCGTTGGTAACAAGTTTGTAGTTGGTGATGGTATTGTCCGGTTTGTCTACCTCAACATCAGGGAGGTACCCCATTACCTCCTCCTGTTGCTCGCAGCTCGAGTGTTGTAAAATTTCCTCTGGTTCGCACTATGTCTGTTGCAACACCTCGCTGTCTGCCCTTGAAAGTTTTTTGACTGATGGTTACTAGAAGCACCCTCTGTTTCAATGTTCTCAGACCTGTCCCTGTTCGTCATGGGTGCAACATGGCTTGTCCCTAGTCTTGGTGATGTCAAAACGTTGTTATCCATGTCAGGGTCGTTGGTACCATAATCAGGTAGAGTGTCATTGATGTTACTAATAAAGTTGTTACGGGACTGGGAGAGAGGTGGTTTCGGGTAGGCTGTACCCTCCTCATAGTCCTTTAAATCTCTTCTGAGTTTTCTAAGTTTGGTTTCTTTCATTCTGTCAATTTGTTGGGAAATACTGGTAAAAATTTGTTGGTAGTCATACTGGTATCTGTCAAACACCGTGTCCTTTTTAATGTCCTTTTCCAATACATTTACTTCCTCAGTGAGGTGTTTAATTTGTTGAATAGTGTTTGCACATAATCTTTGGCAATTCTAAACCTTGGGTGTTGAACAACTGAATAATGTCTTTAAAAAACTCAGAACCTGGTTCTAGACCTGTGGGGTATTGCCAAGTGCGGAGACCTTTAGGGACAATGTTCTCTTTTATACAGGTTTCAAAATATTGCAATTCAAGTTGCAGTTTTTTAATTTTAAGTAGCTTAGTGTCAAAAAGTTTAAGTTTAAAGGAAATACATTACTTCCAGCCTGGTTTCCTGTAGTTGCATTTCTGCTCTGAGAGTTTAAACTTGGTTGCTCATTCAACCAAGTGGTTAGATCATAGGACCCAATAAGTCCCAAAGTAATGGTGCTTCCTGTAGTAATATCCCGGTTGTTGTTGTTGCCCATGTTGTAAGCAGTCACTTTATGGTTTCCATTTTGGACTTTTAAATATAAAGGATATTGATTTTATTAAATACTTGTTTGTGGACGCTGGCACTTTTCCTGAGCCGTTTCTCTTGTTTTTCACAAAGATTGAAACAATACTAATTTCATGAGCTAATTTCATTAGAAACATGAACTAATTTAATTTCATGAATTAATCATACTTTGACTTAGGAATGGGGTCCATTCCCATCATGGTTTTAGAAACCCAAAAGACTTGGAGAAATTAAAAAAAAAGACCTTAGTTTAATGTCTCATTAGTAGGACGAGCCATACTGTGAGTTAGACATTCAGAACTCTGAGTATGCTCCTCATAAAATTTTGGATTTCTGGAAAATCAGTGGGAAATCATTGAGGATTGAAGTAAAAAAATAATGGCAGGCATTTGAGTTTCAGAATTCGCATCCTTCAGAAAATCTGTGTTAACACAAAACTCATTATTCTATCAACTCTCTAAGTTTGTAAGAACAATATTTAAAAAATGTCCCTATTTTTGGGCCTTTGCCTTGAATTATTTATAGAGTTTTCCAGATTTCTTGCTCTACAAGGTTGAGAGGCACGGTGATGTTCTGTGTGGATTATGAAAAGACTATGTTGAAACACATATTTCAATTTGTCATTCCCTTATTATGTTTACAAGAAGCAGAATGCTTAATTTTTAACAGTAAATAAAGCTGCTTAAAATGAGGAACCTCTAAAGACTGTTTCTTTTGAAGATGGCAGCATACTTCTCTGCTGGCAGTAGTGATCAGAAAGTACAGTTGTGTAAGCTGAACTTAACAGTGGATGTTTGAATGAGCTCTGCTGTAGTAGCTTTAGTTAAATGGGTTATATCCTAGCAAGGAAATAACAGCCAGAAAGCTTCCAAAGCTTCAGGACACCTTCCATGCACCAGAATTGTCAGTCAGCTTGAGATGGGTTGGCTAAAAGACAAGCTGGGGTGCAAAGTCCTTCAGAGATTTCCTGCCAACAGGGAGAGGGAAGCTGAGCCCTGAAATGACAATGCTAGGAATAACAGAAAATAAATATCCACACCTTGGCATAAATAACACACCAAATAACAAACGGGACTGAGGGAGGGAGCAGCTACTGCAGCAGTGATCATTCAAACATCTGCAGTTATGGTATGTTTACTTACACAACTGTACCATGTTCATCATATTGATCACTGCTGTAGTAGCCTTAGCTATATGTGTAGATTACCATAGCTCATTGTATTTGGGAAGAGGTGGGGTAAGGATCTAGCAGCTCCTGGAGAATGGTCCTAGCAAAACTTCACGTAGACCTAGAGAAGGAATCAAGCTTATAGCAGTTTGCAAAAGTATGTACAGAGGACCACATAACAGCATTTAGAATACTTCTATAACCCAAACCTTTCCAAAAAGCTATAGATGAAGCCAAGGCCCTGGTAGAGTGGGCCTTGACCGTGCCTAGAATAGATTTATAATGGTGAGTGTAACAAAAGATAATATTCTCAGACAATCATTTGGAAGTAGTCTGTTTTGACACAGGTTGTCCCTTCTTACCTTCATAAGAAATAAACAAGTGATCTGAAGATCTGAAAGATTTACTTGTGTCAAGACAGTACCTGAGTTGTCTTGTGGCCATCCAAGAAATTAGGTATCCTTTCTCCCTCATTTTTAAGTTCAGGAAAAAAAATGTGGAGATGGATGATTTGACTTAAAGTAAACTCAGGTACCACTTCAAGGAATAAAAGGATTATTTCTCAAAGAAACCCTGTCCTTATGGAATATGAGGTAGGGTTGCCTCACCATAGAGCTTGCAACTCAGATACCCTTATGCAGAGGTTAGAGCAATCAGTAAAACTGTTTTCCATGTTAAGAACCTCAAGTTGGCCAGATTAGCTGGTTCAAATGAAGTAACTGTCTGCTTCTCTAACACATAATTAAAATTCCAAGTAGGGGCCACCAGTTTACTTGGAGGTCTCTTATGCAAACCCCCCTTCAAGAACATTTTGTCATGAGACTGACTTGAAAGAAGAGGATCTATGGGCAGACATGCTGAAATGGCTGATAAATGAACCTTGACAAAGGAATAAGAAAAGCCATAGGATACTAGCTCACACAAATACTATAAAACCAGTGAACAACTAGCCCTGGATTGGTGCTGGTTATTTTGTTGACATAAACAAGAAAAACTTTTTCATTTGCTAATATATGATTTTGTAGAAGCAGACTTTCTTGTCTCCATTACTACTTGCTCCACATCCTCAGAAAACAGGTGCCTAAAGGAATTAAGACCCTATCATCCAGGCAGTCAACTGAAGATGACAGATGAGGTGCATCAAATACCCCTGTTCTTGTGTGAGTAGATCCATTGTTTGAGGATGCTTGTGGTAGCTGCTCCTGGTTGTTTCCAAAAAAGAGAGAACCACAGTTGCCTGGGCCAGGAGGTAGTCACCACAATGATTTTGGGAGATTCCTTCTGAGTCTTTAGAAGTACTCTGGATATTAATGGAAAATGTAGAAAGGCATACAAGAACATTCCTGCACAAAGAAAAGAAAAGGCATCTGTCTTTCAGACCTTTTTGCATAACAGAATTTCACCAGTTGATTGTTCAGAGAGGAGACAAAGAGTTCTACTTGAGGAACTCCCCACAGATGGATCAAATCTTGGAAGACCCCTTGATCTAGTTTCATTTGTGAGGGTTTCCCTGGTCCTGCTCAGCTTGTCTGCCACACAATTTTGCTTCTAGGGAATGTAGGATCCCTGTAGATTGAGATTGTGCTGTGAACCTTTACCCAACGCTAGCATGGTTAGTCTGCAAAGGGGGTATGACCTGGGTCCCCCTTACTTGTTGATGCACCACATCATTGTGGTATTTTCTGTAACCACTTAAAGAGGTCCAGGGACCAAAGATGGTTCAGAGACCTGAGTGCCTTGATCAGGGCAAGCATCTCCTTGATATTTATGTTCTTGCTTTTGTCCATGGTGTCTTGCACTCTCTGCACTTTTATCCCTCCCAAAACTGCTCCCCAAGCAAAGTCTGAAGTGTCTGTGATGACTAATTGCTTTGGAGCAGGGATGGAGAAGGGGAGACCTGCATTTAAGGATATCTGTTGTCCCCACCAAAATATTTCTGTTCTGACAAACCCCAGTACTGGCATGTGAAAAGATAAAGAGTGTTGATGCTGGGACCAAAGAGATTTCATATAGCATTGTAGCTTTCTTATGTGCAGTCTTGACAGGGGTATCATGAGAATCATAGATACCATGAGACCAGAAATTCTGAGATATTCCCTCACAGTGACTGAAGTCTGAGTGGAAAACCCTAGAAATAGATGTACATAAAGATCTATATTTTTCCTGTGGAAGAAAAACTCTTTGAACTGAGGTTCTAGTTGATATCCCAGGAATAAAATCCTATGTGAGGGAGTCAAGAAAGACTTTTGAATGTTGTATTGGAATCCCAACGTGTAAGAGTTCTCTCACCCAAGAGAGAGATTCCTGACATTTTGAAAAAGACTTAAGAGGCAGGTCATCTAAATATGGAAAAATGTGGAAACCCTGTAGTCTGCAATGGGCTATAACTGGAGCCAGACAATTTGTGAAAGCTGCCAAGCAGAAAACAAAAACATTGACTGCTAACTAGAAGCATGGAGTAACGCAGAAACAAAACTTGAAAGAAAAAAATAATACAGGCTGCCACAACTGGATAACAGGAAGAATATTTATTAGCAAAAACCTTTTGCTGTAAATCAACAATGCTTCTTCAGGCCAAGAATACAAACTGAAAACCCATATTTATTATAAATAGCAACCAATCAAATTTTCCAACAGAATCATATGTTAAAAAACGTACATGAAATATGGAAATAGTGAGAGTTTTAAAACACCTATAAAATAGGGTTCCAGAACAGATCTCCTGAAGTCAATATAAAAGCACCCAATCAGAGATAGAAGATATAGATACATAGCCCCTCTGCAGTGAAAACACTGTGTAGTGTCCCCTCAAAAACAGGGGAGGATACTCCACACGTCAACACCTATCATTGGATAAAATTTTTAAATTAGAGAAGCTATTGGTCAAACAAAATCCAATCACTAATAACTTCTCGAAAACAGGCCCTTGATTGAATAGACAATAACAGTAAGCCTAAAATCATAAATAAAGCAATAAACATATCTATATTTATCAAAAACTTTTATCAAAAGTTCCAAGGTGATAGATTTGAACTGCTAACGTATACTAAAAATGAACGATTCATATAGTATTCTGGAAGTTAGCATGGCGTGGTTATCTAACTACTAAAAAACCCCTTGGAAAACCCTGTCATGTGCCAACTAGCCATTTCAATAAAAAAAAAACATGTCATAGAGTGTTCTCCTTGTTTGAACTTAGTAGAGCAATGATGCAGAATCAGAATCAAATGCCTTATCAAGTCTGATCTGTTCATGCAATCCTACAAAACACTGCAAGACCAAAGGCAACCTATCAAAAGGTGAATCCTAGCATATCTACCAGTAGGGGAACAAGGAAGTAATGCAGGTCAGAAACGGCATCAACAATCAAGTATACCTTCAGAATCAGATCTAAGACCAGTGTAATAAAAAGAGAAGTAGAACCTAAAAGAGTAAATAAATCTATATTTGTCAAAGCAGTTATCAAAAATAACAGAACATGAGATACAAGCAATTGCATATACTTAAAAATATAAATGATGCTCTAGACGTAAAAATTATGTAACTGTCCAATAACTGAAAAAATGCTTAAACAACCCTTTCATGTGCCAACTAGTTATTTCACTCATAAAACTTATCATAAAATTAATCACCATATCATATCTTATTAAAGAACACTGCAAAGTCTAAATCAAATGCCTAAATGAACGGGATCTGTCCACACATTCCTTCAACACAATACAACACCATGAGCAACTTTTTAGTGGGTAAATCCTAGCATGTCTATTAATGGGAAAACAAGGGAATGATACCTGTCAAAAACGATATCAGCATCCAATGCACATAAGATCATAAATCTAGAGCCAACGTATTAGAGGGTGAAGCAGACCCTAAAACTGGCGCCTATAATTAATATCTAATCATGCAACCTTGCAATCAATACAGCACCAAGGACAGCCTATAAAAAAGTGCTTCCTGGTATATCAGCCAATAAAAAAACAAGCACATAGCTCCACAAACAAACTTGGTGGAGAGCAGCACCCTAGTATGCACAACTAAGGGAGAACAGATGAACAACCCTAAAATAAGTTAAACATAGATTGGAATCCAGATAAACAACAAAAAACAAGCAACAAAGGACTTGTAAAAACCTGTTGAATCAAATGATCAGTATAACACTCCATCAATCATACATCACAGAAAACAGCTTATCAAACAGCAATTCCAGATAGGAAAAAAAAAACATTATCTATAAAAATAACTCAGAAAAATTTTGGAAAAAACAACAAATGAACATTCCAAAAAAACTGAAAAGCAACAATCCTAACATAAAATAAAATAAAATCGTAGTCCCATATACAGTGAAACTGCTATAAAGATAGATACTGCCACATTATAAACAAAATAACAACATAATAGAAAGCCAGAATGAAAACAAAAAAGTGATTGTTTTTGTTCTAGCTTTCTATTATGTTGTTATTTTGTGACCTGACAATGTGATCCAGACACACACAATCTTAAGAAATACCTGAAGTCTGGATGAATAGGCATGCGATGATAAGCATCTTTAAAGTCTAGTGTCACTAGGAAACTTGAAAGAGGAAGAAGAGGTAACAGGTTGTGAAGTGACATTGTGAATTTGGGCAGTATCACAAAGAGGTTTAGGAAAGAAAGGCCCAGAATTATCTCCAGGCATTTTTTTCTTTTTTTTTTTGACACTAAGAACATCCTTGAACAAACTCCCTGTCCCCCATGGTAAGGAGAAATTGGTTCTATCACTCCTTGGAATAGCATGTGATGATGAACAGGAGGAAACAGAAGAGTCTGATCTGTAGGATGAGGAATGAGCCCCTGGAGAGAAGAAAATTTCTACTACTGACGTCTGTAGCCCTGTTGAATGATTTTCAGAAACCATTTATTTGAAACAATCTTTTGCCAAAGAGAAAAATGGAGATTCAGACTTTCTGGAAGAGAATAGGGGCCAGGGTGGGAGGGGGTCAATAAGTCTCCTGAACAGTCATTCAGACTTGTTGGACAATCCTTGGTTTTGGTAGGTTTGAGACTTCTTTTTGGAACCTCCTTGCCACTTCTTCTTAAATGTCTAGGAGAAAGAAAATCCCTTAGACAATTTGGAAAATGAGGGCTGAAAAATTCATGAGAGATTCCCTGGTCCAGCATGCTCCTTTCATCACACTTTTTGATCACCTCTGCAGCAGAGTGGCCAAATATTAAATCTCTAAGGTAGAATTTACAATTTCATTTTTTAAATAATCTGTGAGGTTCTGAGAATGCAGCCAAGCAAACCTCCTTAAAACAGTACCAAGTGGCTATAGCCCAGGATGAAGTATCAACAGACTCATACATACACTGAAAACAATGAGTAGTGAGCAGTGCAACGGGAGAAACTTAAAGCAGTTTTTTTTTTTCTTCACAAAAAGAAACTGTAAATAAAACATTCCTCATAGTTTCACAATATCTTAAAACAACTTTAATATATGAGCCTGGCAATTTAAAATCCTGAAAATCAAAGCTGCAGAAGTATACACTCTTTTCCCATACCTATCAATACATTTCCCATCCTTATTAGAAAGAGTAGGATTGGAATTAACTAAATGCTTAGCAGCAGTGGAGTCAGTTTAGGTGACAGCTGCTAGGTCAGGCTTGGGAATAGTGTATAAACATTTAAAAGACTGCAGAACTTTATACATCCTATCTGTCTTTCTAGTGACAGCTTGTTGAGTATCAGGAAAATTGCAGATAGTAAGACACACATCTTGTAAAGCAGAAAGGACAGGAGGAATGGGTGTAGGTTCTGGAAAGTTCTTCTGTAACAACTCATAGTATTTTCTGAGGGACTGAGAAAACTCAGTGTTCTTCCACTGAAAACGCTAGGACATTCTAGCAATAGTCTCAGAGAAAGAGAAACCCCCACAGGAAAAATAAAAAACTGAGTTCTACTCTGAGTCTGAATCAAGAACCTGAGAACAAAACCCTGAATCTGTCCCTGCGTGCATCTTCCTGCTCAGATTTAGGATCTTGAATCTCTTCAGGAAAAGTGGCATCCCTCTTTCTTTTACCAGAAACTGCTTGGCAAGAAGGATCAATAGCCTGGAAAAAAAAACAAAAAAAACATGAGCCAGTCCCAGTAAACTATTCCTATCCAAAGAAATCTGAGGAGGCGTAGATACATGATTGGTTTTCTGTTTCAACAGGAAAAATTAGACCAGCCATGTTACTAATGGCAGCTGCTGCTTCCCAATGGATGGGTACATCATTGTGAAATAACAGGGACATCTTCTCTATTCCCTCTCCCAAGCCCAACAAGATTAGCTCTCCCTTGCCCACTGAGGGGACTTCAACAGCCACAGAGGACATGGCTAGCCCCTGGTCCATAGTGGTTGTAGGCGCTACACCAGAGGGATTTGGGGTAAAAGATGAGTGGTCTGCGGTACAACTAATGACCACAGCAAAGTCACCCACCTGCGGATGAGGCAAATTGCTAGCCCACTGTAGTGGCAAATGCGGTTTGCTTAACTTTTTCTTTTTGAGATTGTAAGAAATTCCAACTGTGGGACCGACAATCTGTTCTATAGTCAAGCTGACCCTGGGAAGACAAGCAGCAAATGCTGGCAAAACTACCAATCCACAGAAGTAAATTTTTTGAAAGAAAAAAAAAACACAGTAAAAAGCACTATCGATCACTATTGCAGCCCCGCAACAGAAAATTAAACATAATTTCTCAACAGAAAATATATTATCAGTTAGTTTACACTACTTTAAAACTGACAGAAAAAAATGAGTGCTCCATATAAAAGCACATTGCAACCTAGCAACAGACCATTAAAACACAATTCTCCTAGCTTTATAATAACTCCCTTCAAGAGGAAGTAATGAAACATCAGTAAATATCAGAAAATGGAAGTTTGTTTCATAAAGGGAACGTATCTGCCCAGCAAAGGAAAGCACAAGCTGGCCATCAATCCTCAAAAGCCTCAGATGGGCATACTGCTTGGTGGCAGTAAAGCACTGAAGGGCTTTTCACTTAAATTTGTTTTCTAGTGAGTTCATCTTGAGCTGTTTGACAGTTTGGGCCCATGGCAGGTGCCCTGAAGCTTTGAAAGCTGACTGTCTGTTATATTCTTGGCAGGATATAACCCATATAGCTAAGGCTAGAGCAGCAGTGACCAATATGAAAAACAAACAGTTTCTTCTACAAAATGGGAATTGTAAGCCACCAAACAGTGTGCTACATGAATTAGTTTCCCCAATATAGAATGAAATGCAGTGTTCCTGAATAAATACCTCTGTTTAAAAAAAACTTGTCTCCTCTCAGTTGGTGTGATAAACTGCTTAAAGCTTCTTGTCTGCTAACTTAAAAAAATGTGGACTGTTAACACCTGTGTGCCCATACAGAAATTTGTCCAAGTCAGATGGATTTGTGTGGTAGAAAAAAAGTACTTAGAGGAACTGTTATAAAACCTGTGACCATGTGGGAATTAGCCATGGATGAAAGGATCCTTGTGACAATAAAAAAGATTGCTTTGGTTGGCGAACCTTTTTTTCTAAATTTGTAACTGCTATGTTGTGCCCCTAGGCAGGGTTGTTAAGGCTTTGGTGTAAGTTGCTGCATTTCTTTAGACAGCTCTCCTATAGAAAACTACAACCACTGACCAATGCCTCACTGTCTTCATGAACAAACTGTTCAACTCCTGCTCAGACTGCAACAGCAGGTTTCCATAATACTGAAGCCAACTCCCACATCTCTGGGAATCTGTAATGCTGGTGGGCCCACTAAAGAAACTAGACAAAGGATGATGTAAAAGCATATCTAGTCATATTCAGGTGGGGTGAAGTGGCACAAAACTCAGCATGGCACAATTTTGTCATCTTGTTTAACTTGACACTCTGTGAATGTGTACGTGGACTTGGAAGATGTTGAGGCACTTGACTACCAAAACCTGAAAAAGGATATTTTGGCTATCATTAGGGTTTCCCCAAGACACAGATCCTCAAGTTAAGTTTCATAACTGGAAATCCAGGGTGGACAGACTAGTAAGGTCACAGATTTCTAGTTTAATGTACATTATGCAATTATAGCTAGAAACTTGGACAACTATTGTAAGCAACATTTTGAAAAACTTGTTTAGAACTACTAAATTATTTACCAGGAAAGTCCAGCTGGGACAGAGGCCATTTTCAGCAAAGGCCTGGGGAGAAACACTCCATATGCATGTCTTTGGAATGGAGGAGGGAAACCATGTAAACACAGGAAGAACATTCAGACCCTGCACAGAAGGCACCTCAGCCAAGTATCAAACCTGAGAACCTATTGCTGTGAGGTGACAATGACTGCACCATCCTAACTAACTAACTAACTTTAAATTGTATTAATTTTTATTTTTATTTATCCTTTGTTAACTCAATTACTACTACTAGGGAAGATTTGGCCAGGGCATCAGGAAATTATCCCTACTCTTTGGAGCTGCTAGATGGTTCCAGAGTGATCCAACAGCAGCAAGGAATAAGCTAAGGGAAGCAGCAACATGGGAGAGGAGAAAAAAGTTATCTGTTAATCTAATTTAATCTAATTTTTAAATTTAAATCTAAATGTTAAGAGGAAGAAAATGTGATCAATATGAAGCATTAGAATATAAAAAAAAAAGATTCCTATGCGGAGGATGATAGAAATGAGCAGCACTTCACTGTCTCAATGGAGAAGGAAGTAAACAAGTCTTTTGGAGTGGTGTAGATAACAGAATTGGCATCCGAAGTACTCTCAGATGATGGTCTGTTAAAAATAATTAATCAGGATGATCATTCTGCTGTTTCATGGGGTGAAATGGCAGATATTTTCAGAAGTTCATGGGGTGAAATGACAGGTCACATTTTCAGAAGTGCTGAAGATGTTTATGTGGAGAAGCAACCAGATGACGTAGCAGCAAAGAATGAAGCACTTAACAGGTTATGCAGCAGTGATAGAAAGTAAAAGTGGAAAGAAGCAAAAACTGAAAAAGTGTCTGGTTTTATGGCAGCAGATAATGCAGTAACTAAAACATATGCAGTAGTGATAATAGGCAAAAAAAGAGAACAGCAACATTGTTCTAAAAAGAAGAGAAAACCAACTGTGACAATATCAGCAAAAATTGATACTAATAGACAGAAGTTATGCATGGGATAATCTGGTGACTTCAGTTTTTTAAAGTTCAAGAAATTTGGTCTTTTAGACATATTGTGACAGACACTTGTTGTGACTTAACACTTGAAACTGAGGGACTGATCATGAAATCTCTGGAAATGTGTAACAAAAAAGAAGGACGTTTATCTGTGAAACAATTATTTATTTTCTGGTAGCACTTTAAATTTTATTAAAAATGCTACTTTGCAGTTTAGAACTGATGAACTGGAAGAAAGGAATGTTAAAAAAAATCATGTAGACTTTTTGTGAAACTGTTGATTATACTGTGAAAGTCAGAGATGAGAGAAACGTATGGGATGGAGGGTGGAGGTCAGAAGCTGTTTTGAAATGTCAAAGAAAGTGTGGTGAAACATTTGCCCAAGTGTTATTTTTGTAGTTGGTGAAAGAGGGACATTAAAATATGCTGGCCGTCCTAAATCATGTTTCTTTTGCAGGGTATTTTTTCATTTAATGTTGGCAAGGTCCAGTGTAACCAGTGTGGGAAGCATGGACATACATCGAGAAGGTATGTGTCTGAATGTAATTTTTGAAAAAAGAACTGCCACTTTTTGATGGATTGTCAAAAGTAAAGAGTTAATAATGAAAAAGCTGGGGAAAGGGAAGAAAACATTCATGAAGAAGGACCTGGGGAGAGGGTGAATTAGCTTAAGAAGAAACTGTAGAAGAAGAAAAAATATGGAGGGAAAATGAGGAGAGGGAGTGCACGCAGGAAGTACACTAAGAATTTTTATGAAGTTCTGTCTAGCGAAAAAATCTGAATCTTAGGCTCAAGGATTATTTGTACATAAACCCAGGAAAAATATTCAATTGGTGAAAGATTAAAAATAAGAAAATAAAAATTTAAAATGATTTCCCCTAAATTAAAAAAGATGCACATTTACTTTCAGTAAATGTGAACAGTGTTATTAACACTGTAAGAAGGATAGGAATACTAGAATGGTTTGTTAAATGTGATGTGGACGTTATTTTGTTAGAGGATGTAAGATTCCTGACAAGTGAAGGAAGACTGCAAACAGAAAAATTGTGGAGTGGAAATATAATACAGGACTTAGGAAGTGAACATTGTTCTAGAGCAGCTGTGTTGTGTAAAAAAAAACATGAAATTACTAGGTGCTGGATTCAGTAAAGCCTACATCTGTTTTTTTCTTTTTCAGCTATTCCCATTAGGGGTCACCACAGCGGATGATCTGTTTCCATTTCTTCCTGTCCTCTGCATCTTGCTCTGTCACACCAACCACCTGCATGCCCTATCTGACCACATCCATAAACCTTATCTTAGGCCTTCCTCTTTTCTTCTTACCTGGCAGCTTCATCCTTAGCATCCTTTTCCCAATATACCCAGCATCCCTCCTCAGCACATGTCCAAACCAATGCAATCTCGCCTCTCTGGCTTTGTCTCCAAACCATCTTACCTGAGCTGACCCTCTAATATACCGATTCCTAATCCTGTCTATCCTTGTCACACCCAGTGCAAATCTTAACATATTTAACTCTGCCACTTCCAGCTCTGACTCCTGCCTTTTTGTCAATGCCACCATTTCCAGCCCATAGAACATAGCTGGTCTCACTATCCTCTTGTAGATCTTTCCTTTCACTCTTACTGGTACCCGTCTGTAACAAATCACTCCTGACACTCTTCTCCACCCATTCTACCCTGCCTATACTCTTTTCTTCACCTCTGTTACACACTCACCATTACTCTGAACTGTTGATCCCAAGTACTTAAACTCATCCACCTTTGCCAGCTCTACTCCCTGCATCCTCACCATTCCTCTATCCTCCCTCTCATTCACACACATATATTCTGTTTTAGTCCTGCTAATCTTCATTCCTCTCCTCTCTAGAGCATATCTACACCTCTCCAGGGTCTCCTCAACCTAGTCCCTACTCTTACTACTGATCACAATCTCATCTGCAAACATCATAGCCCATGGTCTGATCTCGTCTGTCAACCTGTCCATCACTATTGCAAATAAGGAAGGGCTCAGAGCTGATCCTTGATGTAATCCCACCTCCACCTTAAATGCATCTGTCACTCCCACTGCAGACCTCACCACTGTCACACTATCATCGTACATATCCTGTACCACTCTTATATACTTCTCTCCCACTCCCAACTTCCTCATACAATACCACAACTCCTCTCTAGGCACCCTATCACATGCTTTCTCCAAGTCCACAAAGGCACAATGCAATGACCCTCTCTATATTTCTCCATCAACACTCTCAGAGCAAACATTGCATCTATAGTGCTCTTTCCCAGCATGAAACCATACTGTTGATCACTAATCATCGCCTCCCTTCTTAACCTAGCTTCCACTACTCTTTCCCATAACTTCAAGCTGTGACTGATCAGTTTTATTCCTCTGTAGTTACTACAGCTCTGCACATCACTCTTATTCTTAAAAATAGGTACCTACATGGTGCACTAAATCTGTGTGTACATTGTGCATGACACGCTCATGATAGTGCACCATTTTGTATTCAGTAATTGGCTCTACACTCTGTGTAGAGCTGTGCAAATATGATAAACATCATGGCATGCTAATTGCAGCATAAGTAGATGAATTGTATGCTATTCAACAAGCTATAAAGTAATTGCATAGATGCAATATAATTTTCCCTGTGAATTCCAAAACCTTTTGGAATACAGCCATGGAAACTTGTGTACATAGAAACAATGTTAGGGGCTGCTGTTGTTCTTATTCATGTGTGTGTGCAACAGGCCCAAGTCTATGCTGCTGCTCCTGCTGCTAATAGACCTCAACCAAGAAGGAGAAGGGTGTTTAGACCCTGCTTAACATTTTATGGTTTGCATGATGTGGAAATTGTAGAGTGCTACAAGGTGGATAGAGACACACTACAGGGACCCTGCAACCTCTGTTGTCCTCAACTGGGAGCAAGGGCAAACTGAGGGGAACCAATACCATTGGAGCCAAAGGTATGTGTAGCACTTACAATATTAGCTACAGGATCCTTGCAGAGACCAACAGGGGACATGCTGGGGGTGTCACAGGCATCAGTATCCAGGATCCTACATCAATTCTTGAATGCTATGCTACAGCATGCCAGTGTCTACATACATTTTCCCTGTAGACCTGAGGACAGAGCCTCAATATGCAGGGGTTTGTACAGCCAAGGACAGAGCCACAACTATGCAGGAGTTCTACCTCGAAGCACACTACCCTGAAGTCTTGGGTGCCATAGACTGCACACACATTGAAATCAAAGTACCACCTGGGGAACAGGGAAGGGTGTACATAAAAAGAAAGGGTTTCCACTCCATTAACTGCCAGGTCTTGTGTAATGCTAAAGGAATCATCCTGAATGTGTGTGCTGGCAACCCAGGCAGTTACAAAATAAAAAATAACACAGATATGTTCAACTATTTTAATATAAAACAATAGAATAAGTGCAGCAAAGCTTTTGGGTTTCCCCTTCCTCAGGCAGTTACCACAATTGCCATAACTGGCACAACTCTCAACTCTATCAGAGGTTTTCTAGACGGATATCCTACAGGGTCATTTACTGGCGGATACAGGTTATGCACTTGAGCCGTGGCTGATGCCGCCATCAGAAATGTCCACACACCAACCGAAGAGCAATATAATGATGCACATGCTCAAACAAGAAATATCATAGAGTATGTGTTTAGGCTGCTGAAGTCATGGTTCCAGTGCCTAGATATATTAGGGGGAGCCGTGCAGTAGAATCATAGGTTCATAGGTGTTTACTACATGACCTGACTACATGACATGAAAAATGACTACAAGGGCCTTTTTAAGCCTTGCCATGCATTCCAAATCTCTGACAAGTTCTGGTACCTTTGATAAGTGTAAGCATGGGTTGGGAGATGAAATATTTACAAGCTAGAGCCTTGGAGATGATCCATTTACAGGTTGCCTGTGTCCATTAGAGACATAGGTGCCAAACCAGGGATGAATTTCCTGTCCCCATCCAATTGTCCAGGTTGCATTTGAATTGGGTTAGGGAGGAACTCTGTTTCACAAGGATGGGGAGCCTGTTCCAGAGATGGGGTAACCTCTGGGATATATACTTGTCTCTCCAGCAGGTCCTATTTATATCACAGGCAAGGTTTAGGTCTTTAGAACAGATAATTCTGATGCTGTTTGTTTTGTGGATTTGCAGGAGGTCCATCAGAGTGGTGTCTGACAATGCCCTGTATGTCAGGCACAGATATCTCCTCAAAAGTCTGTAGGAGACAGAATACAGGGATAGAGCCTTGAGGTGGTCTGCATAGGACATTTTATTTAAGCCATGTATTATTTTAGTGAGGAACCTCTGTGGAGGTTCCAACTGTTGGATATGCCTGGTTAGGTACATACCAAAGGAGGCAGTGTACTCAATGATAGGTCTGACGAATGCCAAATACAGTGGAACAATGATTTCCTTGGACTTAGATGCCATACCTTTGGTTATAAGTTGTGCAACATAGAAGGATTTCTCACTACTGTAGATACATGATGGTCAAAGGCTAGATTACTATCTATGTGTGTCCCTAAGTCCCTGACTACTGGGTTAACTCTAAGGGAAGTGTTGTCAATATGATAGTTACCAGGGGTGGATGACTTCTCAAAGGATACTATTATACATTATTTCTTGGCACTCTTTTAGTCCATGGTTCTGACACCAGTTGTTTGTCTGTGTCAGCCCCTCCTGGAGAACATTTGTGTCAGTGTGAGATTCAATGACAGCTCCTAATTTGCGATAATCTGAAAATGTATTCAGCCAGAGACCACTGATATTGGACTTGACTTCAGAGAAGTAAATGCCAAAAAGGAGTGGTCCAAGGACTGATCCCTGAGGGAATCCATTAGTGACTGGCCTCTTTGTAAAGGTGGACTCCCAAATTCTAACTTCCTCAGTCCTGTCTGTGAGCCAGTTGGCTATCTACCGGGTGACATATGAGTTTGTACATAACCTTTTGAGTTTGTCAACAATGCCAGAGTGGGTATTGTGTCAAATGCCTTGGCCAGGTCAAGGTAGGCAGTGTGAACCATTTTGCCCTCATCCATTACTTTGGTGACCTTCTCAAAGAAGTCCACCAGGTTGAATAGACATGATCTGCTCAGAATGAAACCAAACTGGGTTGGGCCCAGTATCTGGAGGTTTACTATATCATTATTGATCATTTTAATGATAATTCTTTCCATGGTTTTACATATAAGACTAGTGAGACTTGTGGATCTGTAGTTTCCAGGGTCTGTAAATGGCCAACTTCTGTGCAGTAGAATGACTGTTGCTGTTCTCCGTTCATGTGACATGAAGCCTGTTTGGAGCTATAGTTAAATAGCAATTTCATAGGCCCTGATAGGTCATGTTTCATGCTATTTAGAAGGCATCCTGGGATACTGTCTGGGCCCATTGATGCAGTGTTCTTGGCCTTAGAGAGAGCATTAAAGACCTGTTCCCTAGTGATCGCAGGGGGAGTTATATTAGATGATATTTCCTGAGGGAAGGTTGAGGGGCAGAGAGGGGTAAAATTGGAGCTGAATTTATTGATGAGTAGGTTTGCTATATCTTCTGGCTCAGTATAGGTGGCTCCATTTAAAATGAGCTCTGTGCACAATTGTGTATTGCCTTTGATGTTGTGGACATAGCTAAAGAATGTAGTTGTCCTTGGCCTGGAAAGCCAGATTCACCTCAAATTTGGCTTTGGTAGACTTTATTTTTCCTCTGAGATGTTTGTTTAGTTTGATGAGAGTGCTTTTATCCTGCTGGCTACTGCTCCTCCTAATTTTTTGCCATGATTTTCTTCCTTCTGTTATACAGTCTATTGATTTTGTTATTCCACCAGGGTACCTTGTTTTTTGAGTTAGTTCTGTACTTCTTCCTGGTGGGTACAGCTGTCTCTACACAGCTATTATCATACTTGTACAGGGTTTCTTTGAAAAGTTCTGCATAGACAGTAGTGTTCTCATGATTTATGGAGGCTTGAAATTTTGACAGGTTATCACTTAATAGCAGAAGATTAGCCTTAGAGTAGTTCCTGAATCTTCCAGGTTTAGCTGGGGGCCTAGGTTTTATTTTTACTTCAAAGGAGACCATTTTGTGGTCTGACCTTACCAGGGAAGACATTATAGTAGGGGGTGTGCAGCACTCTCCCATATTAGTGAGGACCAGATCCAGTATGGCTGCACCCCTGGTTGGTGTATTGACTATCTGGTTCAGGGAGTTTGTGTTCACAAAATCAAGGAATCTCTGTGCCTGTACATTTGGTGTTATATAGGATTACCAGTTAATAGTGAGGTAATTGAATTTGCCCATGAATAGGGTATTGCGTTGGATGGTTAGTGTTTCTAATAAGTTTAAATACATGGTATGGGTTTCCTGGGTCATAGAGGGGGACCTATATCTAGTAAGGAAGTGATCTTGGATTCTTCCTATTGTGATTTGAACATGGAGCAGCTCAAGTGTATTGTCCTGTCTGACCAGCCTTGAGGTATATTTATTTTTGATATAAATAGAGACACCTCCACCTTTAGTCCCTGTCTGTGTAGTAGCTGGTTTAAATGTATGGAAGGCATTATAAGCTTGCACTGTTGGTGTGCTCTGGAGAGGCTTTAAACCATGTCTCAGTGACCGGACAGACATCAACATTCTCTAGGGTGAAGAGAGCTTCTAGGGAGTGGGGCTTTTTGTTTAGACTCCTAGCACTGAGCACTAATACCTTGAGATTTTCTTGGTTTTGATTTGTTATATCGAAGTACTTTCAGTTTGGCATTGCCTAAAAAAGGCACTATGGGGGAAGACAATGTTTTAGGCAACATCCGAAAGCCTAGAGTGGCGAGGTGCAGATCATCCCTGGCAAAACAGCATGGTCAGTTGACCATCTCCTTCCAAGATGACAAATATTGCACTCCCTTAGAATGACATCAGAAACTAAGCCAATTATTAACGTCAGTCATCTTTTGTTCGTATTGCAGCATCATCCTTAGAGAAGGAAAAATGCTGCTCAATGCTAGGCTCGTGCCAGCCTGAGATACATATTCTGAGTGCTCTATGATGTCTCTCTTGATATAGTCTGGGGGGTATGTCTCAGGTCATTTACTCCCACATGGAGTATGACTCAGTCATCATACAGGTTCTTGTGATCCAATGACCTGAGTGCATGTGTAATGTGGCGGATCATAGCCCCTGATAATCAAGTGACTGTGACTTTCACCTTACTCAGCCTGGTGAGAGGAACATCACTGTATCTCACAATGGAGTCTCCAATGACCAGAATGCTAGATTGTGTCGTGGCTTGTTTTATGGGCTCTGAAGTGGAGGCTCCATGAGATGTGGCTGTATGTGTTGATGTGGTTGTTGTTTTGAAAGAGTGCATTTGTGGCTGCTGAGGGTATTTGTTATATGTACTTTGTGTGGGAGGTCTTTGTGGTTTAGGAAGGTTACATTTAAATGCCTCAGCATATGTGGGTCTATATGTCTGCTTTGAATTGTGTGTGATGGGTGCAGTGTGTGTACTACTGACAACCTTATTGATATTAAGATTACTTTTATGTGAGAGCTTTGCTTCTAGTGACATTGTATAAATACATATCTCACATACCATATAATTTTGTTTGAGAATTAACTAGTTGTCAGTAAACATAAGGCAATTTCTACATTGCCTCATGATGCCCATATCCACCAAACTGGTAACAGAGACAGTGGGAAAGTTCATATCCATGACAACAGACCCTTTTTTATTGATTAGATAGCTGGAGTGAGAATATAAAGCAATGTCAGGAGTATTCGGTTTTAAACTCTGGAGACAGTACTTGTCACTGCAAACTAGTTGTCCTGTCTACAACTAGGTATTGGAGAAATTTCATTTGTGCTTTTACAGGACAAATGTCACTCAAGGTGTTTGAGTCTGTACAGGGCATGGTCAAACACTTGAGGGGAAACTAATACATAGACTCTGAAAATTTAAGAATGACATATTTAGGCAGATATTCTGAAGTTAGAAACAAATCAAGCAGTACTTACTGAAAACAAAGAGTTAACTTGTCAAGAATGATGAAAAAGGGGAGTCGCATAAATGGCTACTGTTTGGCTACTACTAGTGCTAGTCTCACCACAGCTTCACTCTGCTGGGATACAATGCTCCATTGCTTCTTCACTCACCAGAAGCAAAACATTGGGAGTACCTATACTTGTGCTCAAATTTTCACCATTTGTACCATCCTTCACAATATTATTCTGAGAAAACAGCATCAGCAGGAACACCAACGGGAAGGGGAGCACATCCCACCACCACTGGCATGGTCAACACAGCCACACACAGATGAGGAGTCAGAGGGGGAACCACCAGATGCTGTGGGTGTAGGCAGATGTAGGACTGCAGAGCATGCCCTCCCCCTGGACAAGAAGCAAAGAAGAGCACACATGCTTACCACCTAAGGGAGTAAAAACTTTCATCCTATGCACATACATACAGTAACAGTGATACCAGGTAACACCCACAACCTTTACTTACCCATGTAATGGCTGTACACTGCTAGCATCACACAGACTCAACCCTGAAGTAAAACACTTGTAACTGCTGGACTATCAAGGTAAGTGCTGAATATGGAATAAGAAAATAAATGTCTAAGAACACAAATGAATGGCAAATCCTTACATACTGTTGCTTGCTATTGTAACTAAGTAGAAGGCATGTGATTTAAGGTTGTTGTGTTTGTACCATATCACACTCAAACACAAACCAATGTTTGGTCCAAAACAAGGAATACCAATGGATTACTGTATTGTTTACCACAGAAATACCAGGATGACTATACAATTGCAAGATCAAAACTCTGAAATTTGCTGTGGCAACACATGAATAGTACTTGGCTCCCCCACCCCCAAAAGAACAGGAAAATAACAGTTTGTACAGTCCAAGAAATACCACATAATTCATGTTATAAATGCTTTCAACACAATTCTTACAAAATGTGTACACATTTACAACACAAAAGTCAATTGTATGTGATTGCTAGTCACCTCTCACTGTGCACAGTACTCCCCTGGTGGTGTTTATGAGCCATCTTAGTAGCATAACATCCCCATATCATTGACAATATAGTACTTTACATTTCCATACATTAAGATAAAAAACTGTGAGATAACCAGTTTTAACAATAACACTTGTGATGACAGTTAATAAGGCTGTCAATCTGTGAAAATCAATTTTGCCAAAGATGCCTATGACAAGAGTGAACTATAAGAAATCCATATAGATAAAAGTTTCATTTTCTAATGCATATATATAAAAGTTTTCTTTGTAACATGTTAACAAATCTAGCATGTTCTTGAAAAATACAATAATACATCTTAACATCAGAAGCCTTCTGTGCCGATAAACCAAAAGGAATATCGATCCTTTGTGTTCTCCAAATGCACAAGTGTCCTCACCTTCAAGTTCCCTACCTACATGATTACCTTCTTATGGTGTAGATTCAAGCCTCTGAGCATGGTGAAGATGCAATGAGGTGTGAGCTCATTACAGTTACTGAATTCCAAACTTTTGACTTTGTGTAGCAAATGTAAACATAGTGCAGGCACTACCTCAGTGTTGCTAATGGATTGCAACTGTGAATGATTATTGGTAGGGAGAAGGAAGACACAACAGCAATTCAGACTCCCTTACTCGCAGTGGATGCATCACCTAGGATACACTTGCAAAGTGCAGAAGTAATTGTAGCAAGCTTTTAAATGGAAGCGAACAGCACACATTTCTCAGTTTTTGTTCACTAATAGCCAAGTGCTCCTTCCTCTGATGAAAACTGTATTTTACTGTCATGTAACATTCTCATACATTTTAAGAACAATGATACAAAATGCAGTATAGCCTGCATGTCTGGGAGTACAACACAGATAAGAGAAGAATGAACACAATACAAAGAGAAGACAGAGCTGCACTGGTGCAAACAATACCCATAAATGGTTGTATGATCATTCATTACACTAAATATGCAAGCAACACATATACAAAAACTGAGTGTCCAAGTGTTATATTTCTTTATAGTACTGTGTCTTTCCTGGCCTTGGATGGACTTCATGCTTCAATGATAGTCATATACACGTGAATTTATAAACCAGGACCTTGTCGAGTCACATGCATATGTGGTTAACCACTCACGATGTCATGTGTATATATAATTAATGAGCATGTATGATAAGCACTTATTCTGTGGCAACACACGCAAAGCATTATAGAAAACAATGAAGTTTATATCACATGGGATCACCCATTACCAACAGTTCAAAATATATATGCAAGAAAACCAGATCTATTGGTCCATGAAAAGAAGACAAAAGTAGCATTGATAATTGACCCAGTGACTACAGTGTCTTATGTGCAGAGAGACACAAAATCATAAAATACCAGCATTTGCAGGCAGAGACAACAGCAACGTGGAAGAAGGATACCCATACAGTTCTAATAGTAGTAAGAGCATCGGGTCTTATAGAAAAGAATTAGAATCATGCTTTGATATGTTACTGATACATGTAACTCCATATGAATAGCAGAAGGAGACAATACTGTGCAAATTGTGGATGCTGGCAAGAGCACTTCTGGCTAACATCAAAGATGGAAATAACATTAATTTCATGAACTTTAATAATACTTTGACTTAGGAATGGATCCATTCCCACCATGGTATTAGAAACACAAAAGACTTGGAGAAATTAAAAAGGTAGAAATAACAGAAATTTGGATTGTCTTATACATGTATTAATGTGGACGGCAATTCTTCACAGATGCGATCACTGTACATACACAGTTGCATCCATGCTGATCAAAAAAATGTGTGTATGTGACAATAAGCGTGTAATGTACACAACCATACTGAGAAACAGATGCATATGTCTCAGTTCTGCTACATGCATTCCTGACAGCAGTTTGAGACGATATCTTTTAAAGTATACCTGCACATTGGAAGCACAATAGGAAATACAAAATCCACACTTTGCACACCACTTTCATAACAGGATATGTTACCCACATCATATAATGATGATGGCATCATATATAAGGACCACTATGACAAGGCGAAAACATACTTCAGGGGTGTTGCAATAATTATTAACTACTGCGTTTTAAAGATAGGAGCACAGTACTTACATGTGTGTTAAATCACCACAGCAGCCACATTATGTGTGTGTCTCTATGTATGTGTAAGTGTGTGTGCATAGTCAGAGGAATATCAGTCTGTATCCTACTATCATCAATCCAGTCACATGAGGAACTAATATCTTGACAGTCATATATGCCTACCCAGCCATTTCATGCAGGCCTCCCAAAATCTCCTCTTAAACATCCAATGAAGATATCATCCACTATAAACTGTCCAGCAGCAGTGTCAATCTCAGACTTGTGCTGTGGCACTGGTGTTAAGTACTGAATTCTCTAGCTTATGTACCTTGTTAGATAGGGGTTCTAATCTTAATGCAGTCAACTAGGGTGTGCATAGTAAAAAGAGTGTAAATATGTATCTTATTGTCAGCAATCCAGTTCCATGGAGAACACATAATTTTGACAGTCATACATAGCTACCTGGAAATTTCATACAGGGCTCCCAACATCTTCTTACATGTCATCCACTATAAACTGTCCAGCAGCAGGGTAAAAGTCAGACTTTGCTGTGGTGCTGGCATTAAGTACTGAATTCTCTAGCTGGTGTACCTAGTTAGGTAAAGGTTCTAATCTTACTGCAGTTAAATGGTGTGTGTGTGTGTGTGTGTGTGTGTGTGTGTGTGTGTGTGTGTGTGTGTGTGTGTGTGTGTGTGTGTGTAGTCAGGCAAAAATATGTGTGTATCTTACCATCAGCAATCCAGTCCCATGGAGTACAGATATTTTGACATTTGTATATGCCTACACATCCATTTCATACAGGCCTCCCAACATCTTCTCTCAAACATCTAATGATGTTGTTCAATATAAATTGTCCAGCAGCAGTATAAAAGTCAGACTTCTACCATGATGAGTTAAGTACTGAGTTCTTTAGTTAATGCAACTAGTTAGGTAGGGGTTCAAATCTCACTGCAGTCAACTGGTGTGTGTTTGTGTGTGTGTGTGTGTGTGTGTGTGTGTGTGTGTGTGTGTGTGTGTGTGTGTGTGTGTGTGTGTGTGTGTGTGTGTGTGTGTTTGTTTATGTTTGTGTGTGCGCCTGTGTAGTCAGAACAGCATAAGTCTGTATCTTATTGTCAGCAATCCAGTTTCATGGAGAACAAATATTTTGACAGTCATACATAATTACACATCTCTTTCATACAGGCCTCACAACATCTTCTCAAAAACATACACTGCTGATGTCATCAGCTATAAACTGTTGTTTAACACGCTAAAAGCCAGATGTGTGCTGTGGCACTTGTGTTACGTATTGCGCTCTGTATATAGTTAGGTAGGAGTTCTAGACTCACTGTAGTCAACTGGTGTGTGTGTGCTTGTGTTTAGTTGGTTCACACTCAACAGACAATTTTAGAACAGCATGTGAGACACCCCTCCTACCATCTTCTTCTCAACAGAGACTGCTGATATTATCAGCTACAAATGTGTTGTCTGATGCTATAAAAGCCTAACTTGTGGTGCTTGCATTAAGTACTGTGATCTGTAGATAGTTAGGTAGGGGTACTATTCTTACTGCAGTGAACTGTTGTGTGTTTATAGTCAGTTGATTTACATTCAAGAGAACATTTCAAAACAGCATGTGAGACACTCCTACTACCTTCTTCTTCTTCTCCTCACCAGACACTGCTGATGTCATCATCTATAAAGTTGTCTGACATTACAAAATGCAAACTTGTGCTGTGCTCTGTAGATAGTTAAGCAGTGGCTCTAGTCTCATCACAGTCAACTGGTTTGTGTGTATGCTCCACAATCAGTTCAGTGAACATTTTAGAATGGCATGTGAGTCCACAGCTATGTCAGACACTCCTCAGAACAGCTTCTATTAACATAAGCTGACAATGTTGTCCTGTATAACATGCACTCTGTCAGTATTCAAGATAGGCTTGTGCTGTGGTAATAACATTAAGTACTGTGTCCTCAGGTGTCTTTACATATATATATATATATATATATATATATATATATATATATATATATATATATATATATATATTGTGTTCTCAAGCTTCTTTAGCGTGTGCTCTCTCTCTCTCTCTCTCTTTAAATATATATATATATATATATATATATATATATATATATATATATATAGGTTCATAGGTGTTTACTAGGCTAATGACCACAAGGGCCTTTCTTAAGCCTAGCCATATATCCCAAATCTCTGACAAGTTTTGATACCCTTGATAATTGTAAGCATTGGCCTTGGAGATGAACTATTTATATGTTATCTGTGTCCATTACAGGCATAGATTCCAAATCAGGGATGAATTTCTGGTTTCCCATCCAATTGTCCAGGTTGCACTTGAATTGGGGTTAGGGAGGAACTCTGCTTCACATAGATGGGGAGCCTGTTCTATAGACATGGTAGTCTCTGGGATACATACCTATCTCTCCAGCAGGTCCTATTTATATCATAGGCAAGGTTTAAGTCTTCAGAACAGGCAATTCTGGTGCTGTTTGTTTTGTGGATATGCAGAAGGTCCATCAGAGTGGGGTCTGACAATGCCCTGTATTTCGGGCATAGATCTCCCTTCAAAAGCCTGTAGAAGACAGAATACAGGGATAGGGCCTTGAGGCAGTCTGCATAGGACATTTTATTTACACCCTGTATTCTTTTAGTGAGGAACCTCTGTGGACATTCCAATTGTTGGATATGCCTGGTTAGGTACATACAAAGGGGGCATTGTACTCAATGATAGGTCTGATGAATGCTGAATATAGTGGAACAATGGCTCCTTTGGACATAGATGCTATAACTTTGTTTATAAGTTGTGCAACATTAAATGATTTTCTCACCACTGTTCACATGTGATGGTCAAAGGCTAGATCACTATGTATGTGTGTCCCTAAGTCCCTGACTACTGGATCAACTCTAAGGAGTGTGTTGTCAATATAGTAGTTACCAGGAATGGATGACTTCCCAAAGGATTCTATTATGCATTCAATGGCATTTAGTTTTAGTCCATGGCTCTGACACCAGTTGTTTGTGTCAGCCCCTCCTGGAGAACATTTGTGTCAGTGTGAGATTCAATGACAGCTCTTAATGTGCAATCATCTGTAAATGTAGTCAGCCAGATTCCACTCACATTGGCCTATGTGTATATATGGTTCCCCTTCAGAAGACTGAAATATCACAATCCTGAAATTCATAAGACTGAAGACCAAAATCCTGAAATTTCAAAATCCTGTAAACTCAAAATCCTGAAACTCAAAATACTGAAAACACACAGAATAGATATACTGACTTTAAACAACATAAACCATATTACTTTCTACCAAGTATAAGCAAGGGGGCAAGCTCCCCTGCACCCTGATGTGGGGGGCTGCACCCCCCAAACCCTCTGCTACTTAAATATATCAACTCCGAAATTGCACTTCACTACACTAAGTGCCATCTCGGAGTTACTATATTTAAGTAGCAGGGGGTGTGGGGGGCTCATACTTGGTGACAACTGCTATGCTTTGTTTTGTATGTGTTTCTGTGTGTCCTTGTACTGGGATATTATCATTTGTATTCTGTGTGTTTTCAGTATTTTGAGTTTCACGATTTTGAAGTTTCAGGATTTTGGTCTTCAGTCTTATGAATTTCAGGATTGTGATATTTCAGTCTTCTGGAGGGGAACCATATAAATATATATATATATATATATATATATATATATATATATATATATATATATATATATACACATGCTCACACACACACACACACACACACACACACACACACACACACACACACACACACACACACACACACGCACACACACAGATATATATATATATATATATATATATATATATATATATATATGTGTGTGTGTATATATGGATTCACTTTATAATTTCAAAATACTAAAATACTGAATTTAAGTATCTCGAGACTATAAAGCCGAAAGCCCAAAGCACCGACACCCACAACCGCGAAATTCAAAATCGCGATCATTCACATACACACACCACCACACAAACAAGCACACATACACCAACCTAGTGACAATACAACAAACAAAACAACACACACAAACACAACATAGCAAACAAACACACCTACCCTACCTATAAG
The DNA here is from genome assembly GCF_019279795.1 of Protopterus annectens. Classification (NCBI taxonomy): domain Eukaryota; kingdom Metazoa; phylum Chordata; order Ceratodontiformes; family Protopteridae; genus Protopterus; species Protopterus annectens. Next base: position 562,107,566 of record NC_056726.1, on the reverse strand, counting down.
CAGGGGGGCAAGCCCACCTGCACCCCCCCCCATGTGGGTGGCTGTGCCCCCACACACCCGCTACTTATATATACTAACTCCAAGGATAAAAACTCACCACTACAGACACTCACACACACTAAAATCCTACCCAATACCCTTAAAAAAACACCACTTACCTGAATCCCCAGCTAAATCCACAAACTGCACTGCACATCACAAATGTGACAACACAACCACAGATTCGGCATTTCCGTATTCAATATTATGCATTTTTGCATAATTGCACTTTCGGCTTTATGGTCTCGAAATACTAAAATTTGATATTTTAGTATTTCAAGATTATAAAGTGAAACCATATATATATATATATATATATATATATATATATATATATATATATATATATATATATATATATATAGCTATATGGGTCTCATTTAATTGAATAAAATTACATTTCAATGAACTGTAATTTTGTGACCCCTTATTCCTGAACTTGCATTTATTCTAAAATGCACTTTAGTGAATAACCACGTAACCGAAAAACAAAAAAAACACAAAAAGAATAAAATACATGGCACACATCATGTGGGGGGCTGTGCCTCCCATACTCCTGCTACATATATAGTATCACTCTGAGATCGCACTACAGTGGGGAAAAGGGACTAAATAATAAAACAGTATCACTACAATGGCTCCAATAAAAAGCAAATTTAATAACATGTAAAACAAAGGATAAGCACTTTCGGGCATTTGCTATGTCCTTCCTCAGATCTAAAAAATTAAAACAAGTATGTGATTTTAAAATTAAAGGCAGCCAATCAATTGACAGATCTCAGACGATGCCTTCTCAAGGCTGGTTTTAAAGGAATACATGTAGTCAAGCCTGGGAGCATGTCTGCTTATAAATCACAGATCCATTTAATCTCGGCCTACTCTCTATATAACGTTATGTCACCACCTCCATACTTTTCTTTTACAACCTGTAATACCATAAAAAAGAAAAAGTGGGAAGTGTCCATAGAGATATGTTTATATAATGGATTTTTAGTTTATAAATCACAGATCCATTTCATCTTGGCCTGCTTTGTATATAACATTATGTCATCATCAATTTAACGATGACAACAGAGTTAAGAGAATAAAACAGTGACGCATCCTTGTAGAACATGTAGTTGTAAATTTATTGCTAAACAACAATGTTTTGTGCATCTGAGAACTGGTAGAACCTATTCCTTGAAAACGTATGTGGATTGCAAGAGTAAAAATGCGATATATATATATATATATATATATATATATATATATATATATATATATATATATATATATATATATATAGCCCTCTGTCAACTTTGTGATGCATTTTGCATTGGCAAAACTAATTGCCAACTTAAGGAGAGGATATCTAAACATGTCAGTAACATACATCTCAAGGACACTAAAAATCCATTATATAAACATATATCTATAGTCGCGTCCCAATTTTTCTTTTTTATGGTATTACAAGTTCTAAAAGAAAGTATGGGGGGGGTGACATAACATTATATACAGAGCAGACTGAGATGAAATGGATCTGTGATTTACAAGCAGACACCCCCCCCCCCAGGATTGAATACATGTATTCCTTTAAAACCAGCCTTGAGAGGGCATTGTCTGAGATCTGTCAATTGATTAGCAGACTTTGATTTTAAAATCACATACTTGTTTTAATTTTTTAGATCTGAGGAAGGACACAGCAAATATCTGAAAACACTTATCCTTAGTTTTGTTTTACATGTTATTAAATTCACTTTTAATTGGAGCCATGGTGGTGATACTGTTTGTTTGTTTATTCTTGCTACATTACAGCATCTACCTTTGGTGGTTGCATTGTGGTGTTTGTTGCTGTTTCTCTCCCTCTCCCTCTCCCTCTCTATCTCCCTACATATATATATATATATATATATATATATATATATATATATATATATATATATATATATATATATATATATATATATATATATATATATATATATATGTTCTAATCTCACAGCAGGAAACTTGAGTGTGTGTATGCATATCCAAACATCACTTTTGAGACAATTTTACACAGAGATGTGACTCCACATCGATGTCAGACTCTCCTGCCAACATGTTCTTCACAGCACAAAATGATGCTATCATACTCCATATAGTGCAACATGACAGTGTTAAAGTCAGACATATGTGGTGGTGTTAGTGTTACACTGCATGACATTCCTGTTCTACACTTACATAGGTATAATGTTCAAATCAGACCAAGTCTACTGCTGTGTGTGTGTGGTTGCTTGCACATTATGGTCATTGTATGCTCTTTTGAATCACTTTTCATTTCACTACCAGTTAGGAGATTCTTTATCGTAGCCCCATGCATCCACCATTCTCTTCTTTCCTCTGGTCACATGACATCCTTGTTGCAGAGGAGTGGAGGATTTCCTCATGTCAAATATGCCTACACACATCATGAAGCAGAGTCCTTTCATGAGCCTCAGCAAGCCATCTCCAGACCACTGCATGTCTGATTGCTATTTCTGTCATGGTGTGATGCACATGTCTCATATGGATAGTGGAAGTATGTAATACAATCCAACCAATACACACATATGCACATAGTCTTACTATCTTCCATCATATAGATATAGGGAGTTTGTTTTAAATGGTATAATAATGGCTTTGATTTTATGTGATGTTGGCTGTTAGCTTAGTAATGTCCTATGACCCTATGAACATTTCACATGTTAATGTTGCAGTCATTGACGTGCTATTTTAAGGTGTGGATGTACAGTATAGCTGCAAGACAGTATTACAATCTGGGACGTGAGCTAATGTATCAATGGCAGCTGCTCCCATTTCATTACATGCTCCTTCCATAACAGCTGTAGTAATATGCCACCTGAGAACTGTTGACATGGTATTATAAACTTTTATGTATATTGTTGGCTTATTAAGATATGTGTTGCTGTAATCGAGCAGATCAACATTATACACAGTTCTCATTCAATCATTACAGTAATCCTTGCAGTATGGCACAGGTGTGCATGTGTCTACTTACCATCATTAAATGCTCTCTGACAGACATCAGTATCAACTCATGCTAATTACATGGGCACATAAGTCTTGTTTCATCCACATATTGTGCTGTGACAAACACAAAAATATCATGTTTTGATTCAATTGCAACCTTGTAAAATTCATTGTATGTGCATTTGTGTTGCTGATCCCAATGATTATTGAGGTGATCAGCAGCACAACTGTGTGACTGTCAGCATTTGTGTCAGGAAATGTTCTGCATGAGCCACAAACAACTGATTTGTAATGTGTCCTTATATGGTATCAGGTCGCTCAAACACAGCTTTCCCATGAATCACATAAAGGCATATAATGTGCAATTGATATAATCATATGACATTGGTACAACTGTATGACTGTGTGAACAGTACTGATGTGTGGCATGTCATGCATGACCAAGGTTGCATTTGGAGATGTTTTCATAAATAATTTATTTCAATAACAGTGAAATGTTAAGATGAATACACAACTAAGCACATAGCTGTTTGTGGGTGCCACCAGCCATACTCATCCAGAGAAAATAGACAATCAGCTAGCTGACAGTTTGTCTCACACTTCACCCTCCTGTCCCCACTGGCCATCAGCCAAAGTATATATGCAAACATTACTCAGTTTATCTTCTCAGGAGAGCAGTTCATCTGTGAGCTCTCTATGGCTAATAACATAGAATCACTGGACCCAACCAATATCCAAAGTTACCTATAGCATGACTTAAAACCTGACCTAGCAGACACAGTTGGATCTCTAATTCAAGTCAGCCACCAGACAGCCTATTTTCTTGTTGAAGGGTGTACAGCAACAGTCATCTGTCTGACCAGGGGGGAACCATCACCTGATGCATGGAGTTATGGACCCATACTCCTGACTCTCCTTATTTGTAAGGCAGACCAATAAGTCATTATGGACCTTATCAAAAAGGACACAGATAATCTCCTGATTATGTACCAAACCCATGTTTGATTTGTTAAGGCTACATCATATCTTTTACATCTGTCTGATGTCTTCAAGAAGGTCACCAAGGGCATGCATGAGGAAAACAGTATCATCCTGACTAACTTGAGCTGGCCAAGGCATTTGACACAAGTCCATACTCAGGTATTACAGAGAAACTATTTCAAGTGGGCATAAACACCTACATCACCAAGTGGGAGACAAATGGATCACATACAGATACATAATGTTGAAGTGTGTGAAGTCACCTCTATCAAGAGTCCAGTGACCAGGTCCGTACCTCAGGATTCTGTATTAGGCCCTTTCCTGTTAACTTTTTAAGTCTCAGAAGTCAAGACTAACACACATCCTTTGTCTAACCAGCTTTGTGGAGGACTGCAAATTGTGGACAATCACTAAATCCATGATTTGCATTGGTGTAATGCACACAGTGTTAACCCACACAAAAGATTGTTGCCAGAGCGATGGAGACACAGTAAATAAAAATCATGGGGGGGGGGTTCCTTTATGAAAGCAAATGCACAAGCTAATGACAATATAGACAGCACACCACTATGAGCAGACCGAGTGGTACGTGACCTGTGTACTCAGGTAGATAGTATACAGAACTTCCATCAGTATGTGTCCACAGTGGTGACTAGTCCCTTATATGTAGCACAATTCCTGAGTATGTGCAGGGCATCCACATCAAAGGGCATTATAGTCACATTGCTTTCAGCCCTCTTCACACCAATAACTGAGTACAATGCATCCTTTTAAATATGGCTCTCAACACATCTTCCAGGGATGATTTACTCAAGTACATCACTTTTGCCGCAGTAAGCTCCCACATCTTATTGGCCATACCTAAGCATTATTTTTTATGCATAACCATTAGGAATTGACAGTGTAGAACTCCCTTCAAGGTGTTATACAAGGTTCATGTGTGATTCATGTTCCTGTGGTACACCCAGTAAATGCATAGCTCATCGACAACATTGATGGCATGGGTTACATTTGTGCAAGTGTGGATTGTGGCATATATATCCCATGGAAACCTGTCAAACTACCAGGATTTGTGGTAATTTAAACTGCAGGTGTAACAGTGTCCCTCTTAACACCTCTGAAAGGTATTAGTTTTTGAGAAAGGTGAGCTTGATTCCCCTTATAGATTACTGACAAATCATGACCACTGTGCAAGTGTGTTCATGCACAGCATATATAATAATTCACAATCACATATTTTTTGTCAATGACACAGATTAAAGAGGTATTATTTTGATATTGCCCAGGATTTTGTGTGCATCTGTCTAACTGTTATTCAGGAGCCTGTTGCTATGTGTCCCACTTGGTTGAGACCTATGCTGACATTACATTCATATTCAAGCAACTCATTTTTCACATCTTCACAATATGCCCCTACCCTAATTGTATATACCATCCTTGCTAAATGTCCTCTCTAGTGGTCATGTCAGGGTGTTTATATCATGACCAGTTATCTCCACTGATATGTGACCTTGTGTGACAGTCACATAATATACCATAACTGTATAAAGATATGATATACCCACACAGACGGTGTAAACAACAGTATGTAGTCACATATGTGATTACTGTTCATGCTACAACTGTCTTGTCTTTGTAGTGAATATACACTGATATGCCCTTATCTGCTGTACATTTCTATGCTTCACTTGTCCTCCACCCCATCTTCATTCCTACCTTTCATGTGTGTGGCCCTTTTCAATAGACATACTTCTCCAGAATAATTATTTATAATGCAGTCTATGTGCCCTTGATGATCACCTCTAAAATTTTATGTCAGTATGCTTAAAACAGGTTTACATAATACTGTGTACTGACTACACTTTTGTATAATGTGTTAGAACTTTATGTGTTGTTGTGTTATCTGTATACTTAGGTAAAATAGTACGGAAGGATATTAGTATAATGAGGGAAATGAAATATGTAAAAAAAAGAACACCAAAAACAGGATATGCAACAAGAGAAATAAACTAATGTCCAAAAACAAGAGGGAACTGACTCAGCAGAGGAAGAAATCTCTCACTCTCTCTACCTTAAACAAACAAATTAGAGATTATGAAGCAAAAATAGCCTCCCTAGCTGAAGATAATCACAAGGCATTCTTTAACTATATCCAGAATATAAAAGGGAATACCCAGCTATGCGCTGAAATGGTTGTGGATGGCACCACCCATACTCAATTGGAGGTAATAGCCAACCTACTAGCTGACAGATTTGGAGCAAACTTCATGCCCCTGTCCCCTCTAGTCATCCCCCAAAATATATCTGCCATCATTCCTCAGCCTATTATCTCAAAAGAGCAGGTCATCTCGGTGCTCTCCAAGGCCAAATACATGGCATCAATGGAACCAGATGACCTCCCTGGTTACATTTTAAACAACTTAAAACAGGGGTCTCAAACTCAAGGGAGCATGAGGGCCACACATAACTCCAAGGATTTTTTGGGGGGCCACAACTCCAAGTCATCCACAAACTATATATTTTTATATATTTTTTTAATTAGCAAAAAAGTTACAAAAAAATTTTGTTTGAAGCAACAGACCAATACTATTCTATTGTATTAGTTTCAAATATTCTAGTAATTGCACCTAAATCTATGACAGAAAATTTGTTGTCCATGAAAATTATTGCCTTTCTTTATTTTGACTGCTTAGCTGACAATGTTTTGCAGTGACCAGGACGTCAAAATAAGGCTTTATGTCACGTGATGCAGCCACTCGCAAGGTAGCTGTTAAGTGTTCATCCATCAGCCTTGACCAGAAAACGGATTTGTTGAGCTTCATAGATGAAAAAAACTGTTCACAAATGTATGTACTGCCAAACATCGCAAGGATTTGAGCAGCCATAGAGAAAAGCTTTGGAAACTTATCTCGACTCATATACTTATAAAAATCTGCAACACCAGCATCTATGAACTTCTGTTTCAGAACACTATTGCACTGAAGTTCCAACAACTCCATCTGGAATTCTTCAGAGACAGTGTCAACATCTATGGAAAATGGCATTGTAAAGATGGCAAAGAGGGTTTTTAGTGCCTCGAAATCCCGAAACCGACGGGGCAAATTCTGCTCGTAATTTGCTGACTGTGTCTGAATATTCTTTCAAGAACTGTTTTTTGACTGTTCCAAGTGACTGTAAGCCAGTGAAATGAGCTAGGTTACCATCCATCAGCTGTTTTGCCCACAGGGAAAGTTTACATCTGAAAGTCTTGACACTGTCATACATCCACGTTATCATCTGTTTTGCGCCCTGGAGCTTGAGGTTGAGTTCATTAAGATGTTGTGTAGTATCCGTCAGAAAAGCAAGGTTCTATATGAAAAATGGATCAGCTAGCTGCGGAATTTCATTTTCTTTCATTGCCATGAAGATTGCTATTTCCTGTAGAATTTCAAAGAATCTTTTCAGCACATTTCCCCTACTTAGCCATCTGACTTCGGTGTGATAGAGTAATTCTCCATATTCAGTATCAAGGTTAGACAGAAAGTCATTAAAATGGTGGTGATTTAGACCTCTAGCACGTATAAAATTAGTCACCTTAACAACATCCATGACTTCTTTCATTTGGAGACTTTTTCCACGCAATGCTTCCTGGTGCAAAATGCAGTGAATTGCAATGAAGGTGTGAGCGACACCAACACTGTTGAGCTTTGCTTTCAGTAACCCAAAAACACCAACTTTTTCAGAACACATTGAGGGTGCACTATCTGTTGCTACCAAAACAAGCTTATCCCATGGCAATTCCCACTTTTCTAGACATTTTTCAAGTTCGCCAAATACATCACATCCTGTGTTTGTCCCTTTCAAAGGTAACAGATCTAGTAATTCTTCCATAACATTCAAGTTCCTGTCCACACCTCGAATGAAGACAGTGCAGTATGCGGTATCTGTTATGCCAGTGCTCTCGTCAAGGGCAATTGAAAAAGCTTCAAACTGTTTGCCAGCTGCAAGTAGCTGCTGATGTACATTGCTGGCCAATTCAGTAATTCTGCTGCCCACTGTATTTGCAGACAAACTTATACCTTCAAACAATTTCTTCTTGTCTGGGCAAAGAATTTCACTTGCATTTATGAAGCAGTTTTTAATGAACTGGCCTTCAGTGAATGGGCGGGATGACTTTGCAATCATTTCACTGATAAAGTTTGCTCGTACTGAATCTTTACTCATTTTGTTAAGGTTTGTGAAGATGTTTCACTGCTTGGCAAAGGCTGATTTTAGTTGTTTAACTTTCTCTTCCCTCATTTTGCCTGTAATCACATCATATTCATTACCATGCATAGTTTCATAATGTCTCCGAACATTGTATTCCTTTGGAATGGAAACCGATTGATAGCGGATTAGGCATTTGATTTGACTATTCAACTCAGTAAAAAAATATAATTGTTCCTTCCCACTTCTCTTGGAAAACACGCTTTTCATCTACAGTCTTTCTTTTCTTGGGTGACAGCATCACTAATACTCACTTATAATAGTAGTCTGCAATAAACAAACATACAAAGAAAATTATAGTGGTTTCCAAATTTTCTAGTGCTGAAACAAACACGTCCTTAGTAACAGATGATTACCACAAATTATAAATAAGTATTCTCTCTCTCTCTCTCACTCTGTTCTATTCATGCCACAAAATAACCTCCAAATGTTTTCTAATTTTGAACTGGTAGTACAAACTTTAGTTAGGTTCACATACATGCACACATACACACAATGATCTTTGCATAATTAACCCACACTATCCTGAGTTCCCCAAGACAGCCGCGTAAACCACCAGGAACAAAGATATCCAGCAGTTGGTGCAGACTGCAGAGATAACTGGCACCTACCAAGTCAGACATTCCTGGTAATCAAATGTCAATAAACAAGTTCATCAGTCACACATTTTTGAATCCTGTGTGGTACAAGGGCATAGGAGTTATGTAGGGTTCTCTGTACCCCACTGATCCCTTCATCAGCATGTCTAAGTATGCACAAGCACCAAAATTGCACATTTTATTTTGCCCAGCGATCACATCAGCAGTTTGCCAAGTATGCACAAGCACCACAATGAAACATGTCCTCACTGCTCCCTTTTCATTACTACTGAGTACAACAAAGTCAAATAAACATACGGTATTCTCCAAGGGCAGCATACAAAAATTTACACGGCAACCATAACTTTCAACCCTCCATCTCCAAAGTGAGGAAGACTACCTCTTTTAATGTGTGGCAAATGTGCAAAATGATTAATCCCTGAATGCCAGATATAAATTGTAATGGTTACATTCCACAGATTTTCTTAACTATAGAAATGAAACCAAGATAGTACATCACCACTTCTATGGCTTTTACCCTCTGAGAATTACAACGTGTTTGGACCCTGATGCAGTTTTTAATAACTTAGTCTTACAATCAAGAAAAGAGGAACAAAAATCACCCTATCTTTGTTAAAATACAGAGAATCTGCTTGCAGCACAGGGCACCAAACCAGACAGCTTAACTGTTCAGACTGAGAGATCCGGATTTGGTGCCCTGTGCTGCAGGCAGGTTCTCTGTATTTTAACAAAGATCAGAAGAGAACTACAATCGCTACAGCACCTTACCTCACTACTTCAGATAGATCTGGAGATATGCTTCTTTCTCATCCGAGAAATACAGTACAGGCTTCTTAAATTTTTTGTCCTTAGTCGACAATTCCCACACTCCGCTCCCAGTTTCAGGGTCCGTCTGCTGGAAGGAGATGATCCGACACACACCCAAAAGCCAGTTCCACTCCTTGAAAATATATTTCAATTCACGTAATTGAATTGAACAAACGTGCCTAATTTGAGAAGGAGATGCCATTGGAGGAGGAAAAACACCTGACTACAACCTTCCAATCGCATCTCCACTCTATTAGGCATGTATGGTGATGCAATCTAGTATACAGGATGTACGGAGCAGATGTACGAAAAAAACAAACAAAAAAAAAATAAAACTACACACAACCGGAGTCCTACTAAGCGATCGCGGGACGTGAAAAAAAAAAATCTACACACAACCGGAGCCCTACTAAGTGATCGTGGGCCATGAAAAAAAAAAAAAAAAACCTACACGCAACCAGAACCCTACTAAGTGATCGCGGGCTGTGAAAAAAAAAAACACAACCAAAGCCCTACTAACTGATCGCGGGCCATGGAAAACTACTTTGCGGGCTGCATGCTGCCTGTGGGTCACATGTTTGAGACCCCTAACTTAAAACATGACCTAGCAGACCCACTTGGATCCCTGTTTAACCACAGCCTTTAAACTGGCTATGTTCCAGTGGAATGGAATACACCAACAGTAATCCATCTGCACAAAGGAGGACCATCAACCAATGCTGGGAATTATAGGCCCTTAAGCTTGATTAGCCTCACCTGTAAAGACATGGAAAGAAATATTATGGACCTTATTAAAAAGGAGATAGGCAACCTTCAAACTTTGGACCCTGCCCAGGTCAGATTCATTAAAGGTAGATCATGCCTTTTAAACATGGTTGACTTCTTTGAGAAAGTTACCAAGGCCCTGCTAGTCAAGGCATTTGACACAATCCTCCACTCAGGTATTATAGAGAAACTCTCTCAAATGGGAATTAATCCCTACATTACCAGATAGGTAGCCAACTGGCTCAACAGGACACATACTGTCAAAGTAGGTGACTTCACCTCTAGCAAAAGACCAGTCAACAGTGGCATTTAACAGAGTTCTGTGCTGGGCCCCTTACTGTTTGAAGTTTATTTCTCAGAAGTCCAGGCAAACTTGGAAGGCCTGTGGCTGACCAAGTTCAGTGATGATTACAAATTAGGAGCAATCATTGAGTCCCCCTATGATTTTAATATACTGCAGACAGAGTTAACACAGACAAATGATTTGTGTCAAAGCCACAGATTAAACCTAAATGCAAAAAAAATGCATTATTATTCCATTTGGGAAAGCTGACATCCCTGCTATTTACATTATAGACAGCACCCCCACAAGTGTAGACACAGTGATACATGATCTGGGTACTCAAATTGATAGCAATCTGAACGTTGACCACTGTGTATTCACAGTAGTAAGGAAATCCTTCTATGTGGCACATTTTATACGTAAAGGCATCACATCTAGATATAAGGATGTTATAATTCCATTATATTCAGCATTCATTAGACCAGTAATTGAGTACAGTGCTCCCTTTTGCATATACCTCACTAGACACCTGCAACAATTGGAGAGATCACAGAGGTTTCTACCAAGAAATTACAGGGTACACAAAACACTGAAAGCCCTGTCATTCTATTCTGTCTCCTACAGGTTGCTAAGGGGTGACCTTGCCTGGCTTACAGGGCAGTATCTGTCCTGGCCCTGATGGAAATGATACATATTTGTAAATCAAACTGCAGGAGAGTCACTTGCAACAGGGATCTTAACTAAGCCTCTGACATGATCAGGTCATGCTGGAGAGGCAGATATATCTCCCAGACACTGCCACTTCTCTGGAACAAGCTTCCAATTCACATGAAACAGAGCTCCTCCATGACCCTCTTCAAATGCAATCTAGTTCAATGGATGGGTGACTGCCAATTCACTCCTGGGGTGGCACCCATGTCCCTCATGGGCAGCAGAAGTTAGTATTAACCACCTTAGTTCTGTTTGTAGACAAGGAAGGAAGGGTATTTAGAAGTCTAAAGGATGGCTGTGCTAGGACCATATGTTCTTTAAATACCACAGAAATTTCCTCATGTGCATCCTGGCTAGGGGAAGTATGGGGATGGTGGCTGCCGTAAGACCCAGGAGATGCAAGAACTGTCTTGTTTACAGCTGGTCTGTGTGGAGGTCTTGGAAATGGTTTGTCAGGAAGATTACTTTTTCTTGGGTAAAAATGCATTCATTAGGTCTGTCTGAATCCTGCACCCTAGGAAGATCTTGTCTTGTTCTGGGGATAGGGATGATTTGGGGAGGTTCAGAGTGAAACCAATTCCCTGAAGCAGGGACATAGAGAATGGGAGATGCTTTTTGAGGATTTCTTCCTGCTCTGCTAGAATGAGAATATCATCCAGGTATGGATAGATCTGTATGCCCTTGGTCCTGCAGAAGGCTGTGGCAGGAGCTAGGTATTTGGTGAAAACCCTTGGTGCAGTGGACAAACCAAAGGGCAAGGCAGTAAATTGAAAATGAGAGCAAGGCCCAACAAACCATAAGTATGTCCTGTGGTTTGGGTGTATGGGGATGTGGCGATAAGCCTCCTTCAGGTCCAAACTGGCCATGACCATGAAAGCTTGTGGTGACAGTAGTGGAAGCAGGGTCTGTAGAGACAGCATTCTGAAAGCGGGGACATTTAGATAAAGATTTAGGATGGATAAGTCCAGGATTGGTCTCCATGGTCCATCCTTTTTTGGAACTAGGAAAAGTCTGGAGTAGAAACCTTTTCCTTCTTGCCCTAATGGGACGGGTTCTTTGGTGCCTTGAGCCCATAGGTTCAGGATAATGTGTGGAATTAGGTGGAGCTGATTTTTGGGTGGGAAAAGAATGCCCTGAGGGTTGAGATTTTCCTGCCTGGATAGGAAATATCCATTTTCCACTATTGCCAGCACCCAGTTGTCTGAGGTGATTTCTTTCCAGAGGGGCAGACAGTGAGAGAGAGACAGGAAGTCAGAGGGAGTAGGGCAAGGCAGTCACACATTGTTACCATTCTTTCTATCCTGAAAGGACTGTCTTTGGGCTGGTTGAGAAGAGGCAGTCCTTAAAGAAGGTTGTCTCATAATCCCTTTCCTATGCCTACTAGAGGAAGGGGGGTCATAGAAGGAGCCCTTCTGACATAGGGATGTCTTAGCAGGATAGTTTCTGTAGAACTTTAATATGGGACAGACCAGCAGAGGTGTCCTGCAGCTCTTTGCTTTTCTCCTGCAGATTTTTAAAAAGCTCTGTAGATTTCTTTCCAAATAGGAGGTTATTGTCAAGAGGGGCATCTAGGATTTTTGACTTAAAATCCTCTGGCAGAGGTTGGAGCCTAAGCCAGGAGTATCTGCGCATAACTGATGCAGTTGCAGCTGATCTAGCAGAGGCCTCTGCTGTGTCATAACTGCATCTGATGGAGTGCCTGGCCACCTGGGATGCTATGGATAGCTTAGATGCGACTTCAGTTTTGTTAGGGGAATCAGGCAGGGATAATAGGTCTAGGATGCTGTACTTTTTGGGAAAATAGGTAGAGAAAACCAGTATACTAAAAGTAAATGGTTTTATCAGTTTTTCCTCACTTTTTTGTTTTCTAGTTAAAACATTTTTTTATTATTATTTTTTTTTTGGCCTTTATTTATCTTTTTGGATTGGCAGGAGTATAATTTTCTGATTTTTTTAATGCTTTCTGGGGCTTTATAGTCACTTGGGTCTTTGCAGCGTGGATGTGCAGGTGGACAGACAGATCCTTTGTTAGTTAATTTTGTTTGGAAGCTTCCTTTTATATATGTCTTCCTATTCACCTTGCTTGAGTTCTAACCCTAACTCTAACCCTACCCCTGCCTTAACACCAACCCTACATATTAGGGAACAAAACAACCTTTCCCTAAAAATTATCACTATACAGACAAATTATTTCTGATAGTATTCTTTTTTTTTACACTTTAACTGTTCTGAAAAGGAAAGTATTTGCTTTCCATTTGATTTTTTGTGACACTATGGAGTTTTAATTAAAAGGTAAGTTTGATGCTATTCTTATATGAAACATTAAGTGATGTTTTATGGTTTTATGTGCACGATTAATAGTATTATATTTATATGATTGCTGTTGTGCATCACCTTACTTATTGTGGACTAACGCTAACCCTACCTCTGCCCTTATCCCTGACAGTGCACAACAGGGTAATAAACGTCCTTACCCTAAAATGGCACTAAATAGATCAAAGGAAACACACACACACACACACACACACACACACACACACACACACTGAAGAAGCTTATTAGGGAAATGTGCTTGTCATTGGTTTTGTGGCAGACTAATAAAGTTGTTTTTTTAAATTTGAATCCAGCTAACTGTGGTTTGATGTTATATTTTGCATACACACACACACACACACACACACACACACACACACACACACACACACACATACATATATATATATATATATATATATATATATATATATATGTGTGTGTGTGTATGTGTGTGTGTGTGTGCGCTTGTGCGTGTGAATGTGCATGTATTATTATATACTTGTATACATACACACATGACACATAGACACATTTTGGAAATGAGCATACAAGATATGCTAATTTTACAAAACTTGTGATGACATCATAATATTCATAATGGAATATAATCAACTGATGCACAGATATATTACATATTATTTTTTTGTAATTGTACTTATTAGTATGGGAATATCTTTCCCTTGGACTGAAGCTTAGTATTCACTTTTTTACTATACTATTTGTAATACTGAGTCTTGTGCTTTTAACTTATGATTTATTTGACAGCATAAACAAAGTCTATATAATGCTGTCTTACAGCATGAAACCACACCTAAATACTTAAACCAACTTTGTATGGAATTGCACCATTGAGATTAATCACAGATGTTTTCCTACCTTAAGCAATTTTTCGAATCTACTCTGATATAGTCAAATTGTTTCTTTCTGCCATCTCAGGTAATGACATTGCTGATCAGGATATGTCAGTCACAAGACAGAGGATGCAGGGGAAAAAGGGGGTGCAAACTATGCTAAGACCGTAGCAAGCAGACAGAATTTGGAAACCTTCATGTGAAACACAGAAGTGGTTGAGATATGTTTAATTTGTATGGGAAAAGTGGCATCAGGTATGATCTTTAGTCTAAGGCTATAATAAAGTTGCATATTGCAAGGTGCCTGTCACATTACTTGAAGGCTATAATGTATATAATCAGTGTGCATACTAATCATGTTGCACATCAGTGTAACTATACAAACACAACAAATAAGCATACCCATGCAATAGAGCATATGTATAAGACACAGGGTACAAACAAAAGGACTGAATAGTCAAACTGGGATAATACTACTAGGGTCATCCAACATGCTGAACTACACAGCTCTATTTCTGTGGTCTGGACATGAATATATGGATTCTCATGCACCTTTTGTTAAACCCGACAGGAGTATAGGATGGGCTTTTTAATGAACCGAGGACTAACACTAGCAGAGATTGGATATATATGTGTATACTTTGCTGGCCTTAGGCAGCAGGGGTGGCTCGTGTTATCGGTCTGCAGGACTGTAGCCCTCCCACCTAGAAATAAAAGAAATAAATAACGTGAAACATAAACTTTAAAATAAAAACTCTTTTTTAACGAGTACCAGAACTGCCATGCATGTGTGGACACACTCAGACTGCCCTGCAGATGCCCAGGAATCTGTGCAAACTCTGACTGCCTGAGTCAGCAGTCCAGATGCAGAGAAGGTATTTTCTGCCCCGCAGATGCTGTGCGGTAGACGACCACACAGAACAGAGGAGCTCCAGACTGCTTGAGCCACAGGCAGGACCAATGAGGAGCGAGGTAAAGCAGGGATTTGAGCACAGGACCAATCAGGAGTGAGGTAAGTTGAGTTCTAAGCTCTTGCAGGGAAGTATTAAGTCGAGCGTGGGTTTGCTGCTTCGAGACAACGGAGTTGGACCTGGTGTATTGCTTCCGGACCCATTTACAGGTAATGGAGTGTGTGTGTGTGTGTGTGAAATGCCCTTGTTAACACATAGTGGTGGGTAGAAATACTCAGGCTTGAACCCTGTACCTTGGATGCAGGTGGCAAGGACCTGAATTCCCTACCCACCATTATTTGTAAAAAATTGCAGATTTTTGCCTCATATTTGTTCTGTTCCTCATAAAATCTGTGGTTTCTGTATCTTCATATTTCCTTGCAAAGGTTTGTAGTGCAGTGGTGCACTGGTAGCATTGTTACCTAACAGCTACAGGTTCTCTGGTTTGATTCTTAGCTGGGGTGTCTTCTGTGTGGAGTCTGCATGTCCTCCCATTCCTTACAAAGAGGTGTCAGGAGTGTTTCTCCCTGCTCTGCTGAAATTTGGCTTTGTTTTGTTCCAAGTCAGACAAGTTTCCTAGTTAATAAATGTTTAAAAATAACAGGCATTTGAATTTCAGACTTCATATTCTTCAGAAAGTACATGGTAAAACAAAACCTTTTATTCTAGCAATTGTCTAAGTTTATAACATGGATATTTGAAATTTGCCCATATTTTTGGGACTGTATTCCCCCATTATTGGCCTCGTCCAGGTATTTTGTGCTAAGGTTGAGAGCTATGGTGAGAACTGAATTCACTGAATATGTTTGGCAGCTGTATTCCCACATTATTGGCTTTTTTCAGGTGTTTTTGCTAAGAGGTTGACAGCTATGTTGAGAACTGAATTCACTAAATAGTAACCATTTAAGTTTGTCTTCCTCTGTTTCAGCTGATTTGGCATAGTGGTATGTTTCTCTGACTGTTTTGCACAGGGTCCCCTGGGTTCAAGACGTGGCAGTGAAATGTATGGTGGTAACACAGCATTTTATTCTAGCAACTTTCCAACATTATACAAGCGATGTTTAAAATGTGTCCCTGTTTTTTGGCCTTTTGTCCCCCCCCGAATAAATTTGGCTTTTTCCAGATATCTTGTGCTGCAAAGTTCAGAGATACAGCTGAGTGTCGGGTAGATTTTACAAGGAGCTGAGAGCTGCAGGGGAACAAAAGTTTAGTGCTGCTTATGGTAAGTCTGCTTGCATTGTTAATAGCACGACAGGTAGTGTACTTGCTTTTGATGCAGAAGGCTGTGGGTTCTACTCCCACAGTCGGTAGATGCATTGTTGATACTGTACTGTGTTGTAAAGGGGGTGGATGCTGCAGTCCTTTTTGGCAAAGATACCTAGTAACTATGAACCTGTTATCAGTTTGCTATCCATTCCCTATTGCGGTATTACTAGCTTATCATTTTTTTAATGCATGCAACATAGGCAATTTATTCTTCAAGGGCAACAGGCACTTTATTTGTAGATGAAACAATGACATATAAAGTTGTTTGCTAGCAGCAACCTCTTTATTAGTTACAGATTTCTTTAATGTGGATTTTACTACTTCAGAGATTGTGCATATTTACTGATACTGGTGGACTATAGAAGGTTGAGTAGACCTTTTATGTTGGAAATGTTCTGAATTGGGCAGTTTTGTCATTGGTGCATGCATGCATGCATTTTGTTTCATTGTTTACTGGAAAAATGTTCAAAACAATAAATTTAAAATGCCCTCTAACAACTGTACTGTATTGTACAAGGAATATAATGTAATACAGCCAGGAAGGTATATCAAAGAGCATGTGTATGTTTCATGTTCAAGGGGCCTATTATTTTGAAAACAGCCCAGAGTTAATCTTTATCTGCCACTGGCAAAATGTATTTTCTTTGAATGTGGGTTTTAATGCTGTTTCAATGCATGTGAGTTTCAAGGGCAGAGAAGTTTTAATGCTAAGTGTATTTTCATTGTGAGACTGCATTGCTTTGTTTAACAGATATCTATTAGGGTTTGTGCTGTAAAATGCAAAATAAAACTTTCAAATGAAATCTAAATCATTGCAGAAGTAAAGCAGTATGCACATTACAGTGTTTATGGTAAATGGGGCAAAATAACCAAGGAATGGGATGTTGGAATGGCTGCAGGGGGGAGGCTCCATTCGACCATGATTTTGTGAGGGGGGGAAGAGTAGCAAACTCAGACGGCCTTGGTTGAACTACCCCTCTCAGTTGTCCATATTTTTGCAGAATGAATAGATATTTGCTTCTTATTTTTGGTTTGTTCCTCATAAAATTTGTGATTTTCTAGCAAATCATTTAGGAATCAAGTCACTAAATGAAAGACATTGAGTTGTAGATGTCATAACCTTCAGAAAAATGCATGCTAATGCAAGACCTGTTATTCTGTCAACTGTCTTGAGTTTATACAAGAGCAATTTTTAGTAGTGTTTGTATGTTCCCCCAATATATTTGGCCTTGTCCAGATTTCCTGCATTAAGAGGTTGAGAGGCACGTGCAAATCGCTTTGTAGAATTAGAAATATCCAAACCTCTCAATTGTCCCCAATTTTGGCTCAAAATGTTGCTCTCCCCTAATAATCCCTCCTCAAAATGGCAATTTTGGAAGAAAATGTGGAGGGTTTACAATTATATATAACTGTAATGATCAGAGTTATAAATTACTTTTATTTCAGAAATGCATGTAGATGCTCTTATTTTGTTAGCTGCTCAAGTTAACAGTGTTAATATTAAAAAGGTGTCCCTTTTTTGGCAGGTTCCCAGCTGTATTGGTGGCAACTTTATATTTTTGCATCACATTTTTGGTCTGTTTTTCATAAAATTGTGGTTTTCTGGAAAATTAGTGGCAAATCATTAAAGATTGAAGTTAGAAAATAATGGCAGACATTTGAGTTTCAGATTTCATACCCTTCAGAAAATTCGTACTAATGCAAGATCTACTACTGTTCTATTATTTAAGTTAAAAAGAGCAATATTTAAAAATTGTCCTTATTTTTGGGCCTGTGTCCCACTTCTAGTTCTATGTATGGCTTTGTCCAGATTTCTTGCTCTGAAGTTGAGAGGTATGAGTATCAGAGCCATCACTGTCAGCCAGAGACATTTCAAATTATGACATACTTATTGCACCCCACTCCCCATTGTAGTGGCTCTGGATGTGTCCAAGGAAGGCAAAGAGCAGTTATGCAGTATAAGTGTGCAGAGTATTCCCCCATCCAAGGTAGACCACAAGTACGACCGTGGCTTTTCATCTGTCCTTGATTTTGCAGAATGTTCTGGTTTTCTGTCATATTTTTATACTGTTGATTTATGCTTCTTATTATTCAGGAAATGCATGCTGTCACAGTGCCCTGTTGCTCTGATTAAGTAGCAATGATTTAATGAACATCAGGTAAGCTTGTCGGAGATTGTAAGATGCAAGTAAGCTTTAATAAGCATACTGTTAAAGAATTACCAGCATTGAAAGCCTTTTCGTTGTTGCCATGCAGAGAATATTTACATAACTAGATAATGTATAAGCCTTGGGTATTGAAATGCATATGACAGTATTTGTAATAAAAGGACAGGATTACAGTATTTTCAGAAGCTCATTACATTTATTGGAGACTTGCAGTCATCTTTTGATGGAGACTTGCAGTCATCTTTGCAGGCTTACCCGTAAACTAAATAGAATGCCAATCTATCATGTGTGGTCCATAACTTGTGCAGGAATCCTTTAAGCAATTTATCTTGAGCTTGTTTCTTGTTTGCTGTTCATTTTTTACTTTGATCATGTTTTCCCCATGAAACAAGTAGATAGTTGTGTCAGGCAGCAGGTCTTTTTTGGATAAGAAACATTTTTACAAGTGGGGGTATTACAGAGATTGCTACTTTCAATATGTTACTTGGTAATTTTATAAAACTGAATATAAATTATAATTAGAACTGCAGTGCAAGGAGTAGTGGTTTGAGTTGAGTGCTGCTTGTTTTATTATACTTGATTTTGACTGGCATTCCAGTAATGTATTTAAAAAGTAATTTATTTTTTCATGCCTCACAACCTGTTTCCATCTGGATATTAAATAAGTTGTCATGCAGCCAATGCATTGAAATATTTTTTTCTTCTACACTTCATTTTGTCTTGATTGGACTCTCGTAATGACTGTTTGGCACCCAGGGCAGCGTACTTAATTAAAGTTCCAGTTGTTGTGGTTTTGAGCATAGCTCCACCCCTTTCTAATTGGCCACACTCTTTCCCATTGGCCCCACCCATTCAGCTGTCTCCTGCAGCCCTCCTTTAATTTGAAGTCACCAGCCGCCACTGTTAGGCAGGCTGACATACATGTGGATAGTATGCAGTACTATAGATGCAGCTGATACAGTAATTGGCGCAGATTAAGTAACCCCATATAGACCAGTCATGGGCAATGTTAGCTGCACCATGTTAAGTCTGATTGTGGACAACAAACTGGCTTGTGAATCAACAGATGCCAGCAAGAGTTATGTGCATCACTCTTATATGTCTCACAGTGTCTTGCTGTTGCAGAGCAAGATCTACAGAGATAGCAGGATGAGAGATATCATGGGAGCCATCAGTGTGGTGTAGTCATGCTTTAGGGAGCTATAGCTAGTGTGAAAGGTGGGGTCTTCTACAATAGCAGACATCACCGCATATACTAGAATGGCCAAGACATTGCTTCAGATGGTAAAGATGCCTATGTCACGTCACGCTTCCAAGATCACACTGTCAACAAATTCCATAATGAGATTTTTTGTCCATTGCTATAGACTTCCTTATTTCCCAGTGTCTAGCCCACTGCCCCACTTTCCCCCTTTTATGCACACTCCACTAGCCTTATAAGCAACATTTGTCATCTGACCTCCAACAGTACCAGCCATATCTGACATGACCATATCAGATGGAAATCTATGTGCATAGCATTCATTCTATTCTGTGCATGTGTGTATAGAAAACAAACTTTATGCAAAACTTAATCTGTGGACAGGGCAAGGAGTTGCCAACATAGGCCTTTGTTCACACACTGTCTTGCCTGTTTTGACATCTTATATACCCATGTGACATAAGGAAATATTAGCTGCAGATACAGACATTCAACCAAAGCACCACAAAGTGAATTGTGGCACATCTCACCAAGTGCCTACAAATACAAGCAGTGTTGGCTAAAAAGTACTAACAGATGATGATATATCCCCTTCAGTGCTTGTGTTGTAAATTAAATTGGTGCACACCACATGGCCAGCCCTATATTTTATGCAAATAATTGCAGTTGTGAAGATATAAGTAAGAAATGCTGACAACCATGCATACTAAGCTTTATTGCTGTCAGCTATTCCAGCTTCTTAGCACATAATCTATGGTCTCTATAGCCTACTGTCTTCCAAGATAATGTTGCAATGAACTCCTCATCCTGTGAGACAAGATATCTTTTTAGTGGGCCATCATCCATAAATCTCCTCTCCATATTCCATGTTTTTGAGCCCATATTATACAGATCTGTCACTGTGTAATTACAGGCATTTGTACTTTATACACAATTCCTCACAAAATTTAAATCCAGCCTAAATTACTGCAATAGGTATTCATGGAAGATACCCAGGCCTTCCCAGTTAAACAGCAGCAGGATGTCAGTCATCGCTATTTGAATTGACATTAGTGTCTGCATAATAGTGGAAATGCCCATTTGTCAGTGCTCTCCATATGGGCCAGACATGTCAGGAACCATAGATGGATATAATACATGGTCAGACTCCCACCCAGCATTGTCCTCAGCACAGCCTACTCATGCCTACTACCTGCTGTGTACAGGCACAACATATTTCAATAGGCAAACTACCTGCACTAGTCTATATACACACACATAAAAGCAACAAAGGATTCTACTTTCACTAAAGACAATTTTCTTCATTAAACCTTAACTTTCATTATATAAAATAATGAAATATTGCTACCAGCTCAGATTTTGGTCTTGTTAGTGGGTTAAATCCAGGGCAGGCCTGTAGCTAGGCTTTTTCAGATTTAGCTCACAAATATTCTAAAAACAGATCATTTCAACACTCTCCCCCCGATTCAGCAAGTAGCCGTGCAGGAATAAGTTATTCCTGCAAGGCAGGGACCGTTCCTGTTCAGCACGGCAGTGCGCCATGCATATGTATGAATGCGCACTACCGTGCTGTAAAACGGACATGGTTCTGTGTATGAGTGCAAGAGGTGTGTCTGAGAGCAGAGCTCTCACAAAACACACACACCCTGCACTCCAGAATTGCCATTCGGCAATTTAAAATGAGTGAGAACACTCGTAACACCCCCAAATCATCAGGGTAAGAAATCTGGATAAAGCCATAAGGGACAATCATCCCTACCAAGCCAAAAGTTGATAGAATAAAACATTTAGCATAAGCACCTAGCGCACACCTCCCAACTTGTCAGAGTAAGGAATTTGGACAAAGCCATAAGAGACAATCATCGCACAAAGCAGAAAGTTGATGAAATAACAGGTTCAGCATTAGCATGGATATTCTGAAGGGTACAAATAAAAAAACACAATAAATACATTTTTTTATGCACGCAATAAAGTTTAAGCGTAGCTGCGTTGGTGTCTCCATTGCTTCTCTATGCTTAGCCCAGCTGAAATGGCATGATAAGTTAAAAAGCAATAGACATCCAGCATAAGCATAAGTGCAATAGTGTAATGATTAGAGCATATAACTGGCATGTAGTCATTCATGGTTCAAGCCACACCAAAGCCATTTCCATCTTGTATGTGTAAACATTAAGATTTAAAAAAAGAATAAAGAACTCACCAAACCAACAACTATAGCCTTTGCAATAAAAATAGAAACCCAATAAAAGTCAAATGTGCAAAGGTATGGCTCCAGAATAAACAGTTGTGAAAAATCCAAGGCAGTGGTAAAATAAATCCAAAGGCTCAGAGGAACTTGATGTTAGCTCAGCTTTATTCACACAAGTGCTTTCACTAATAGCTTTCTGAGGTGTATGATATATTTATTTATATAAAATTGATACACCTGACGAAGCTATTAGTGAAAGCGCTTGTGTGAATAAAGCTGAGCTAACATCAAGTTCCTCTGAGCCTTTGGATTTATTTTACTGCTGCCTTGGATTTTTCACAACTGTTTATTCTGGAGCCATACCTTTGCACATTTGACTTTTATTAAGATTTTAAATTTTTGTATATTTATGTAAGAAGTAACTGATTTTTCTCAACCAGAGTAGTGTATTAGGCCCAGATGTGAGGTGTCAATGTAATAAAGTAGTGAAACCCCCGTATAAATGCAAGTGCCCCATACAGTATAGTCACACAAGAATAAATTAATCACAGCACATGTCAACTGCGGTGGTGGTGCTGCGGTAGCGTTGTCGCCTCACAGTAAGATGTTGCCCTGTTCGATTCTCAGCTAAAGCGTCTTCTGTGTGGAGACATGAATGAATGGGCGTACCTTCATTGAAGGTTGTGCATCAGAGCTGGCAACTCAGCATGTAAAAATCTACTGCCAATCATTAGCGGACCGGAGTTCCGCTGAGGTGACCCCTAACCAGGAAAAGCTGAAAGACACAACAACATTGGGGAATGTCAGGGAAGGTAAATAAATCTATAATCTATATTATGTAATGAATGATGAATCAATCCCATACAGGTGGTAGACCAATATAATAAAACATAAGCAATGCTAAGCATTGCACAGCTATGTTGACCAGGTGTAAGCATTGTGTACATATGAATACTAAGAATGGATAGCCCAACTAAGTGGATTTGTCCATTGGTAAGAAATGCTGAACCTGCCCCTTTAAGGATTGCCAACTTTAGCTAAGCAGGATTGTCCGTAGCTTAGCTTAGCTCACCATTTTCAAAACCATTCAATCATGGCAAAGGCCAGGAAATCAGCCGTATTTAAACTCTACAGGCAGGAATACAGCTCATAACTGGTTGTAGCTCTCCACTGTAGGCAGTACAGCAGGTGTTGAAGAGGGCATGTGCTTCTGGGTGCAATTTATTTATTTATTTATTTTACATTTGTTTGCCGTCTTAGTCCAACTGGATATATGTCCATTTTCAGTGGAGGCCCTGGGAGAAAATCTCTAAATAGACATAATTACATAGATAACATTTAAAAATATAAAAGAGTATAAAACAACATTTACAACAAAGAATAAAAACAAAGTGGTTATATACAATGGTTCATGGTGTTCCCTAATAGGGACACACAATTCACATGGTCAGACACAATTAAAGCAGGAGACATTAGATAGCATAAAGAGCTTGGTGAAATAGTTACCTGTACGATATTTAGAGATTCTCCTTTCAGTTGTTGTTGTGTCTTTTGGCCGGTTAGGGGTCGGCACAGCGGAACTCCGGTCCGCTAATGATTGGCAGTAGATTTTTACATGCCGAGTTGCCAGCTCTGACGCACAACCTTCAACGAAGGTACGCTCATTCACGCATGTCTCCACACAGAAGATGCTTTAGCTGGCTACTTATTTTTACACATCGAATCCTACCATTCCCATCATACAAGGACTATCGAAGGTCCACAAGAATTGTAATAAATTGTAAACATTGCCTAAACTGGACAATAAATCAATGGCATATTCTATGCCTATGGTATTGTAGTCACTAAATAATGACATACATTTCAGTTTCAGACTTCATATCCTTCAGAAAATGTATATTAAAACAAATACTGTTACTCTAGCAACTTTCTAAACATTTATAAGAGCAATATTTAAAATATGTCCCTATTTCTACCCCCAGTTTGTCAAGCTTTGTACAGATTGTTTGGATTAAGAGGTTGAGAAGTATGTGCAGAATTATAACTAGGAATCTGGGAATATGTGTAGAAACAGTCAGGTAGTGTTAACAAACATTCCCTCCATAGGTCTACCAGATAAGAGAAGTAGAATTTAGCTATAAGACAATTGAAGTATACACTGTGTACAAACATACCACTGCCCAAACCAAGGCCATAGGGTATTGTATTAATACCTGTGGAGTAATGATTAGAGCAATGATCATTAAAGTTGAGTACTGCAAGGATATGCAAGTTGTTAAATGACATCCCCCCCACCATATCTGCAACAATAATCTAAACATACAAATCATTAGGTATGTTTTACACCAAACCCACTGTTGGGACATATGTCCTATTGTTCATCAAATATTGAAATGTGTTTATATTAATGTTTCATGTTGAAATACTATCATTGGTGGCATGTTGCTATCAATTCTAACCTGCATGCCGTTGTAATGGCCACAGTGGTTCCATATATGCATGTGTTCTATTTGCTATACAAATGTTCCAGATCTGTTGTTTTGGGTTAATGGGAATATCTATGCATGTTGTTATATCTAATCCTGGATTGTGTTGACTATTACTAACCCACATATGTTCTAAAACTGTAACACCATAGCACATTTGGAAAGGCTGGTCCCAGCGGTCCCACCTCCCCCACCTCATCTGGCCGTGGCACTGGGCCCCAGCACATATGGGATCCAACCCAGGACCACCTCATCTGCTTGTCCTGCACCATCTTCAGGTGGAACCGCCTCGGGGTAGGGGCTTGTCCCCCCGGGAGTGGGCACTGACAGGATCCTGTCACCTGAAGCCAGGTCCGGGGTTTGGTTCGTAGTGAGCTCTGAAAGGAGTTTGAAGATCTGCTATGCCAGCTTGAGGGTTGCATGGCACAATTAGAGGGTCAGCCTGCCCCTCCTGTTCAGCCCCCAGCACAGCCACCTTCAGGGCCATGAAGGTGCAGTGGTGACTGCCCATGGGTGGGGACCTCAGTCCCACTGTTTCCATTTGGGGGCTCATGGGCTTCTGATTTCAAAACACCCCTCCCCGTCCAAGGTGTTTAACCCCCATATGTGTCATATACCACCTCTGTATGCTGCCTTGCCAGTCTTGTCTGTCTTCCTACCCAACCTACCTCCCCAAATATACCTACTATCCTTCCCCAACATCCCACTCTCACCTTAAAAAAAGGGCAATCTGTTCCCCAAAAATAAATTTGCCCCATATATAGCTGTCCATTTTGCACACATGTCCACTGGACACATATAATCTAGTCTAATTGGCTTCACAACACATTATTGTTGACATCACCCCTCTCTCAGGGGTGTGAGTGTCCAAATATACCTCCAAATTCAGTATATATGCACAGCTGTTGCTGTAGAAGAAATGGACAGCTATGGACCT
>NC_056726.1:561991782-562079282 GCF_019279795.1 Protopterus annectens | reverse complement strand
CCCACAACTTGTGTGGGAGTCCACAACATCACTGGAATGATAGCAGGAATGTCAGCATGAAATAATGATAGACCATACCTATCAACCTCTTACTACATGACACCTGGACAAAGCCTGGTATACAGGTGGAGGACAGAGGCTGAAACACAGGGCCATATTTGAAATATTGCTGTTATGTACTGTGAAAGTTGCTGGTGCTACAGGATTGGTTGCAACATACCCTTACTCAGGAATATGAAGTCAGAAACACAAATGGATGTTGCCATGTACTGATAGCAATCAACCGAGAGAATGCCACTGATATGTCAGGGACAAGACCTGTGTGGAGAACAGATAAAACTTAACAGCCAATCCTCTTGCCATCATGTGGTTAGGCCCACAATTGAGAGCTATGCAGACAGACTACATTCCGTGCAAAACTAGCATGTACACACAAACCCTGTAAAACTAGCAGTATTCAATGCATATAGCAGCAATACTCACACACTCTCCCTAGGTCTGGAACCTTATACAAACATGTAGTTGTCCTGTGTCCACAAGTCCTGTTGTAAAATGTATTCCTACCTGCTGTCTGTAACACTGCTGCCCCCACACATGAAGGATGTCTTCCTTATAGGAAAGGTAAAGGGACAACGCCCACATGATGTAGTTATTTATAGTAGTCGGTTGCTATGACATTGGCTATTGGAAGAACTACACAGCTGCCTGCATGCAATTAGCAAGTGGGGAACAGCAATTGGTGCAGAGGCCATCACCTGAACATGAGCATCACCTACAAAGGCCATGCTTCAACCTATTCAAACAAGCTCTATCTCAGTAGTGGAGAGAGAGAGAGACAAAAAAACCCCATAAGCAAAACCTCAAAATAAGAAATACAAAACAAGACATCCTGTACTTAGAATGATCCTGAAGATAAACCAGGTATGTAAAATATGTAAGCATGTAACTGAATGTAGTACCTGGTCTGTAATGATGGGATAGATGATGATGAAAGATGTATATGTGCCATCAATACTTGCTGTAATGATGTCCTGCTGAACAAGTACTATGGACATAGCATCTGGCTCTGCCTACAGTGGACCATACCCGTCAACTGTGCAAATCTTCACACAATGTCAATATTTAGCCATCATAGTGTTTGTTCTGTTCCTCCAAACACCTATATTAGTCTGGCAAATAGCTGGAGATGGAAGTAATGAAGTCATGACAGACACATGAGTTTTAGACCCCATCACCTTCAGAACAGTCATGGTAATGCGAAATGTATCATGCTACAAACTTCATATGTTTGTAATAGGCATATCTATGATCTGTCCCTATATAGCCTCTCCTAATGTTAGGCTTTGTCCACATGTGATGCTCTTAGAAGTGGATAGGTTGGGTCACAGTTGAGGAGCCTGACACACCCTGGGAAAGGACAGCTCACATATGGTAACCACTAGAGTGTCTGTCAAACAGTTGTATCTGTGTCACTGCTAGGCCAGTTAATGGGATGTTGCCCATATCCATATGTTACCTGTGAATATGAGTATTATACATGTTTGTATTGTAAATCTAGGATACCTATATAGGGCATGAGCATAGTAAAGCACTGTTGCAGATGTATGTGTTAAACTGCATGTGATATATTGAATTAATAACATTCAACTGTACAGTGTTCTTCTGGACAATGTTCACAGTTGTGACAGATATCTGTAGTCACTCACACATATACTTGTGTTATGGTAGCTATATTAATACTTTATCAAAATTGACTTCCCTATTTTGTCACCCAGTGATGTGGACCAATGACCAGAAGTCCTTGTATAAAAGGTTGAGATGTATGATTGAACTGCAACACTGTAAAAACAGTATGCCATAATGACATAGAACACAAATATGTACCAGGTATCCCCTGAGCATGTGTATGCATGCATATGTTCAGCTGAAAAGCACATACGTAATAACATGTGTAATAAGCAGTCCAGAAAACAGGATGTGCATTTTGCACATGTGTGTAATATCACTGTCACTGCATACAACAAAATAAAATGTGTACTGCTACTGATTGTTGCAATGCCATGACACTGATATGGGTACTAAAGTAGGCATGCTTATCACATAGTAATCAGAGAAGTGTACAACTGTGTTATGACCCACTGTCCATGCCTACTACTAACATATATTTCAACACCCATATACACTGGATATCAAAGTGTACACACCCCTGTTGGAATGCCAGGTCTGTGTGCTGTATGCCAATGAGACCACAGAAAGTCATGTCAAAATGTTTCTCACCTCAAATGTGACCCATAACCTGTACAATTCTATTGAAAAAGAAACAAAACTGTTTCATGAAAGGTGAGCAGCCATTGCCAAGTGAAGATGTGATGTGACGTTAGAGTTCAAACCAAGACAAATGGATGCTGTCATCATCTCAGCAGGTGTTTACATAACATATCAGTGTAAGGGTGTGCACACACATTCAACTGCCTTACTGTACTGAGTATTAATTCCCATATGTTTCCACAGGACAGGTTGTTATGTTCCCTATCAAACTGAGCAGGCTATAGGACACATCACAGGTGGAGATTGTGTTGTGCTTTTGTGGAGTCATGTTCCAATTGCACAAGTACCATGCATTGTAACAGGGGCATGTACACTTCATATCCACTGTAGCTATATGGAATCAGCAGTACCTTACCTGTACAATCATCCTCCAGCAACAATAGAGTAATCCCCCTTGGTGGACAGCACCAAGACACAAAGCACATAAGCTTGTTGGTTCACAGGTGACTTCCTGTAAGGCTGACTATGACTAGAAATCAGACATATCCAAACCACCATAGCCAATTGCAACCATGTCTACACATATGTATGCAGTCTCAGAGCCAGTAACACAGGTCAACCTGTATGGGGGCTATAGCACACCTCATACACACATGCCATGGATACAGGCAACCTGCATCAAACAGGATAGGCAGGAACAGTGGCACCCTGTCCACAACATTAGTACAGGGGGATATGCATATCACCCACGCTCCTGCCTGCATCAGAAGTGAGCATGGACATAATGCCAACTGATGGCACTAACAGCAAGTCTCCATGGGCCATGAGAACATCACAGTTTGCCTCCTACATGAACACAGGCATGTGCTCACAGTTCCATCACACACTACAGTCAAACACACATGCCACCATCCACACACCATCCACATGGAATATGGCCACTGTCATCCCTCTACACAGAAATGAATGGTGAATAGTGGATTATGCCATTAAGTGTCCAACATTGGGAGAACTGGACAGGTCAGGGCCAGGAGTGTAATGCAAGATGTCAAAGCCATGATAGCTTACAGTGTTATGGTATAGTCTGGATTATTTGCAAGTAATATCCACTGTTGATGTGCATGTGGACAACCATATGAGGTCCTGTGACTTTTTCCTGTTTATGTCTTTCAGGTACAATGTCCCGGGAATGTCTGCCCGCATTCACAAACCTGGAAAATGATGCAATCATCCAGTATGTTGGAATGCATCATGCCATCCTCTTTGGCTGCAGGGCACAGGATCTGCAGAAGAGGACCACCCTGTGGAACAAACTCGTCCACAGGGTAAACAATGTCAGTCTGCACAACCAGGAAATATGAGCAGGTGCAGCATTGATGCACAGATCTGATCCACCACACCCATCAGCATGCTGCTGCAGTTAGGAGGGACCAGCTAGCCACAGGTGGGGGTCATGCCATCCAGCCCCCACTGACACATGCTGAGGAGCTCCTCGCCGGCCTTGGGGCATCCGCCTGCCAGCCAAGCCAGCAGGCTGAAATCATTGCAGTTGTGCATAATCTCTAGTATCGTGGGTTTGTACTGTTGATGTGCTGAAATGCTGCTCCCACCCTGTACCAATGCCACAGGTGTGGCTACTGACATTACTTCTCTCTCGCAACTATTTAAGTCCCCCTGGTATACAACTGGGGCAGCTGCCTGTAGCTGGTGAGTATGGAGTTGTTTTGTTCAGGTTTGACAATACACCAGCCATGTTATGGCCATGCTATTTGCCATTCACACATTTAACACACCTACTCATAATGCATGCTGTACATGTTCACTTATTGTTGGTGTTAACTGCACTACATCACAGTGGTCACTATGGTGGCATATCTGAAGGGTATGTAAGAGTCCTGCAGTATACCTAACAACCTGTCAGGGCAAGATGTGTGGACAGAGATGAACATTATGGTGGGACAAATGGCCTAGAGTAGGGAAATGTCTGAAACATTACCATTATACAGTGGCTACAACAGTGTATACACCACTATTACAATGGCAACTGTTCCTGATATAAACAACAGCAAATCACAATACCACATTCCACACTTTTTACAACCTGTAATGTGATCCTAACATGAGCAATGAATGTGTAATAGGGAATATGTTAGGACAACAAATATGGGCAATACATACCTTAACAAACACTAGAAGCATATGTGTGCACACACTCCAAATAACATATTGTGGAAGCAGCTTGTGATGTACTGACAGCATTCACTCTTCTTGAATACATACCTTCCATCAAGTACAGGGCCTCAATGTCACACCAAGTCATGGTCTGCTGTCCAAGAAGTATGTCCATGACATTTTCCCACTCACCTGCAACAGAGGCAGCAGTGGCTTGCACACATCTTACAAACCATGAAATGGATCCCATATCCGAAAGGTAGCATTCAGGAGTGGGAAAAGTAGCCTTACCTCACCATTGCATATACCATGGCAAACAGTGCAGGCAGTCATGTATGTGTGTATGAAGTATGGGACAACATTGATGTAGAAAATAAACAGATGCCCATCCAAAACAGATGGCAGAACACATTGCAAACTGGTCATGGAGGCTTCCCAGAAACATGCAGCAACACTGAGGGACTTGCAGGAATGTCTAGTACCACAAAAAAATGTCTGAAGAAGGCTGTATATTACTGCAGCCGAAAGCGCTTACAATAATAAACAGTCCGTGCCATTTTACCAGTTTGTTTCCACCTGGTTAACTGTTTCTGAGGTTTAGTCGATGGTTTTTCTTTTTGTTTGCTGTATATACAACACCCATGTTTACAAATAACAAGGATATATATATATATATATATATATATATATATATATATATATATATATATATATGTATATATACATATATTGATATATGTATATATGTACATACACACACACATATATATATATATATATATATATATATATATATATATAATATATATATATATATATATATATATATATATATATATATATATATATCCCCATAACATGTAGTGGAGTCATACCTCAGCAACATAACTCACAACCTCTTAGTGCAAGGGAACATAATGTAAGTATTGCAGTTATAAATGTAGAATGTTGCTACATGAACAGGGGTTATGTCAACAGACATGTAGGAAGGCTCTTCTGAAACTGACATGTACGGCATCAGTTACTGGCAGATATCATAAAATCATCATAGTGAAGTACCACACAAATCACAGTAATGATCCTATGGAATACAGCAGACATATGACCAATAAATGTTGACGGTCTGAAACAATCTGGTCAGTCCAGTGGTATACACAGAACTCCTTAGTACAAGATGTGTGGACCAAGCCTGACAAAGGGAATGTTTACAGCCATGAAAATGGGGATATATCACAAATACTAGAGTAGATAAGCTCACACAGTTGATGCATTCACACCCTCCTGTCTGTCCTAACACATATTAACTGGAGGAGCAGAAGTCCCAAGCCCACATACATCTCACTAGTTAGTGACATACATCTTCACAGCATCCAAATGCTTTTTCAGAAATACATAACACATATGGTGGCCAGTCAACAGTACATCTGACAAATATCTGGACATAATATCACACTAGGTAAATACACTGAGCTGCTAGGCATGTCACCAAGCACTGTCTAAACTACAGGCGGACTGCCACAACACTAACACAAGTTTCCTATGGGGTAATATACATGTAATTGCAAATATAACAGGAACTACAGTCATGCAACAGCATGGAGTAACAGATACCAGTGTGAAAGTGCATACCCATAACCAATCTCAACACATTCACAGTCACATTATGGTAAGCCTAATTAATTGTACAGTATATGGACTGTGTGAACAAAAGCATCCTCATATTTGCCACTCACACACTGACCCTACATATACTGGCCCAATTCACAGTGTAGTCTGATGCCTGACTGTGGTATGGGACATGTCTCAGTCTGGCCCTACAAATATATACACTGATAGGGTACCAGAAACTGGAGCAGCATAAAACGTCATATAGAACAGGACCAAGAACACTTGACATCTACCACAGTCTGTACACAGGCCAAGTAACATATTCACAATACATTGCTACACAATGCTGACACTCTGTCAACAATCACCATAAGTACCTAGACCTCACCACTGTACAGACTACAACAGAATGTCCAGGTTTTGTTCTCAAATATAAGGCCTCCAATACATAACATGTCTGGCAGTCTGATATATCACTGGTTTGTTATCAGGAATGATGTCAGTAAATAATGATATACTGTACATATGCACCTCTTACTGCATGACATATGGAAAAAGCGTGGCAGTCTTGGGTGACAGAGGCACAAACATAGGGCCAGTATTGACATATTGCTGTGATAAACTGAGAAAATTGCTGGTGTAACAGGGTTTGTTGTGACATATCTCTTCTGAGGGATATGAAATCAATAACACACATGGATGTCACCATTTACTGACTGCAGTCATCAGAGTATGCTACTGCATTTTTAAGACAGAAAATGTGTGAGTAACACACCACATCTAAGACTCCAAACACTGGCCAGTCTGCAGATATCCCTACAAGTGAGAGTTTCCTCAACCACATAACACTGTCATGCCAGGCTTTAAATCCTGCAGAACAGCCATATCCACACATACCTTGTTAAACCAACATTACTTCAAATGTAGAGCAGCAATACTTACATTCTGTCCCCATTTCTGGAACATCCCTCTCCTGTTTGTTGGCCTGTCTCCACAGTGTTTGTTATAAGAGGTAATTCCAACTACCCTCTGTGATGCTGTTTGTCAGACACCCACATGAAGTCCTGCTCACAGTGAAGGAAAAGCACCAACACCCTCATGCATTGCTTAGTTATAGGAGTGTGTGCTTATATTGCTTACTAATCCATACTGTCACATAGTAATTGCACATGGCAGTAGACATTTATGGCTGTGGATTGTCTACAACAACCTCTACAGTGTTTGAAAACTGTTGGTCTTGTAATGTGGACATTGGGACATATAGGTCCTGAATATGATAATGTAGCAAAACTCACACTGCAGTGGTTCCTGTCATTACACAATCACCCCAACACACACAGAGGATACTGGTGAGACACACACACACACACACACACACACACACACACACACACACACACACACACACACACACACACACACACACACACACACACTCACTCACACACACTCACACACACTTACCAGCAATGAGTTTGAAACCCCACCCAGCTTTGTATTGCTATTACAATGTTACACAGTTATTACAAGCACCATGGAGCTTACATGCTGGAGAGCTGTCCAAATGTATCTTTGAAGGTGAGTGACATCGGCAGCAGTGCTAAAGGTGGGGTAAGGGAAGTGTACTAAGTGTACTAAGTGTGAATGTCCACAAAATCAGGTGTCAACAAAAGACACACACACACACACACACACACACACACACACACACACACACACACACACACACACACACACACACACACACTCTCTCTCTCACACACAAACACACACATTATCACAGTTGCCAGTACCATGATTAAAACTCCTACCTCACTAGTTTGATACACTACAGTATTACACAGTTATCACAAGCACTACAAAGCTTATAGGGCTTACATGTGGCCAAGGGTTATTTCAAGGTAACTGACATCAGCAGGTGTGCTAAAGTAGGGCAATGGGAGGTGTACTGAGTGGGAATGGACTCAAAATCATTCATCTCCACACACACACACACACACTTGCCAGTACTGATATGCATACGTTCATTGCTTCACATGTGTGTAGTAGGTGAATGGGCCTGAAGGCTGTACAAGGCTAGGCCAAGGGAAAACCTTGGCATCAGGCCACATGACAATAGTCCCCAGTGTGGCTCAGGGGTGTAGTCCCTGGAGTGGTCCCCAGGGGTGGGTACTGTATTCACCATACACTCATCTGGGTTTCTATTGTGGGTGGCCAGTGATGTGCACTGCTTCCCATGTATGTGATCTATATTCCATAACATGGACAGTGTCTGAGTTGTGCACATGTCCCACATGCATGTTCTCTAACGTGTGGAAGTGTACTTGAGGTCTCTGGGGCATGTTGTCTGGATAGATGGTTATCTTCTGATGTAACATTTCTGACCTCATTTTGTGATACCTGGCTATGTAACTGAGGTCATGATTGCACCTACATTGACAGCATGATATGGGTAGTCAGTGGAATTAGTGGCGTCTTGTCCATACAGGGCATGTTTATAAGGATGGTATTCCCTTTGTGGGGTACATTTGCAGACTCTACAGTTGTTGCAGGCATCCAGTGGGGAACATGGCAAAAGGGCCACTGTACACATTTATTTGGTTACTGAGGGAATGGAACAGGATGCCATGTCCTTTTACTTGCTGTTTAACACACACTCAATCAGGAGATGTAACACATCAAAGTACTTTCTGATGTCAGTGGTACTGTTGTGGTCAACAGGTATGTAGTCCACTGCTATCACACCATGGTTACTATCTGTGAGGCAATATGCAGGGAACTACCAATATAGTTGTTGCCTAGCCAAGTGTGTTTGTGTGTGATATGTGTGTGGAGAGTGTTCTCTGAGCAATAGAAGGGTTGCCTATATTGTTCACCAATCCATACTGTCAAATTTGGGTTTTGGATTGTCTACACCAACCTCTCCAGTGTTTGACATCTGTTGGCCTTGTAATGTGGACATTGTGACATATACTAGGTCCTCAACATAATAATTTAGCAAAACCCACCGCACAATGGATCCTGTTATTACAAAATCACAGCAACCCCAACACAGGATACTGATGACAGACACACACAGACACACACAAACACACATCTGCCAGTACTGAGATTCAAACTTCTACTTAGCTATGTATTGCTACTACAGTGTACTGCATTTTTCGCAGGTTCCATGGAGCTTATAGGATGGATGTTATCCCAAGGTACTTCTAAGGTGAGGAACATCACCAGCCCTTGCAAATACTGGCATTGCATGATGTAGGTGAGAGATCCAAAAAATTATTTTACCCTACACACACATTTACATTTGCCAGGGGTGAGGTTCAAACCTCTAACAATCTTTTTGGGCCATTATGTTACGCACTTACCACATGCGCCACTGACCTTACATGGTTTAGGGTTGGCAACAGGTACTTCTAAGGTAGATGATATCTGCAGTACTGCTAAAGTCAGGCACTGAGATGAGTACTGGGTATAAATGGGGCCAATATCTGTTTTGGTATGGACATACATATGTAGACATATGTACACACAGAAACACTTGTCGCGGATAACATTCAAACCCATACCTATGTAGTTATTGCTACTACATTGTTCCGCATTTATGGCACACGCAATGGAGCTTACATGTTGGAGAGTTGTGCCAAGGTATCGTTGAAGGTGAGTAACATTGGCAGCAGTGCTAAGGGAGGGGTAAGGGGAGAGGAGTAAGTGTCAATGTCCATAAAATCAGGTATCATCAAAGACACCCACACTCTCTTACACAAACACAAACCGTTTCATAGTTGACAAGTCTGAGATTAGAACTCCTACCTTACTAGTATGCTACACTATAGTATTACACAGTTATTGCAAGCGCTACACAGCTTATATGTTGGAGAGCTGTCCAAACGTGTCTTTGAAGGTGACTGACATCAGCAGCAGTGCTAAAAGAGGGGTAAGGGGAGAGTAGCAAGTGTGAATGTCCATAAAATCAGGTATCATCAAAGACACACACACTCTGTCACACAAATGCACACAGTTTCCATGTCTGGGATTAGAACTCCTACCTAACTAATATACTGCACTATAGCATTACACAGTTATTGCAAGTGCCACAGAGCTTATAGGGCTGGCACTTCAGCAAAGGGTTATCTCAAGGTGACTGACATCAGCAGGCATGTTAAAGTAGGACAATGGGAGGTGTAGTGAGTGTGAATGGCCTCAAAATCATTCATCACC
Source organism: Protopterus annectens (assembly GCF_019279795.1). Taxonomy (NCBI): domain Eukaryota; kingdom Metazoa; phylum Chordata; order Ceratodontiformes; family Protopteridae; genus Protopterus; species Protopterus annectens. Next base: position 562,069,013 of record NC_056726.1, on the reverse strand, counting down.
ACACATATAAAGTTTCACAGGTGCCATGTCTGAGATTAGAACTCCTACCTAATTTTCTACACTACAGTATTATACATGTATCGCAAGCACCATGTAGCTTATAAGGCTAAGATTTGTCCAGAGGGTTATTTCAAGGTGACTGACATCAGCAGGAGTGCTAACATGGGCAATGGGACGTGCAGTCTGTGCGAATAGGCCATAAATCATTCCTCTGGAAATACTCACACACACACACACACACACACACACACACACACACACACACACACACACACACACACACACACACACACACACACACACACAAAATCTCACACAACTTTACATTTGACAGGACTGGGTATACAACTGCTAGATGAATTCTGATTTGTACTATTGTGTTACACAGTTATCACAAGCACCACAAACACTATAGGGTTGAGGGCTACCAAAAGGAATGTCTACAGTGATTGACATCAGCACATTATGTGATATTGGCCAATTGGATGTGTGGTGGGTGGGACAGGCATCATAATGGAAATCTCTCTGTCACTGTCTGTCTCTCTCTTCCTCATATCTGTGTGTGTGTATGTTTGCCATATTATATTGTTGGCCTTGGATATGTGTGAGTATTCCTATCCAATGTGTGTGCAAAACATGAATGGTGTACAATGTGGTGTGTGTGCACAGACATCTGTGACTAACAGATATGTATAGTCCACTGTGCTGTCAGACATGGGCTTCATTTCTCTAAGTGTAGGAGCATGCCCAGTATGACCTTCTGTATTGAGTGTGTGAATCCATTCCAGGTAGGGTTGTACTCCAGTCCAGGGTTTGATGTTCTACACCTACAGCTAGCAACCTGTTTCTGCAGGATATCTGTGGATAGGTTCATAGGTTGGTACTAGGCTATTGGCCCTAGGGCCTATACAAGCCTAGCCATAACAATTCCCTGTCAATTTCTTCCCACAATATTTACTTCCCTTGACCCCTGTCTAGCAGGGCGACTGATGTGATCCCCGGGGTGAATTTCCTATCTCTCATCCAATCATCAAGGTTCCTTTTGAAGAAGACCAAAGAGGCGCTCTGCTTGACATGTATGGGCAGTCTAGTCCAAAGTCAGGGGAGTCTCTGGGTCAGGAACATTTCCTTCCAGCATGTTTTGTTCATTGTGATGACAAGGTTTAGATCCCTGGAGCATGTGGCTCTGAGGGATTAGGATTTCTTTAAGTGGAGCATGTCCAACAGCTCTGGGTTTGACATGGCCTTGTATGTTAAGTAGAGATCGCCTCTGAGTAGACGATATGTGACAGGGTATAGCTGGAGTTTTTTTAGACGTTCAGCATAGGGCATCTGCTTTAGGCCTGTGATTCTTTTAGTGAGGTATTTCTGTGGCCTTTCCAGTTGTTGCAGATGTCTTGAGAGGTACATACCAAATGGGGCTTTGTATTCTATAATGGGTCTAATGAGGGATGAGAACAGTGGGACAATTACCTCCTTTTTTCTGGATGAAAAGCCCTTAGTGATGAGGTGTGCCACATAGAAGGACTTTGTGACTGTTGTGGCAATGTGGTTATCAAAGGTGAGACAATATGAACAATTTGGAGTCACAATGCACAACAGATAGTGGGATACTGTAACTATTGCTGTCTGCGCTGCTTGTGTTACATGGTTGGTATTAGAAGAGATATTCAGACATATGTACTGTTTTACACAGTGATGTATTATGTCATCAACTACTGACAGATATAATTATTTGCTCACAAGTATTTCCTGGGAAATACAAGATGAATGAAGCTGTGTCCAGTATTGTGGTCTGCAGGCTACATATTCTTGCACACTCATGCCATTCTGGAGGGGTAGCTGCAGACACTTGCTGATGGGTCTGTGTAAATGGTCCAGCACCTTGGTACTATGGTGGCTGAGGATCTCCTTCTTGTACATATATCAACGTATCAGAATGGCCATATCCTGTTGTGGCCATACCTCTCAGCTGTACAGATTCACCCAGGTTACCCAGAGGCAAGGCTCATATATCTGGTCAGTTCACCTTCACATTGTGGTTTACAAGCAGGTTTGTAGCCACTCATTATTGGGTTTGCAGACAGGGGTAGTATGGGCACACATGAGAGTTTCAGACTTCACACACTTCATGACTTCCATGCTTCTACACCCCCCACTCTGTTATTCTAGCCTCTTCCTAACATTATGCGAGTGATATATGAGAAGTATCCCTATAGCTGGCCCTTCATCCCTTCAGTATTTTGGGGTTGGTCCACAGTTCATGCAGTAGGACATGGTGGGCATGCTACTGGGATTTGTCAACATGGCCTTGCATTTGTGTTCTGTTGACTGTGTTATGTAGTTAGTTGGAACCCCATGAGATATCATACATTGGCACTACGGGTGAGGCACAGGCCTTTGACAGAGGACTGTAGACAATCTGGTAGTGATGCAGGCCATCTGTAGCAGGTCAGTGCATTCTGTCACTCCTACATTCCCCAGGCTGCGAGCCACTGGATTCCCCTGGGGTGACAGGGTAAGTGTGCAAGGTGTTAATGGCAATAGTTCCTGTCCATATTAATCTATTGGTCTGGATGCTGGCAGGGTGCTTCTTACAGCTGGAAAACACACCTGCATGGGACACCTCTGTGGGTATTCCCGTACAGAAGTGGGGGTCATACTGTACTCATTCCCAACAGCAAGGATATGACTTGTGATAAACCTGTGGCTGATGGTGCGGTGAGCTGAGTGAATGTATGATATGGAAGCTACTTGCAGCTGACTCACAGATATACCTGGGACATTTCCATTATGCTGCCTTGTGCAGCGACATAGGCAGTCTCTCATTACTTCATAACTGTGCCTTTTGTGGTCTGTCAGTGATTGGCCAAACTACATCAGTATTCCATACTACAAAGACAACTAATGTGCTGCTAACCTGTATGTACAATTTTAAAGGTGTGTGCATTTGACAGTTACATTTTATGTACTCTGTCAAGGGTATTTCCACCTGTGCACTGTGTGTATCTCTGTCTTCAGACGGTGACAGATACTGACAGCTGGACAGTGAGTATGGATGACTGCTGACATGGGTATTGCTGAGAAGCATTGTGGTTGGCACTGCAGTTGTCAGAACATGGCCCTGTCATCCACAGTACTGCCCATAGGCCACCGAGACACAGCCCTCTATGCCTATGTGCTGACCACTTCCAGACAATATTAAACACACAACAACCTAACACACGGACCTCTGCATATTGTACACATGCAACAATCTATCCTGTAGATTGGGGCCAGCTCGGGTAATCTGTGCTCCACTGTTATTACACATCACACTTACATGTTACTGCATTTCTACATAGGATTGTGGGGGGTGGCACAACTGACGACTTTAGACATTTGCTATGACTGTACTGGTATTTCAGGTATCTGTTGGCTTCCATTTCATTTTGTATTCTGACCTATCATGCAGACTGGAGGCATATCAGTAGAGTATAGATCTTAGGTTTTATTGACTTACATTTCAGTTTCAGACTTCTTACCCTTCAGAATTAACATACAACTGTCAGACCTGTTGCAGTCTGTCTGTGTAGGTCTGGAGGGGGGGCTTTAACCATTGCCATCTATTGGAGGCCTTAGCCCATCCTTTCTTTATGGTCATCTACACCTGTCCTGCTGGCTGAGGCTGGTGGTGGGGATGTGTGTCTCACTGACATGCATGTGTGTGTCCAATGGACACACATTTGGGCTACCACATGTACTGCAGCAGGATTTGTCACCTTGTCTAGTACTGCCTAGTATGTTGACACCGGTATTTGTTATGGATTTCATGCTACCCATATAGGTGTCCACTATCTGCTGCCATCCCATTCAGCCACCTGATTCTCTTGCATGCTCGCGTCCATACTCCAGATACAACTATCAGAACATACTACTCCATTCAGCAATTGATAGGAAGAGTGACTTAACTTATGGCCGTGCCAGTATTGAGGATGATGCTGGAGGGCTGACTATGTCGGATGCACATTGTACACTCCCTATACGTGGTAAAGCACAGGTAGTGTCATGTTTGGCATCCCTTTTACTGTATGTGCGAGTCAGAGAGAGGTGTAATTCCCTGGGTCCATACCATGTCAGTGTATGTGCTATGCATTGTCTCTTTTTCAAGGTCTGGGCATACTGGGCATTCCTCCTTCTGCCTACATGGGCAGACTCAGGTTGTTTTTTCTCTGTGTCCCTCTGTGCCTGTGATGGCCTTGGCAATGATGGAGGGCTGTGTGGCCTTGCCCCATGCTGTTCCTGCTGCAGCTGTTTCCGCAGGATCATATTGTGTAGCATGGCACATACTATGAACATTTGTATACATGTAGCTGGAGAGTACTGCAAGGCTCCACCGGATATGTCCATGCAGTGGAGCTGTGACTTCAGCATCCCAAACACATGGCCTATTATGATTCTGGTTTGTGCGTGCGTCTCATTATGGAGTTCTTGTTCAGGTGTGTGTGCATTTCTGATGGATGTCATCAGTCATTGCTCCAGTGCGTAGCCAGCATCCCCCACTAGGTGGCCGTATGGGATGTCCCCACTGGCAAATGACTGGTACAGCTGTGTCATATGCCAGATGTGGGAGTTGTAATAGCTTCCAGGGCTGCAAGCACACACATTCAAGATAATGCCCTGGGCATCACACATGATCTGGCAGTTGATAGAGGGGAAGCCCTTTCTGTTTATGTAGACCCTACCCCGCTTGCCGGGTGGTGCTTTAATGTGTATGTGTGTGCAGTCTATAGCACCCACTACCTCAGGGTATTCTGCTATTTGGTGGAAGAGACACATATCGCTGGAAAAACGCCTCACGAGTGTTGAGGAAATATATGTGCTCACAAGCATGTGCTGACATGGCATCCAGGAACTGGTGGAGTACCCTGGATGCTGATGCCTGTGAGATCCCCATGATATCCCCAGTTATCCATTGGAAGGTACCTGTGGCTAGTATTCTTAAGCCTACACATACCTTTTAATCCACTGGGATGGGTTCCCCTCTGTTGGTTCTGTGTGTGAGGCATGGCTGGCACAGCTCAACAATTTGCTGTAGAATGTCCCTGTCCAGCTAATAGCGCTACACTATCTCCAGTTCATGTAGCCCCTGGTAGGTTACCCTGGGTTTGTAAACTCTTCTCCTCCTCACTGTGGATTGGTCATCAGCATTCACATCCTCACCACCCTCAGCCTCTTGCACATATTGATGTATGAGAGCTACAGCAGCCCCTAACATTTTGTTAGTTTGTCAGGTAAAAGTTCCCTGTCTGTGTACACCGGTGGGGTAGAGTTTGTGAGAAAAACCAGAATGGAAGGTGTTTGCATAGTTTATAGTAGCGTGCTAGCCTGTTCCATGTGTAATTGGCTGATTCTGATACATTTCACCTGCCAGCTATGCTAATTCTCCTTGATTGCCTTCCTACTGCTGTTTTCCCTTCCCATTTCCTTCCCGTTCAAGCACCAAGGTGTGGCACGCATACCCAGTGCTCAGATGTGAACAGAGCTGCTATTTCCTTTTTTTTTTTTTTTTAAACCTGGTACGTGGCGCGCACACCCATTTAGGCAATGTAAACCTGCTAGGCAGCCTCAGACACACCCACTTCCTTAGCTGTGCTTAGCTAAGGGTAAACACAGGCCACAGATCTCAAATAAGCTTACAGCATGCATGACACTCCCCCCTTATGAGATCATTTACCTCTTATACCATGGTGTTGCTGCACCTACACGGTTGGGTGCAAGCTAACACTGAGAGGAAATCTGTGATTCAGTATCAATCCTCTCATTTGCATAAAACAGAATGCTAATTCATAGTTACCACACTGACACTGAGCCTTCCCCATTAGCAACCACAATTCCCTGGTATTGTTGTGTTATGCATGCCTTTGACTATTATTGCAAAATGCTGATTTGGGTTTAAAAGCTTATTTACAACTTTTTTTCTTTTTTTCAGGCCAATCCCGTTTGCACACCGCTGGCCTACGCTTAAACGACCGAGATAAGTCCCCCAAAAAAACTTGTTTTTTATAAAATTACAACTATTTTTCATGCCAATGGCTATATATTTGGCCATTGGCATGCCTACTAAATTGAATACATGCTTTCTTTCAAGCTATCATGCCTCTGTTTTGTAATTTGCAGAAATGTATTCAGTTAGTAACCGAATACATTTCTGCAGGTTATACTATTCCTGCACAGATACCTGCCTGCTTCCTGGATCGTTAATTCACCTCATTTGCATTGTTTTCATTAGCAAATGAGGTAATTAGCATATAGCAGTGGTGCCCATGCAGGACTAGTGTAGGAGCGCTTGTCCATGCCCCAGGAGCTCTTTCTTGGATTGCTCATCGACCATATTGTGTGCAGCAGGTCTTGCACTATTCCTGCACTCTGTGCTGAGCTTGCTGAATCCAGGGGTCTGTGTTACACAATAGATAACTTGGAATGTGTGTTTATTAAATGTTACTATCATGTATCACAGATATAAGTATGTTATTGTTCTGGTTATGTGAGTTTACTTTTATTACAAAACAAATTACTAACTTGGTTTTAAAAATGTTTTTTTCCCATGGTGCAAAATGGTTGAGGTATAGGAACATTTATTTATTTTTATTTTACAAAAAGATATGCTTTAATAAAGCAAATTATGTTTAATGATGCCACCTGCGCTGCATGGAGTGTAGTAGCCCTCTCTTAGTACCAACCTCACAGACACAGATGACTGCTACAGTGTGATGCAGATGGAACCTCTCACAACAGTAGGCCATATGCAGCACAGACATGTCTGTGTCCAGCTCCCTGATGTCTTGGTCCACATGCACTAGCTGCTAAGGGAAACCATGCTATATATGCTGCTCCAAGCTGCGTTACATTATGTATATGATGGCATGCAATGTCTTTTGATGTTAAAATAAAAAGACACACATAGTTGACTTATAAATGAAAGATGACAAGCCTAATTGTAGGATATCATTCTCAGTCATATGTCCTTCTTGAAGCTAGTTCAGTGTGATTACTTTTCTGGAGACTATCCAACAAGCACACATCTCATATGCGCATGTCTGTGGGAAATTTAAGGACTGTAATTGCAATCCTCAGAAGACCCGACACACTGGTGAAAATACTGTGAAATATATGCCTTATTTGAAGCTGTAGTACCACGGAGTATTCCCCTACTCTGAGATACAGCAATCTTGGAGTTAGTATGTGTATCAGGAGTAGGATATTACAGATCCACTACCTTGGGGGTGCAGGAGGAAGAGCCCCCTCACAAAATCAGTTTAATATAAAATGCCCGGTGTTGTGAATATCAAAACTCTAGGCTTAACAGAAAAATTCACTGCTTGTAAAATGACAGTCCTGGCTAGTAAACCCTATCTACTGTTGTTTTTTTTTAAATCTTCAGTACACCAAGCTTTTCATATATTTTGCAGAACTGTAATCCAAGCCAGAAGAACTTTTAAAGATTTATTTTGTTAGTGCTTTCATTCACAAAATATGTGGACTTCTTTTTCATCTGAAGAATTGGATTACAGTTCTGAAGTTTGTTGTGCTTTAGGTTTATAGATATATATATATATATATATATATATATATATATATATATATATATATATATATATATATATGTGTATATATATATATATCATAAGTGCGAAGTACAAAACATAAAGCTATCAAATCAGCAATTTACATGAGCAATGTGCAGAATATTAATGAGGTCATAATGTTGCAAAAGACATTGGTTCGAAATCAGTGCAGACATTTCGAACCCAACACATTTTAAAGCAATACATCAAATTCTCCATTTACCTTTCCTTCCAGTTATCTTCCACCTTTTCAGTACTATCATACCAGTTCAGTACTGCATGGTGCTCAAATCACCTCTAGATCCATATATATATATATATATATATATATATATATATATATATATATATATATATATATGTATGCACAATTTAATGTCATAAGCACAAGTTTTAAAAAGTTCCTTTTGCTTTATTTGAATTGCAGTTCATTTATTTCAATAAATTACCTCAATTCAAAGTTTCTCAAATGTAAATTCAGAATTTGCATATATCTACATTTTGCACAAAAATCTCATTAAAATCATCTATCTGTGGGACTACTAGAGCCTCACCATGATGCATACAATATTAATTCACTACACCATCATAAATTCAAATTTGAAAAAATATTTGGAGGATTCAATAAACCCTATATGGTCATTTTCCACTATGTGCACGTCACCACACTGTAGCAACAAAATTCAGATTCAGTAAGCGTGCACCCCTGCAGAAACAAGGTAAACAATGTGGCATGCTAATTATAGCATAAGCAGTTGAATTGTATGCTAATCAACCAATCCAACATAGTGGAGCTATTCAACAAGATATAAAGCATCCATGTAGACTCTGTGCTATTTTTTCCTGTAACTTCCAAAACTTTTGGAGTACAGCCATGGAAAGGAGTCTACAAGGACAGAATGTTAGGGGCTGCTGCTGCTTTAATTAATTTTATGAGCTACAGGCTGAAGCCGGTGCTGCTGCTGATGTCAATAGGCCTAGGTCAAGAAGGAGAAGAGTTTACAGGCCCTGTTTAATTTTTCACAACCTACATGATGTGGAAATTGTTGAGGGCTACAGGGTAGATAGGGACACACTACAGGAACAGTGCAACCTCTGCCATCCTCAATTCAGAGCCAGAGCCAACTGAGGGGAACCCATCTCAGTGAAGACAAATGTATGTGTAGCCTTTAGAATCTTAGCTACAGATACCTTGCAGAGGCCAACAGGGGACATGCTGGGGGTATCTAGGATCCTCCACCAATTCTTGAATGCTATGCTCCAACATGCCATCACCACATGTATATTCTGTGTTGTTCTGAGGAGAAGGCCAGAAACATGCAGGAGTTCTACCATGTAGCACACTACCCAGAAGTACTGGGTGCCATAGATTGCACACATATAGAAATGAAGGCACCACCTGGAGAACAGGGTAGGCTCTACATAAACAGACATAGCTACCACTCTATCAACTGCCAAGTCATGTGCAATGTCAAGGGAATCAGCCTGAACATGTGTGCTGACAACCCTGGTAGTTATCACAATTCACATATCTGGCACACCTCTCAACTGTACCAGATGTTTGCTAGGGGTGAGATCCCACATGGTCATTTACTGGAGGATGCATGCTATGCACTGGAACTGTGGCTGATGATATCCATTAGAAATGCACACACACCCATGGAAGAATGCCATAATGAGGCACACATTCAAACCAGAAATATCAGAGTATGTGTTTGGGCTGCTGAAGTTCCAGTTCCAGTGCTTAGATACATCTGGGGAAGCCCTGAAGTACAATCCACAGACATGTACAGAAATATTCACAGTATGTGCCATGCTACACAACATAATCCTGAGGAAACAGTTTCAGCAGGATCACTAAGGGGAAGGGGGACTCATCTCATAACCACTGCCAAGGTCACCACAGCCACAGACAGATGACGAGTCAGAGGGGGAACCACCAGCTGCTGTGGGTGTAGGCAGACGTAGGTGTGCTCAGTATGCCCTTGCAATGACTATGAGATAATGCATAGCACACTCACTCTCCACCTACAGGCCTAAAACATTTGTTCTACTCACATACATATAGTAACATTGATACCAGACAACTCATGCAGTTTTTACCTCCCCATGTATTGGCTGTGTACTGCTTGCATCAGTCAGAGTTGGCCCTGAACTAAAACTGTGGCAACTACTGCATTTACAAGTTATGTCCTGAACCTGAAGTGTATTGTTTAATAATATGAATGTGGGGCATATCCTTGTACTTCATTACTTGGTCCGGTAAGGAAGTAAAAGATGGGAGGTTTGTACGGAAATTACCTTAGCATGTGACAGCAGAGACTTATTTGAGTTATATGTGTCCATTACTAAGCAGTAGGCCTCAAGCATTAAAGATTCACATAGTCATACCTTTCAAAAGTACTGATGATCACTGTATGCCCTCAGTTTAGCACTGTACATTTGTAATGGAAAATCATTACAGAGAGAAGTTAGAAAGTAATGATACACATTTAAGTTTCTGACTTCACAACCCTGTCAAGATCATTCACTAAAAAGTTTGGATATTTTGATGCTATCAGCTGTAAAACTTTCTAAGGCCAGTATAAGTCAAAGGTACAATTACCGATTCAACACTACAAATGCAGATATATTAATCATTAAGTTAGCTATGCACCTTAAGCATCAGGCACACAGAAGATAGAAAACAGGGATATGGCACAGTTATCATAACTTGGACAGGGTGTTGTGGGGGGGGGGGGCAGGTAACCTAGGCTGACACAAAAGGTTGGTGAGTGTGTGTATGAGTAAGAAAGAGAATCAGGCAGACATTTGGATAAACCAACAAATGGCCAGTGAGACAAAATGAGTAACCATTGTGTGTGTACGTCTGTAGGGGTCTTACAGATGAAATTGGGGTGTGTCTGCCTGAACACAGCCAAGCTCTGCACTAGCTCTACATCTTGGTATGTTTGACAGGTGCGAGCCATGCATGGTAGAGGTGGAAGTTCATCATTGTCATCCCCAGCCACGAGAACTGGCTCTGCCAGGAGTTGCACTGGCATGTCCATGCCCACGGTCAGATGCACTGCTGCTACCTAAGTGTGACTGATGTATGCTGGACGAGCTCCTTTCACAGAGATGCCCAGGACCATGACCCCCATGGTCTGCCAAGTCTGAGTGTGGACAGCATGCATACTGATGGAGCAGTGGAAGTACTGCTACTATAGCAGCATTATCAGGCACAGCCATGTTGGCTGACAGCAGATGATGTGGCTGAACTACGGTCACAAGTATGCCGTTCCCCTCCCAGCAGATATTCCATCACAGACAATGCTTGTTTCATTACCGACACCCCTCGGTCCATCACAGACACCCCTTATTACAATAAGTCATTCATCCAATCAATTGAATCGGGGAACATGGTGGAGGCAGTCAAGCATGTCAGACAGTGCCAAATCTACAAACCTGATCATTTGTCTGGAGCACCTATGGGAATGTGCATGTGCCTCCATGATGGCCCTAAACATACATTGAGTGGCACTGGAAGAGACACCTGCACCAGGTGGTGGAGAGACAGCAGGACCCCTCTCAGCACCCCTATCAACCCTCCTGTATGGCACCTCAACCACATTTTTCTATGGCCAAAGCCAACAGGCACTGAAGCCACAGTAATCACACTTCTCTGAACAATGGCCTCACCCTCTACCTGTCCAATATCTGAGGACTCACTGGAATGGGTAGGCATAGGCCTAATGTCTGTGATTGAAGAAATTGCAGGGGATGGCTGTATATCAACGTCAGTGTCAGATTCAACCCCTGCACCCCCAACTGTGCCTCAGTTTGCTGCCATCCTCATCAGAGTCTGCTGAAACATTGACATCAGGTGACAGAGGGCCCACTCTCCCACTGTCATGATCACCTGTGATAAAAAGCAGCAAACACAGGAAAAAAAGAATACTACACTACTATAGTCTAATATATGCTAACAAAGTAACAGTGCTGCCACTATTACATACAGTACAGCAATATACACAACAGGCCTGACATCAGCAACACACACTAAAATATTTATTTGAATTGCTCAGCAGTACTGACATAAACATGTTTGGCTTACCATCTGTAGATGAGATACTCCTCTGCAATCCAGATGGTCCTGAAAGATGTTAAGCAAAAGGTAAGAGCGACATCATCACAATTTACAGTAACACAGGGGGTAATAATTGTACCCTTTTATATGTCCTTTAACTATATTTTCAACAAGAATGTGGCTGATAACTCCAACTGAAGCTAATAACTGTAGCAATCTTCATTCCCCCCAAAAAGACGTGACACAGAGGTAACATTGATTTCAATTGTTTTACTATACAACAGTATTCAACTGTTGAGATACAAAAGCTTACCTGGAAGCACCTCCTGGGATGTACTTGTTGTCTCTGAAACTGTTGCTCCGACATCCAGCACATACTGTACTGCACTGCACTCTCCTGTGAAATGCCTGAATCCCTGATATTGGCCAGGAACTCTTCATTGGGTGTTAGTGGTTGTTCTCTATTAGTCCCTCCCCAGTAACCATCTGGTCATGGCCCACTGCAGCAGGTCTATATTAGAATCTCAAAAAGCCTCTTCATCGAACGCGTAAACGCTGATACGTAAAGAGCGAATCCTGGAAACCACGAATGGCCACTTCTGCAAATTTTTTCCCTGTGAAAAAATTTGCTTGGCGGTTATTGGGAATTGCCCTTTTCTCCAGTGTAGAGTGATCTTGGAGTTTGTATATTTAGTTAGGGGATGTGGGAGGCGAATCCCCCCACTTGATTTGGGTTTTAAAGTTTGTTTTTGTGTTTACACCCAAGTGAATTTTTTCCCTAGGAAAAATTTGCTGAAGTGGTCATTTGTGGTTTAAAGCTTTTGCTCTATATGTGTCGCTGTTTATGTGTTCAAAGAAAAGACTCTTCAAGCATATAATATAGACCCCACTGCAGCTACTCTCCTCAGTGCAGATGTGATCATGCCAGTGGCCCTGTGGCACACTTGCTCATATGTCCTGCTGTGGCCACCCCACAGCATTCAGATCATCAAATATCTGTTGCCAAATTTGCATCCTATGTGCCATATCTCCCAGTCTCCTTTCCAGCAGAAACTCATCATGTTGCATAAAGGCATCCACAATCACCTGGTTCTCAGCATTGGTGAAGGGGGGTCTCCAAGGATTGACATGCCTGGATGGCATACTTCTAGGTGTCCTAAAAGACAACTGAAGGATAATACAGATAAGTATCACATAACTACAAAAATAATTGTTTCCAGATAAAATAGAAAAGGTACCCATTCAGTATTAACCCCTGGAGAAACATACACCAGTCTACAAATGTGAAATATGAACAACAGGCAGGATGCAAAACAAGGAGAGTAACAAGAGAAACATATCCTTGTTTGTGCCATAACAGTAACTCACTTTGCACCTCCCAACAAACAGGAAAACGGCACCTTTTCCTAATAAACCATCTTTGAAATGCTAAAAGTGCCATCAAAGGAACTGTCACTGAAACATTTATACATATTTATCATGCAGAATTCCATTTTCATGTATTGGCAATCAGGCATACCTCTGAAATGGCTTGATAAATATGGCCATGCCATCAGTACACTTCTAAGTAATGCATACAGATAAAAGTGTAAAAGCCTTTGCTTCAGATTTTTCTTAAATACATTCCAGCATATGCAGTATGTAGCTGACAAAATGGAAGCATACCTTCTGAAGTTCAGTACTCCTCTTTTTTCTTAAATACATTCCAGCATATGCAGTATGTAGCTGACAAAATGGATGCATACCTTCTGAAGTTCAGTACTCCTCTGTACAGATATATCCTGAAGAAATAGAGTATATGCAGTCTTCCCAACATAAACAAGTCTCCTCACCATCAGTTTGCCTAGCTACACAGTTGCCTTTTTATATGGTGTAGATTCAGGGCCGTTAGCATCATGAATATGCAAATGAGGTGGAAACTCATTAGAATTGCTGAATCCCAAGTACTTGGATCCATGTAGGAGATGGAAACATAGTCCAGGCACTCCCTCAGTGTTTGGTTTTAATGGATTGCAACAGTGACTGATTAGTGGTTGGGAGAAGGAAAACACAACAGCACTGCAGGCTGCCTTTCTTCCATTGGATTTGCCAGATTAGATCTGCAAAGTGTTCGATGTAAGGTTGGAAATATAAGTAATCAGCATACAATTCACAGGTTGTGTTCCTTAACTTCCAAACTGCCCTTCATTTGTTGGCAACTGCATATGATATTATTTCCACTTTATATCCTCACACATTTTAAGACTAATGATATATAATGGCTTACACAATGTATGTCTCAGATTACTGGTCAAATAAATGAAGAATGGCCAACAATCACATAAATGTAAGACAGAAATGTATATTTGCAAACAATAATCATGACAGGTTATGTGATAAGTAGGAACAATACATCCAAAATTAATAAATGTACTTGTACGGTTTGATATCACTGTAGATGCTGGTGCAGTTGGTTGTGTGCAGATTGAGTTCAGTTCTTTGCTGCAAAGCTGTTTGTATGGCAAAGAGGGGTAAGGACCCCATCCTGTGTTCTGAAGGTGTATTGGAGTGAGAGTTGAAATCCAGATCTATGTGGACATATCTGATGTAAGCCATCATTTTCTTGTGTGTATGTCATACTTGCCCCTTTTTTCTTTTTCTCCTTTTCTTTCTTTGATTTTTTTGGGGGGGTAGCACTGTTTACGTGATGCAGCTCTTAATGCAGTCATGGGAATGGAGGAAATTAATGCTGGGTTTGGCTGTGCTTATCTCTTTTGTGCGAAGTGTGGCAGTGTGAAAACTGGACAACTGGACCCCCCAGTAAGCAGGCAGGTCCCAGACAGCCAAAAATAGAAGCTGGATACATTCAATTAATGCTATTGGGCTTTGTGCAAACAAGCTAAGTGGTGTTGTACAGCAGTTAACAGCAAGACCTTAAGAATGATTAGTAAAATAGGAAATGTCATGTAACTAATCTCGTGGCAGCAGGTGTAAGTGTAGGGGTGGATTACAGAGGGTCCTGGTTTCTAGTGCAGAGTGTGTAACCTTTTTTTTCATTAACATTGCAGTCTATAGCAATGAACTGAATGATAGACAAGTGTTATTTCAACCTTCTTGCGGCAACAGGTGTAAGTGTAGGACTACCCTACACATGGTCCTAGGTTCGAATACAGGATATTCCATACACTTTTACTGGTGTTCCACTTCCCATTATAGTCACTCTCACTTATAACACTTGAGATAGTGGAGCTGACATTAATTAAATGTATGAGGGCTGAGACAGTGGTATTATGTCAGTTATTTATTTATTTATCTATGTATTATCACATTTATTATCAGATGTATGACTGTGGCTATACTGTGTAGTATATTCCTGTAAGTATAATTCTGCTGTCTGGACTGGCATTGCCTTCACATTTACCTAACACACACAGAACTGCCTGTACATCCAATAACCTTGGAATTGTAATTGCAATGATGTAATGCCTCACTGCTGCTCTTTGTTTACCATTGAGCAAACATGCTGCTTGAGTGTGTGCACTGCCGAGCATCACATTTGCACAATGGTAAGAGAAATGCAACAGTTTCAAACAGTGTGTGCACTTCTGTAAACATGATAACTGGAACTGGCGTGAAAACATTGGACTCCATTGCTCTAGATCTGTGGCAGACATGGTAGGCATTTGTGGGGAAGGTGCTACATTTAGGGCACAGAGTGGGGTGTCCAAGATTTTTATTGTACTCCTAGTTAAGAAACACAGTGACAGACTTCTGCAGGGGGACTCTTCTGGCTCCCAGTATAAGTCTGAGTCTTAGGATAGCTTAGCATGGGCTGTATCCAGTGCAACCAGTATCCCATACAATGGAGAGCTATGTAGGCATCATTATAATGATCTACAGAGGAGGAAGAGGTATACTCTCAACCATTGGATTGAGGTAACACCTGTGTAAGTATCATCTAGATTCTACAGAGAGTACTTGTAAGACTTAGAAAGCTGCATATAGGCAAGACTGGTATTCATAATGGTCTTCTGTTCTGTTCCGTTTTTTCCACAGCTGCCAGTGACCATGAATGCAATGTCCAAATCCATGGGATTAGCTTGGCAAAGATGAAGAAAGCATGTGCTATGCATGCAGCAGAAGAGTATTGCTATTGTAGCATTCAAATTTAAAGATAGCTATTTTTGGTATTTTATAGAGTTGTATTAAATTGAGCATGTATATCTGAACTATAAAAGCAAGTATGCATGCATTAGTCTTTAGCAAAAACCAAGGGTATAATATTAGACTGTAGTCAGAAGTTGTGTGTTCAAATACCACACTTCCCAATTATACAATACTGTTAATTCTTCAATAATATTTAAATTAAAGTAAAACCTCTGTCCCAGTAGCAGAAACGCCTTGCTGTAAACTGTACAATTGGAACACATATGTGCAATATAAGCACGTCAAGTATTACTTGCTGCAGTCTTTAGTATAGTGTATGTCTGTTAGGAGGTGGTAGTCTTAAATGTAAAAGTTAAGATAATAGTCATATAGTTGTATTAATGCATTGTATGTGACTGGTCACATCTACTCTTCGCATATATCCGCAAGCCCAAGGGAAGCAACCAGATCTGATTTCTGCTCAGAACTGGTCGTTAAGGACACCACATACACAAATGCCGTAGATATAGCCAACCTTCTGGCAGACAGGTTCAGTGAAATC
This sequence comes from Protopterus annectens, assembly GCF_019279795.1. Lineage (NCBI taxonomy): Eukaryota > Metazoa > Chordata > Ceratodontiformes > Protopteridae > Protopterus > Protopterus annectens. Next base: position 562,052,650 of record NC_056726.1, on the reverse strand, counting down.
TTCAGCCCTCTGTCCCCCCCATCAGTAAATCAGGACATCCCCAGCACCTGCTCCTCTCCTCTTATCTCTAGGGAGCAAGTCATCACTGCCTCTCAAAGGCAAAAAATACAGCCTCCATGGTACCAGATAACATCTCAGACTGCATCCTACATGAACTCAGTCTGGAACTTGCAGCACCATTAGGCACCCTATTCAACTAAAGCCTGAGTACTGGCTTCATCTCAGCCGAGTGGAGAACAGCCACTGTCATCCCTTTGCACAACGTGGAGCATCCACTGATCCAGAAAAATTATAGACCCATTGGCCTAACTAGTTTGATCTGCAAGGCCATGAAGCATATTATCATAGACCTGAATAACAAGGACATTGGCAATCTCCAAACACTTGATCCCATACAGTTTGGTTTCATCAAGAGAAGGTCATGCCTGTTCAGCTTGGTCGACTTCTTTGAGACAGTCACCAAAGCAATGGATGAGGAAAAGACAGTGCACACCACCTACCTTGACCTGGCCAGAGCCTTCAATGCTATTCCCCACTCAGGTATAATAGATAAAGATCGGTCTTGGAGGTTTGTTGTTTGGAATATACTTTTGTGAGGTGCAGGCCAAAACTAGTGGGCTATGGCTGACCAAGTTTGCAGATGACTGCAAGCTGGGCACTGTCATCAATTCCCGTAGTGATGTGGACATCCTCCAAGAAGGTCTCTCCCAAACAAATGACTGGTGCCATAAAAATGGCCTCAAACTGAATGAAAAATGCATCATCACCCCCTTTGGGGAGAGTGACATCTCCCCAGATTATCAGGTTAATAACAAGGTCCTAAGCATGCAATCAGCCGTGAGGGACTTGGGCATCCAGGTTGATAGCAAACTGACTTTTGACCACCATATTGCCTCCATTGTACGTGAAGCTTTCTACATGGCCCACCTCATTAGTAAGACTATCTCATCCAGGGACAAGGTGGTCATAACATCCTTGTATTCTTCCCTTATAAGACCCATTATTGAGTACAATGCCCCTTTCGGCATGTACCTCACAAAGCACATGCAGTAGCTGGAGAGACCACAGAGGTTCCTCACCTGAAGAATCCAAGGCCTCAAACATCTACCCTACACAGATAGACTAAAGGCCCTGCCCCTCTAGTCAATCTCCTACAGACTCCTCAGAGGTAACCTCTGTCTGGCATGCAAAGCAATCTCAGACCCAGCCTTGATGGGACTGCTGCATATCCACAAGTCAGGCTCCACTTGAGTAACCTGCATGCGTGACCTCAACCTGGTCTGTGAGAGACTCCCCCTTCTGTGGAATACACTCCAGCTCCACATCAAGTAGAGTACCTCATTAACTCTTTTTAAGCATAACCTGGATAACTGGATGGGGAACTGAAAATACACCCCTGGGATTCCACTTGTGTCCCTGCTGGACAGGTGCATTGGGTGCTGACTTTTTTTATTTTTTTATTTATTTTTATTTTATTTTACATTTGTTGACCGGGCTGGTCCAACTGGATATTGAGTCCATTTTCAGTGGAGGCTCGGGGAGAAAAGTTCCAAAAATACTTTCATTTATAAACAGAATTACACAGAGTAACACTTTAGTTAATGAGCATTTAAAGTATCAAGTTCTGTCAGGTGCAAAAGTTAGGACATTAACATACTTACTAACAGTCAATTTACTTGTGGACTAAAAAAAAATTAGTAGGCAGAAAAGGTGGAAGTAGTAGAAATAGATGGAAATGTAATTCAGGGTTTATGCAGGGACAGAGCCAGCGGGTTCTAAGGAAAGTTTTGAGCTGAGTTTTAAAGCAGTGAGGAGAGGGGATGGAAGACAGATTGTCAGGAAGAGAGTGCCAGGATTTTCCAATAGTGTTAGAGAACAAGGAGTTACCTGCCAAGTTGTTGGCTTTACAAGTTGCTATGAGGTGTTTGTTAGAGGAACGTAGGCTTTTGAGGTTGCAGTATGGAGTTATAAGGGAAGTGAGTATAGGGGTATTAGTGGGCTTGTACAGAATTTTTGGGGCTAAGGAGAGTTGATGAAACAAGATCAGATTTTGCAATTCTAACCATCCTAATTCCTTTAAGTTTTTGGAATGGTGAGTTCTGTAAGTAGAACCAGAGGCAAATCTGGCGATACTATTATAGGCAGTAGACAGTTTCTTGAGGTTAGATTTGAAGAGGTTAGTATAAATAGGTGAGGCATAAAGGAGGGTTGAAACCAGATGGGAGTGGGCAATGGAGGTTCTGGCCAGTGGAGTGAGGAATGGTTTGATTCTATAAAGTGAGCCTAGTTTTCTGTTGACTTGTTTAATAGTGTTATTTATGTGAGAATCAAAGGATAGGTTGTTATTTATTTCAATTCCCAGGAGCCTAGTGGAGGGGTCTGGAGATATACTGAGATATATATATATACTGGAGATATATATATATAAAAAAAAAAAAAAAAATAGTTTTGTATACTGATGTGAATTGTTACATATTGTTATGCTTTACCTTCTATTTCTGCTTTGATTTACTTTAGCTTAAATGTACTCTCCTTGCATTTTACTATGTTTTTATATATTGTATTTCACTATGTTTTTTATTGTATCCTTGGAGCTTTTCTCCCCAGGACTCCATTGAAAACGGGCTCATTCGGCCCAATGGACCATCCTGGCAACCAAACTTCAAATAAAAATAAATAAATAAAAAATACTGGTGTCATTATTAGAGAGGACTGAGAAGTTGAGAGGAGGGGACTTGCGGGTGGAGGAGAAAAGTAATAATTTGTTTTTTTTTACGGTTTAAGATTAGACATTGTTTAAGGAACCAAGTTTCTGCGGTTAGAAAAGTCTGCTGGGTGATAGAGTGTAGTTCAGAGGCAGATGATGCAGAACAGATCAGAGTAGAATTGTCAGTGCATTGTATACAGGTAGCTAAGGGAATACTAGTTTGCAGATCATTAAAAAAAATAGAAAACAGAAGGGGCCAAGAATAGAGCCTTGGGGAACTCCTAGGGAAATGGGGAGGTGGTTGGATAAGTTATTATGCCAGAGTACTGCCTGTTGTCTATTTTGAAGGTAGGAGTGGAACCAATTAATGGCACTAGAGTCTAAGGCTAATGTTTTCAGTAAATTTATTAGAATCTGGTGATTGACCATATCGAAGGCTTTGGATAGGTCAATGAAGAGAGCAGAGGTGAGGATATTATTGTTCCGATTTTTGTTGATGCAGTCAGTGAAGGAAAGGAGGGCAGAAGTGGTGCTATGGAAGGGTCTGAAACCATGCTGACAGTTGGATAGGAGGTTATTTAACAGGTGTTTAAGAAGCTGTTTTTGGATACATTTTTCCATTATTTTAGCAAGGGGGAGAGAAGGGCTATGGGTCGGTAGTTAGAAAGCTCTATTGAGTCACCACCTTTATGTAGGGGAATGATATGTGAGGTTTTCCAGATTGAGGGAATGTAGCCTTCGGTAATGGTTCTGTTAATTGGAATGGAAATAGGACAGGCCAATGGTTTGGCAGCAATTTGTAGATATTGGGGGTGGGGGTAGAAGGTCAGCAGATGGGGAAGAGGGTTTAAGTTTGTGGAGAAGAGAGCAGATGAGGGATGTGGGTACAGGTTGAAGTTGTAATTGGGGAATAGAAGTGGGAGGGGAGGTGGGCTGAGAAGCTATATCAGGGGATAGTTGTTTAGATAGCGACTGGATAGTTTCAGTGAAGAATGTATTAAAGGCATCAGCTGTTTGTTTTGGGTTGTTATGGGAAGAGTTTAAGGGGTGTGGAGTGTCGGTGTGGCTGGGTTTTAAGAGTCTATTAATCCCTGCCCAAACCTTTTCTGGGTTTAGCTGGTTAGTTTGTTGTAGGTGGCAGTAATAATTTCTTTTGTCTAGAAGTACGGCTTTTTTTTTGTAATGTTTCTTATTTGTCTAAATTTAAGATGGTCGCCGGGATCTTTGGTATTATGGTATTTGGTCCAAAGCTTATTTTTCATAATTATTTTATGCCGTGTGTCTTTTGAGAGCCAAGGGGCTTGTTTTGAGTGAATTCTGACAGATCTTAGAGGGGCACGAGAGTCTAGTATAGATAGGAATTTTGAGTTGAAGTATGCACCAGCGTCATCTAGTGGCAGAAGTTTAAGAGGAGACCAATTTGTAGTTTGTAATTCAGCAAGGAAAGATTCACAGTTTAAGTTTCTATTTGTTCTGATTTGTTTATATTTAGTAAGGTGAGGAGTAGGGCTTTTATGTCTTATTAAATAGGTGAGGGCATGGTCACTTATGTCATCAGGTAGAGTTCCTACTATGTAATTTTGGTTGTGACTGTTAATCAGAATCCAATCCAATATGCTTTCTTTATTGTTAGATTTGTTTGTTCTGGTTGGGGTGTTAATGGTTTGTGAGAAGCCATTGAGATTTAGGAGGGAGGGTGAGACTCCTGAGGAGCAGGTTTTCCAGTCTATATTGACATCACCTAGTAGTATGGTTACTTGTTGGAACATAGGCTAAATTCTTGGTTAGGCTTGTAAGGGCCTCAGGGCCAGTAGCCTAGTAACATCCTGTGATCCTATGAAGGTACTAATCTTATCTCTTTTTCCTCTCACACCAACCCTTATCTCTCTTTTTATTTTATTTTTATTTTATTTCATATTATTTATAAAAAAAAATATTTTTGTGTCTTTTTTATTTTATTTTATAAATACGTTTTTATTTTATTTTTATGTTATTTTATTTTATTGTAAAAATTGATTTTTATTTTATTTTTATTTAATTGTATTTCATTTTTTTATTTTCTTTTTTAATGTTATTATGTGTCATTGAAATGTGTCCATGTCATCCATGTGTATCTCATCACTAAATGCTCCACAGCACAGTGGAGTAGGCCTGTCCCACAGAATCCACCTGCACCCCCTCTCCACTGGCTCCATCATCGATACCAGCATGTCTAGGGGCCAAATTGGCAGCACTGCCTGTGCTGCCCCTGCACTACCTGCACCCTTAGGTAGTCCTGCCCCAGAGGCAGGTCCAGTGGTAACCTCCAGGAGCACTGGCAGAGGTAGTGATTTTATCACCCACACTGGGTTGCCAGGGATGGTGTGTATGGTTGTGTGTCACACCATTGGTGCATGCCTACGCCATCTGGAGAGACTGCTCTCCGTTATTTTGCTTAGTATCAGAAGAAGAGAAGGAGACATCAAGCACTCCAGCCAGTGGCAGAGTGAAGTGAAAGTGATGACAATCCAGTGGGTGAGGACTCGATTATCACCAGCACCTAGCTTGATGACTGTGGGTTCGGGATGTCCTCACTCTCACCCCAATCATGGTGTCCCCCATCCTTTTGTGTCCATCACTATCCCTGTCTCTTGTCTTGCTTGACTTGTCTGTCTGCAATTGCTTCCTCACCTACTAAGCTTACCTGACCCAGACATACCTACATCCCTTGTCCAACATTCCTCTCCCTCTCAAAATAATAAAAAATAAATAAATAAATAAATAAAGGGGCACCTGCCCTACAAAAAAAAAAACTGTCCCATTCATAGCTCTCCATTTTGCACACCTGTCTTTGTCTTCTTGACACACTTGATTTAGTCCAGTTGGCTATACAACATGATTGTTTTGTGGTCACCCCTCTCTCTGGAGGTGACAGTCCAAATTCAATTAATATTTTCTACATATGTTCACTTTATAACGTTAAAGAACTAGATAGCTATTGTTCTTTCCTACCTCCCTCCTGTACATTCCTGCCCTGGTTTCCCTTTGTTCTTCCCCCTGCTTGCTCCCCATTTCACCGCTGTCCTAGCTACCTCATTTCATTACTTTAATCCAGTTTTGCATGAAGGTGCGTATCACGAGCCAATGTGCAGCAATGGTGAATGGCAGCAATGTATTTAAATGTGTTTAAAAGTATTATATACACCTGTATTCAAACCCAGTACCATCTGACGCAGTAACAAATGTATCAGTGCATTAACATGTGCTTCCACAGAGTCAGTTACGTAGAAAGTGTATTTCATAGACTCAGTACTAACTGTCAGAATTTAGCAATGCGGCTCTAGTTTGCACACTGCTTAGTTATATACAAACATGTGTATCTCGCATGCGTATGCACTTTAACCATCGCACAAATCCACTGCTCACCGCTCTCTGAACATGCACATATTATGCTGAATTACTGCTGTTTACTGTCCATTCCCTGTGTATGACATAAAATTACATGTGAAAACTTTACAAACGGAGGGACCTATCTAACAATATGTCACATCTTTACAATACATTCATGTGTTGCCACCACTGCCAAGCATTGCAATCCTGGTGTCTCTACTTTTTCCACACATATATCAACCACAATACAAAATGTAATTTCAAATGTTGTGTGCTATGCAATGCATATCAATCTGGTAACAAGCAGAACTACAACTATTACCCTATATGCCTAAAAAACATTATCCGCAAATATTAGTGTGAAGTCCCAGACCAGGATAGTTCAGCTTGATTTTGATAAAGCTTAAATCAACAGCATAACTGAATTTAAATCAGTTATCAGAAGGAAACTATTGGCTATATACAATTGTCACCAGAAGAAATGTTTCAAAGCATAACTCATCATTATTCATAAACTGCCCTAACATGGTCAACTATTCAATTACTTTTTTCCTTTAAAACAAAAGAGTGACTGATCCTCATGCAAAATAGTACCACAGGAGTGTGTTTGTTACATTAATTAATGTACTCCTACTTATCCACTCCTGACTTGTAATTCATCTTGTGATGAGGTAGATTTGGCCTCCCAGGCTAAGAACACCCACAAGGCATCCTTTAGCTATGCCTGCAACCTCAAAGACAATATGCAATTGTGTGCAGAGCTCATTGCAAATGGAGCTACTTACACTGAGCTACAAGATATAGCAAACCTACTGGCTGACAAATTCAGCTCCAACATTACCCCTCTCTCCCTCTCAACCTTCTCTCAGGAAATACCATCAAATATAACTCCCCCTGCTATTACTAGGGAACTGGCCCTTAATACTCTCTCTAAGGCCAAGAACACTGCATCAGTGGGCCCAGACAATATCCCAGGATGTCTTTCAAATAGCATGAAACATGATCTGTTAGGCCCTCTGGAATTGTTATTTAACTGTAGCCTCCAAACAGGCTTTGTGCCTCATGAATGGAGAACAGCAACAGTCATTCTTGTGCACAAAGATGGGCCATCTAGTCTTATATGCAAAGCCATGCAAAGAATTCTTATGGAAATAATCAGTAATGATATAGTAAACCTCCAGACACTGGAACCAAACCAGTTTGGTTTCATCAATGGCAGGTCATGCCTACTCAACCTAGTGCACTTCTTTGTGAAGGTCACCAAAGCAATGGATGAGGGAAAAATGGTTCACACTGCCTGACACTACCTGGTCAAGGCATTTGACACAATACCCCACACTGGCATTGTTGACAAACTCAAGAGGTTAGATACAAACCTGTATGTCACCTGGTGGATAGCAAACTGGCTTACATACAGGACCCAGGAAGTTAGAATTGGGGAGTCCGCCTCTACAAAAAGGTCAGTCACAAGTGGAGTCTCTCAGGGATAGGTCCTAGGACCTGCTCCTTTTTGGCATTTACTTCTCTGAAGTCAAGGCCAATGTCAAAGATCTCTGGCTGACTAAATTTGCAGATGATTGCAAATTAGGAGCTGTCATTGAATCCCACACCGACACATGTTCTCCAGGAAGGGTTGACACAGACAAATAGTGTCAGAGCCATGGCCTAAAACTAAATGCCAAGAAATGCATAATAGTATCCTTCGGGAAGCCATTCAGTCCTGGCAACTATCATATTCACACCACCTTTAGAGCTGACCCCGTAGTCAGGGACTTAGGGACACCCATAGACAGTAATCTAGCCTTTGACCATTATGTGCCTACAGTACTGAGGAAATCCTTCTATGTTCCACAACTTATAAACAAAGGTGTGGCATCTAGATCTAAGGAAGTCATTGTTCCACTGGATTCGGCATTCATCAGATGTATCATTGGGTACAATGTCATGTTTGGTATGTACCTAACCAGGCATATCCAACAACTGGATCATCCACAGAGGTTCCTTACTAAAAGAATACAAGGTATAACTACCATATCCTATGCAGACTGCCTCAAGGCTCTATCCTTGTATTCTGTTTCCTACAGGCTGTTGAGGGGAGATCTATGCCTGGCATACTGGGCATTGTCAGACCCCACTCTGATGGACCTCCTGCATATAAACAAAATAAACAGCACCAGTATTACCCAGTCTAAAGACTTAAACCTTACCTGTGATATAAATGGGACCTGCTGGAGAGACAGGTATGTACCCCGTCTCTGGAACAGTGTCCCCATCCTTGTGAAGCAGAGTTCCTCCCTAACCCAATTCAAGTACAACTTGGACAATTGGATGGGGAACAGGAAATCCATCTCTGGTTTGGGACCTATGTCTCTAATGGACACAGGCAACCTGCAAATGGTTCATCTCCCAGGCCCATGCTTACACTTATCAAGGGTACCAGTATATGTATGTTGCTTTTTGACAAGAAAGGAAGAAAAAAACAGACATTAACAATATATCCTAAGTAAGTATGCAAGTTCCCTTAAGGAATACTATATACTTTTTTTCTTTTAATGTTTTTCTTCACACTGTGGGGGAACCTATTTTTATTTAAATAATTATTTGTTTCTTTCTTTTTTTGCGTGTTTGCTAGTCAGTTAGGTAGATTGGACCAGGGACCATTTTCACCGGTGATTCAGGCCAGAAGGCAATGGCAGTACACAATGAACAACCTTTATGAGTTCTATAACTGTTAGCATAGTATAAATCTAAATGTTACAACATACATTCTTACCTCACGTTGAGTTCAAGGGTTTCATTCCTACATTTTGTAAGTGGCACACATCTGGCAGTAATTACATTTCCCCCATCTACTTATGTGTCCAATATTAACAGCTGTCAGCTATGATACCCCAAAATGTTGACATAACAGGTGATAGTGTGATGCAGAGAATGTGGATGTGTGCTTCACAGTGTAATGCAAAGAACACGGAAGTGTGCTTCACAAATGCCTGTGGGTTATCATTCCACTAGGGGTTTTCTAACCACAAATGTAAATTAATAATAGATTACTGGCACTGATTAACTAAAGGAATCAGTTAATTAGCAGAAACAATCTGTAATAAGTATACAGCTGCAATCTTAGAATTCATCAGAAGATGAATACTGGACATCACATAATATGCCATTTACCAGTGGATCAGAGATGTCCTTTAGCTTATACAAGGACGTGAATGTGGGCTGAATTAACACATAAAAATGCCACATCTTCCTTACCTTTCCTTGCTCTTCTTTTTAAGTTAGTGGAACTTTAAAAAAAATGTTTTGACGAGATTATCAGAAGCTAAGTAGAGTAAGACTTCATTTTCACAGTAGTAAAACAGTCCATGGATGCTGTAGAACTGAAAGACACAAAAGGGATGAATAGGATTTTTGCAGAATAAACATTGTTGAAAAACACAATACTAACCAAAAGGGGAAAAAAGGTTTAATATATGCTGGCACAGCAGAAGGCTTCACCATCTGGTACTGATCTGCTAATGGATATTCCAAGTAATGGAGCCAACATACATTGCACACATAATGTTATGGATGATTGGAATAGAGCACCATTTGCTATGCCAGACAAAATGATTGCTGGTACTTACTCTGAACCACTTTGCAACAGAATACATAAGCCTGCAATTCATCAATTACATCAAAGTACTTAGCTTATACAGCTAATTGGCAAAGGTCGGATTTTGCTGAAGGCATTCATATAGTAGAACTCATGCATGCATAAGCATAGCCTTAACCAATATGCAGCATTGCACTGATGCCAAGAGGTGGAGAAGTATCAGCTGTGATTTGGCACATCTCTTAAAATGAGAGTTTGTATCACCACACAATACATCTCCTCCATTTTGTGTCACACAAAGACGCAGTGGTGTATTTCTGTTGTACAGCAGAGGCCAGTTTTTAAACTGAACAAGGGCAACTGCTATTATTCATACAACAGAGTGTTGTGGTAAACTACTGACTCCTATGCTATGGAATTCAGTGCAAGTGTAGGGGGTATTAGCATGCATGGTACCCTACCATTTTCCACAGTGTCATGAGATGGCAGAGGCTGAGAGGCTGCATACAGCTTTGGGTGGTACAGAATAACATACTTTAAGAACTGCAATTAGCCCTGTTGTTACTTAAACCAGATGCAAACACTCATGCAGCTGCAACAAGCCATTCACAAATCCTACCAAACACTACTTTATTCCAAAGTTCAAATGAATCATACACATATATTTTAGTAAGGATAAATAGGAAGGCTGGGTTAAAGGGCACTTGATAATGCATTAATACATTTTCAGCTATTTAGGAATTAAACCATTTTTAGTTGATGAACAGTTATTCTCTGGCTTTAATTTCAGTAACATTTCTGGAAAAATGGTCATTTAAGACATTTTTACACAAAGTACATGCTTACATGCACATATGCAAGATAAAATTATTTGGCAAATATAATGTCAGGTGTTCAAGTTTTTTTTTTAATGTAGTATGCACCTTTTAAGTTTGTTCCACTTTACTCTTCTTTAAAACAAATTTGAAGGGAAGGAAGTATAGCAGGGATCTATGTGAGATAACTGAGTTTTCAGAAACTCAAAATTCATGAGGATGAGACCACATGTTCGAGTTTCTGAAAACTCGAACATCAAAAACTCCTCCCACAAAATTTACTTTTTTTTACATTTATACAGGGGGTCCCCCTGCACCACCCACAACCCTGTAAATTATATATACCAACTCCGAGATCGCACTACAATGAAGAAAAGGGTACATTTCCTGAGCCTCGCTGAACCGCGATCTCCATTCAAAACTTTTGAGTTTTCAAAAACTCGATCATATGGTCTCCACCATATGAATTTCAAGTTTCTGAAAATGTGATCAACTGATAGGGATCCTATAGCAAATAAGTTACTTTTTCATGGTGGTAGGGGAAGTAACTTAAGTTTTCCATGATAGTAAGCATACTTCACAACAGGTTTGCTTAATGCACAAAAACAAACATGCCTCCATATGAATGGAATAATTAATGAGCAGCCCTTTGGAATATAATTAAAAAAAAAAAAATTAAATAATAATAGACACAAAATATTCTAAAATACTCGCACTGTAAAACAACAAACCTGCATTAGACAAGCACTTCTAGAAACATCATTTAATAAATATAAGCAACAATCCATAATAGACAATTAAAAAATATATATATGGGGTCATAGTGGAGTTATGCAGTACACAGTGTAAACTTACATGGTTAGTGATAACACAGGGAGGTGGTAATCAGTAGAAAAATGTTGCATAAGAGTACAGCCAGTGAAGAAATACATCAAGCCATGTACAAAAATTATTCCATAATCACATGTAAATGAAGGTGTGCAAACAAATGAGGCAGTAATAACCAAACTCTTCCACCTCTCACCAACGTAAAAACACTTATTGCACAGACCACCGCTTGCTATACCATAAAGGGTGAATCCTCACAGTTAAACCACAATGGGTTGTAAAAACAGCAACACCGTCCACTAGAATCAAACTTGTTTAATACGACAACACAAAGAACACAAAGCAGGATTGAGCGCGCTTTCTTCTTGTCACCAAGACTTCATCAGAATCCAATACACACTGCTTCTCACACCATTAAATACTATTCAAACATTGAATAATTAATTAATTAATTGATTAGTTACCACTTAAATTACATTTGTTTTAAAAACATATATATATGAGTATATTTCATTTACTTAAAACAACACAAAAACTGTATATCCCACCTAAAAAAACATGTTATTACTCTATTAAAGTGCATTTATATATTATATATATTAAAAATATACAACTATATATTGTATGATAAAACAAAGCAGAAGCTGAAAGTAACATTAAATTTTCTAAATTTTGGGGTTATTAGCTAGGAGTTTTAGTGCTGGCTTAATAGAAAGATAATCATTCATCCCACTAGGACCACAGGTATCCAGCCTAAGCTGCCACATCAATTCCCTGTATTCAAGTAGGGACTGCCAGTCACCTCCCCTAACTCCCACCTTAACTTCTTCTAAAACCCAAAATTTTATATTAGCATTTCTACAAATCTGGGTATGCCTATATAGTGCATTATTGTCATTCCCTCTATTAATGTCCCTCATATGTTCATAAATTTGTTGTTTTAACCTACGTTCAGTTTTACCAACATAATATTTTTCACATGTTAAACAATATGCCAAATAAACTACCCCTTTAGTTTGACAGGTGTAGTACCCTTTACTTCTTAATTTTCTACCTAGTCCACTTAGTGCAAGTTCTTTTCCCTGATATAAATGAACACTGCCCACATCTCCCACATTTATGTGTCCCCATTTTTTGCTGTGCTCCACTTGGATTAAGTACCTTTTTATATTCAAACAGCTTTTTAAAATTAGTATTTTTCCTATAACTAAATTTCAAAGTCTGCTTAAAATATTCTATACCTGTATTTAACTTTGAAAACATAATCCAAATCTCATTAATACCTTTCTGTATCCAGTTTATTCCCTTGTAGTAAGTAAGTGTTAACCTAGGTAGTTCATTCCCTTTATTTATTTCATTATTACCTTTCCTAAAATCTCTTCCACCTCCTCCATTATTATTTGTTGAATTAATCAGTGGTGGAAATCACTTTCCTTCTCTTCAAAATTTCCTTTTGACATTTTACAAGTTTAGATGGATATCCTCTTTCCAAAAATAATTTTTCAATAGTTTCCATTTCATCCACACATTTATCATTTTCCGTGATGCCCTGATCATCTGACCCTTAATAATATTTCTTCTCAGAAAAATGGGTGATCACTCTCGTATGAGTTAGAGAAGCACCCTTTCCTAAACACCCTTGACTCATAACAATTCCTAGTCTCATTTTTTATGATTGTAACATCCAAATAATTAACTTTTGTAGTATCGTGTTGTGATGTAAATCTTAAAAAGTTAGTGGTTGTATGCAGATATTCAAGAAATTCCTCTATCTTGTCTTGGGTACCACTCCAGACAATAAAAATATCGTCCAGGAAACGAAAATATTTTATAATATAATCCCAATAACTGGATTTGAATAAATATTCAAGCTCCCAATAGAGCATTATTATGTTGGCATATATGGGGGCACAAGATGACCCCATTGCCACCCCATTTGATGGTATATATCCCCTTGAAAATATATGAAGTTATTCTTTAACACTAACTCCATGCTTTCAAGAACTAATCTATAATCATTGCTACTCAAAAAACCAAATTCAGTTAACATATGTTCAAACCATAATAGACCTGTATCATGTGGTATAACCGAAAATAGGTCCACCACATCCACTGTTAAAAAAATGTATTTTTCATGGTATACCACTGTGTTGAATTTGGTGAGAAAATCCCAGGAATCAATGAGAATGTGTGGATAATATTTGTAAAATTCTTTTAATTTTTTATCCACATAGATGGCTAAAGTCTGTGTCTTTGAACACTGGGATGTTACAATCGGCCTCAGGGGGGGGTTTATTTACATCCTTATGTATTTTTGGGATGCCGAAAATCTCAGGAATTACTGGCTTACTTACTTTTAAATAATTGTATAACTCCAAATCAATACTTCCTTGTAATAAATTATCTTCTAAATAATAGTCAATTTTCCTGTAACATATATTCAATTCATTTCTTGAGGCTATCTGATATCTGTCTCCTGAATGTAATATTTCCAGCATCCTACGTGTGTAGTCCCACACATCCATCAAAACAACCCCTCCCCCTTTGTCGGGCTTCATGATTCTTATCTTTTCGTTGTTTTGTAACATCCTTAACACTTCAACCTCTTCTTTCTCTAGATTACTATATTCCTTAACTTCATTTTTATGTTTAAAACCTTCCTTCACCATATTAATGACCTGTGTCTCAAAATGGTAAATATCTTGCTGTAAAGGAGGGTTAAAGAGACTTTTTCTTCTGAATTTTCCTATCAACTCATTCTCTTCTTTCTTTAGCATAGATTTTAGATTTAACTTTCTTGCAAACAACTTTATATCCAACAAAATTTGCTCAATATTTGGTTTCTTGACAGGTATAAAGGAAAATCCCTTTGTAAATAAACCAAAAAATCCCGTAGTAACTTCAAGTTCTGTGAAGTTATAAATGAAGAAGTTCCCTTCAGTATTAATATTACATTTCCTTTGGAAACCAGTAACTTCGATATTTACATCATTCCACTGTTCTTCCACTGTCCCTCCCTGGGAATTCACTATTTCTTCCATATTGACTAAATTATTGTCACTATCATAGCCACTATTGCTGTTACTATTAATGGTTCCCACCGGGAATGTTTCTTCAAAGTTATCCATTATCACAGTACCAGGATTATCCAAACATGTGGTCCGTAATTCTATCTGTATACGTTTCCCCCATATTGTTTCATTTGGTGGTATTTCCCTGTTATTTCTGCATATGAGGAGGGTCTGCCCTGTTTCTTCAGTCTCTCCGACCTGGACCTTCCTCTCCTTCCCTAAAGGGTCAAAATGATCTAATTCATTGTTATCTATTAAACTATTCTGTTCACCTTCATAATTGTTATATAATGGCTGAACATCCTGAAAAAATACCTTATCATTACCAGAATTATGTTGGTATTCAAATGATCTTCCTCCATGAAAGTGTGATTTCTTGGGGTATCTAATAGGGTTTACATAGGCCCTACCATCTTTGTAGTCCCTTAAATCACGTTCGAGCTTCCCCAGTTTTCTCTTGTAATTCTTATTCACATTAAAATCGACTTCATGTAACACTTTGCAATACATGTTTTTATACTCACATACTTTAAAAAGCATATCATTACTAATATCATGCTGCAATTTATCTATGTTCTTTTTACTAATTTTCAAAATTTCTGCATTGCTATTAATCATGGCTTTCAATATTGCAATACCACAATCATTTAAAATATCTGAAACTATTTTAAATAAATGTTCATTCCCCCTGATGTTATTGGGGTACTTGTTTAGTCTTAGTCCTTTTGGTACAATGTTCTTCTCAACGCATTGCGTGAGGTACCAGTTATCAAGACAAACATTCCTATATTTAAACAGTTCAATTTCAAGTTGCTTACATTTATCCTTAAAAGTGCTATTGTCCTTGCTGCTTCTTTTAACGACCAGGAAAAAGATTTGTCCAACCATTCGCCAAATGTAATATTATTGTACGATTCAAACACCTTATTCCCTTCCAAAGATGTTGTGGATTTAGTTGCCTTATTTTTTCGTTCCCGGCGTTCACTGTACCTCGCTCCCCGAGCGTTCTCCATTACTGCTACTCGCCACACCATTGTCCTCATCCGGCACAGTGCATGTCGTCATCACTGGTCTCTGGTTTACCTCACCGTTACCTTGGCCACAGGGAATGGAGTCATCAAGGTCTAACGGTTGCTCCACAATGCCGTTACTGCGGGGTGTTGCTGTATAAGCTTAATCAACTGACTAAGCAAAGTATTATCACCTTCCATGGGTTCCCGGAAAAAACGAATAACCAAACTCTTCCACCTCTCACCAACGTAAAAACACTTATTGCACAGACCACCGCTTGCTATACCATAAAGGGTGAATCCTCACAGTTAAACCACAATGGGTTGTAAAAACAGCTACACCGTCCACTAGAATCAAACTTGTTTAATACGACAACACAAAGAACACAAAGTAGGATTGAGCGCGCTTTCTTCTTGTCACCAAGACTTCATCAGAATCCAATACACACTGCTTCTCACACCATTAAATACTATTCAAACATTGAATAATTAATTAATTAATTGATTAGTTACCACTTAAATTACATTTGTTTTAAAAACATATATATATGAGTATGTTTGATTCTAGTGGACGGTGTTGCTGTTTTTACAACCCATTGTGGTTTAACTGTGAGGATTCACCCTTTATGGTATAGCAAGCGGTGGTCTGTGCAATAAATGAGGCAGTAATATTATACAACTGTGTACAGTGATCGGGTGTCATGATTCGCAAATGTTAGTAGCAAAAGTTGTGTACCATACTACATGGCTCCACAAAAGGACAGATTACATAGGAAATATCTGTAGTTCAGATTGCAATAATGCCTGGTGTCATGAAAGGAATGACTAGGCATCATCCTGTTATATACTGAAGTGCAAGCTCCTATCCATTTGTGGAACACAATATATGGCAGCAGCAAACGTGCTATAGATAGTGAATTACATGCTAAAACTGGACTGACTAGGAGAGAGATGACCACTTTTGTGTTGATTTTGACATCGTAAGGATCTTAGTGGACAGATGACATCCATAAGTGGATCCTGCTGGAATGAATGGCCTACCCATTCCTATGGAGAACTGTGCTGTGTGTAGCTCTCACTTTCCTAGCTACAAGTACCTTTCAGAGACCAGTAGGGACACATTGGTTATATCATTGGCATTAGCCAAAAGAATAGCTTAACCACTTCCTCTGCATCATGCTTTTACATGCAGATGAGAACATCGTTTCAATGAGGATGGTAGAGTAGACAGCCCCAACCATACATGGCGTCAATGACATCACTTATCTCCCTGAGGTTCTGGGTGCATTAGATTATGCAGATGTGGCAATAAAATTCTAGCTCGGTCCCAGTCACAACAGTAAGTCAACAGAAAAACTGCCATTCTATGACTTGCCAGGTAGTATGCAATGCACAGGGTGCTATTCCCACTATGCTTGCACAGCACAAAGAAAATGTCCATCATTCTGTTGTATGGTGCACATTTTAGCTATATCACTGCTTCCAGCAAGGTGATATTTTACAGGGTCGTGTAGCTGGTAAGTGTATGCACTGTGGGTAGAATGTATACATAGCCACATGTGCACCTATGAACCTATATGCACTAACCTGTCCAATCATATATGTCTGTCATTTTTTACAAGTTATGCTGGATACCCTCGAGCCCTGGCTAAAGACACCCTTACACAGTATGGAGAATGTTGCTGAGCTCCAGTACAACATGGCACATGCTGAGACCTGCAACATTATCGAACAAGTATTCAACCTGTAAAAGACATACTTCTGCTGCTTAGATACATACTGCTGTACACCCCTGCCTCAGCCTGCAAGTTGGCAATAGCCTGTACCATGCTACATGGTATGATACTATGGAAGCAAGAAGTGGTACAATCCCAGGCTATGGCTGTTTTAGGAACAGGCTCACACCTTACAGACACAAAAGCCATTGTAAGATCATCTGTGTATGACAGTGAGCAGAAGCAGGGAGAAGCATGTGTGGGATAACACCACCTAAGACAAAGTAATGCAGGGCAGCAAAAGTGAAGTAGCTATGTCTAGTGCAAAATTATGGGACATGATAGGTATATGGTAAGAGTACAATGACACACAAAACAAACATGTTGCATATAGTGCCAGTGAAAGGCTGTGTTTGGCATTGCACAGTCAGACCACATTACATTATCACATATACTGCACATGATGAAGTGTTTAGGGGGTTACATTATCATGTGCACAGATGCCAAGGGACTTGATGACAAAAGGCTATCAACACAGAGTGGGGGCTCATGTCACACAGGCAGAGACAGGCATCTCATTTTGTGGAAGCCTACTCTCTGTCCAGGATTACTTCCCCGTGACAAGAATAGGGTTCTACTAAGTGAATGTGAGCAGCTGCCAGTCCACCTGGCATTGAGTAAGTGAACTTTGGCTCTCCTGTAGCAAGAAAGGTGTGCTTTTCTGATACCCTGGCTGGCATAAAGTCTGCTAGTGAGGTGTTTTACCAATAAAAGTTGAGTGGTGTTGTCCCCCACAGTGAGAGAAGGCAGAGCTTCATACACTTGATGATTTTGGTTTGGAGTGTACACTCAGCTGTTGCCCCCATACATGGCCTCTGAAGGTATGTACTGTACCCTGACCATCCAGGATGGTCAGTGATGATGGCACTTGAAATCCACTATGTGGACTTGACAGTGGCGGCATTGTGTAACATCTGTGTCACTTGACTTTATGACCTCACAAAGCTGTTGACAGTGCAGACATGCTGATTAATCTAAGTATCATCTAAATGTCACTGTCCAATTATGACATGTGGAGACATCATGCATCCCTCTGAGGATGTGCTATGATAGGTATGTTGGTGCTCACAGGGCATAGGAAGACCTTCCCCTATCAAGGACAGTGAGATCTCAGAGTGTACAGTCATGGGTTCATCTTTGAGTTCACCTGTATGCTCGGCTGTATGTTCAGTCTGTATCAAGGGTGCTTGGATGGAGACAAACACTGTCGCTGTGTGGTCCAGCTATGACTTTAGAATAAGTGTTTCAGCATTGTCCATGGCCACTGGACAGGTGCCAAAATCTGTCCTTTGTTCTACCTGTTCTACCCCATCCTCTGCATATGTCATTACTGCACCAGTCTGACCTGTGCATACACAAAATAATAACACAATAGTAAACAAAATGATATGTGGCATATGTGTGATGTGACATGCATGTCAGGGACATTTATGCAACACTTGATATATAATACCAACATACCTCCCCTGTTGTCCTGACTTTGCTGTACTCCTGGTGTTCCTATTATGACAAATAAGGAGTGGGATACTGCGGACAGCCTACAATCTTTAAAAGCATCTCTGCTATAGTGACATCTGCTATATCTCTCAATAAGACATGTTTATTTATTATTTATTTATTTATTTATTGACATTTGTTAACCAGGTTTGTCCAGCTGGGCTTGTGGCCCATTTTCAGTGGAGAGCCGAGGAGAAAAGCTCCAGTAGTACATTTTAAACAAGTACAATTTTAAACAATATTGATATAATAGCAGTTATAGCAAAAATATTCACATATGTTGGGTTACATGCATAAAGTTAAAGTTGCATTAAAAAGAAGCTAAGTAACAATTTTACATTGATATAGTTCAATAGGTCAACAATAAAAAAAAATTGTTTCTATAAAATTATGCAAATGCATAGTAGAAACATTGGAGAGAGAGGTGTAATGAGGTACTAAGTATGGTCCTTTTGAGGGTACATAAAGAGAAGGAAGACTAGGTAGGGTCATGGCAAGGGCAGGTTCTGGAATTGAGAAAATAAGCTTTTAGTTCATTTTTAAAGTGTGAGGTGTGGGAGATTGGACGTAAGTCAAGGGGAAGTTTGTCCCAAGCATGGGCAAGGGAATGTTTGTAGAGTAGTTTGCCTACTTACCTTTTTGGGTGAGGGTTGGATCACCCCAATTCTAATGTCCATACCTCCAGGGATTGTAATAGTACCTCCTATAGGGACAGCAGGATCTCTTCAGGTTCTATCTGCTGTGCATTCATCTTGGCATGACGGATCAGTCTCTGACAGGCCTACTTTATTGCTGTCACTGATATCATAATCCAGTGGTTGCCTTATCTGTTGATGTTAAGGCCAGTCAACATCCACTTTTCCCAGTAGACATCCATGATTCGGAGTGACTGCAGCAGGATTTCATTCTCAGCAGGACTGAAGCTATTCAGCTTCTGTCTGTCACCATGTCCTGTGGACATGGCACACCTATGAAAACAGGAGAACATAGCTATGCTCTCTCTGCAGATGGCAATGCCTAAGATGCCGGCTATAGAACACAGGTAGACCTCTGTAGTAGTCGTTCAACAGTTAGAATATTTTGTCCATAGATAATGGAGGTATACCTCACACATGCATAGGCATAGATGCTACTTACAAAGTCCAGTCTCTCTATTAGCTACAAACAATATGTATAAGAGGTGAGTAGGTCTCACACGGTTGGCTGAAGATCTTATGCAGTGGGTGGCATGCTGTCTGTTATTTCACAGGGTAGATCTGGAGCATACTGGTGTAGGGGTTGTGCATCTCCTGATGTACACATTTGGTAAAATACTCAAAGCAGACAGGTTTGCAGTCTAAGACATTGTGGTACATAAATTCTTCTTATTACTATTAGGTAGAAGGAATTCCTGGCTATAATGGAATGCCTAATTTACTTGAGTAATGGGTTTAACAATTTGAGCCTTAGGAGGAAATGTTTAGTAGGTTGAACAATACACCTTATCACAGAACTGATACTAGATCTGCATTCCTGAGACCTCTCTCTGCCCCACAGTTAGGCAATCAAAGCAGAGGACTCAAACTCTTGCATTTATGCTCACAGCATGCATCTGCAGAGCAACAGGTGGCACTACACTGACAATTCACAAATCACATTGTATGCATGATTCACTGGTTGACATTTTGTGTCGTCTCTTAGCAATAGGAGAAGAACACCTGCTTAGTGCATGTAGGAACCAAAAATCATGTTATATCTCCTTCACAGCATGTTTAGGGGGTGGTTACTTGAGCCTTGAAGTTCTGAACAGGGCAGAGTAGGTTGTTGCCCTCTGTCTGGCAGACAGACTGGCTGCATTGCCTGTTGTAGTAAAAATGCTGTTACAACAGATATTTGAGAGGGAACTGGACATTTGGCTTGGTTGCATGGCTTGACTACTGGAGTCACTCACCTGGACCAAATGGCCATCAGAGAAGGAACATGCCTATCTCACCAGTAATGCTGGTCCATGTGCTGGCAATGGGTCAGCATAAATCCCTCTGGGTTAGGCAACTGTTTACATGCTGCCCGAATCTCACTCACCCCCATCTTCAGTCTGGCATTTTGTCTACTGTGTGCAGATCCAACCCTTTGGTATTGTGAAACCCTCCCCATCATTATCTGCCCAACTTTTCTGTGTCACAGTCTGTATAGTGTCTCCCCATCCTAATTTGTACAAATCCACCACTTTTTCTCTGTCCTCTTGTATTTGCCCTTGCATACTCAATTACCCCGATTTTCCTTCACCTAGTTTCACTAAATTTTCACCTCATCCCCATCTCTATTTTAGAAAAAGAGGACTTTTTCACAAAAATCACATCAAGTTCCTATCCTGCTCTCTCCTATATGTTTTTCTTCTGTGCTCCCTTCTGCTTTCTACTTTCCACCTTTCCTATTTACCTATACATTTGTATTCTGCACCATGTTATGCATCATAAGTGTGCCCATTTATGTAAACTTCCCTTAACACATTATATATACCATTCTGATGTGACTGTAGGCTTCATATTGAAATGCTGGGATGCCAGGTCCCAAAATGCCAAAACAATGACTGAAAATACAGGAGAAGACTGAATATCAAACATTACTTTTCTCCTTTACACTTGTTTTTTGCTGAAGGGGGAAGTACCTTTGCACACCCAATGTGTGTGTGTGTGTGTATGTGTGTGTGTGTGTGTGTGTGTGTGTGTGTGTGTGTGTGTGTGCGTGCGTGCATGCGTGTGTGTGTGTGTGTGTGTGTGTGTGTGTGTGTGTGTGTGTGTGTGTGTGTGTGTGTGTGTTGGGGGGGTGGGCTGGTATATGCATGAAAACTGACATTGCCATACCTTGGAGAAAAGGGAATATTTGAAGAAATGGTAATCTCAGACTAGTGTTGGTACTAAGTCTGGATTTTCTGTTATTCAGTCTCTACCTTACGGGACTTAGAATTTTGAGTCTCAGTAATTCAAGAAGTTACTGTCACTGTATGTGTAGGGCACCATTTTGTGCCATTATGCTGTGTGAACCTTGGTTCTAGATGATTGTCACTGTTAAAGTAACACTATGACCCCATGTGTAAAAGTGGCAAAAAGGGGTTGTGAATGGATGGATGCTGCAGTATGAGCTACAAGGCATGCCACTGCTCTTTTATATACCAGTATCTTTTGGAGAGCTGTGTCACATATTATGAAATGTTAGTTGCTATACATACATTCAGCTTTTTTTCATTTGGGCTGCACAATGGAGACACTATCTGCAGAGTTTGCTTATATAATAGTCATGTTATTCTATTCTTTTAAACAGCTATATTGCAGCATATATTGGTCTCACCACATTAACACAGTAATCACCTGCCTGAATTGGAGGAAAGTTACATATCGCCACCTGTATTTGTAATTAGTATGTTTACTGCCAAGCATTACTACAGAGCCATGCAAACTGTGTTGTAAGTAATATTCATATAAATATTAACTCTATTTTTCAAATCTCCTCCCATTTTATTCATAAGAGGTGTTATTAATACATTATAATTATTACTACATGACAGAGGCATGTAGTTCTGAGGAAACCTGAGATACATACATAGAGCTGCTTCTTATTCTTTACTCACAAGTGCTGAACTCATCGCAGCCACAACTCATGTCCCATATTAATCTGAGTCTTAAAAGTATAGTGCCTAACAGAACAGGTATGTCACATCTCCCTTTGCCAGAAATAAGATTAGCCTCTATAACTATGCAGTACATACAATTATACATAAAAGTTCATAAGGCTGCCATTATACTATATCTTATGAGTCTTGGGACCTATACATTTTTAAAAAGCTAAAGAAACTAACTCTGGTTTATTTAGTAAACACACATACTTGATGTCTGAGCGATTTCTCAATGAGTATGCCATAGTTAATGTGGTAGTTATTCTCCTATTTCAGTTTATCACTACTTTCTTTAGCAGCACCATGGGAGGTATGCAATAATGTTTCAGCAAGCAGCTGGCTGGCAAATCCTGGCTTTACAGCTTTCACGGATGCTGAAGACTAATTGACGGACACCTTCACTACATCTCTAACAGCTCCTTGTTAGATCCAGTCACCTGATTTTTAGGCACAAGCACCTGCTCTGGAAGTTTTGACAAACATCTCTAGTTGTGGCTGTACAGCTGCATATCGTTTCTCTGAACACAACAACACTCTGGATTTTGGTGAAGAACTACCCTAGTTGTATGGATCTGTGATTTTTGATCTAAGCTCCAATCCAATATCACTCTAACCCTTTTCTACTTCATTTAGGAATGAAAAGCTCTAAGCAACTCTTTCAAACAATTACTTCTGTTTTAGTTGTCTTCATAAAAGCTCTGTTGCTTGCATACTGCTGTCAGGTACCTGCAACAAAATTGTGTAGAGAGCTTTGTTATCCTTCTTCCCATCAATAACTGTGACAGTTAAAAGTTAATTCCATGCACTGAATTATTCTTGTACTCAGGTGATTTATTTATTTAACATTTGTTTACCGGGAAAGTCCGACTTGGAACAAAGCCAATTTTCAGTGGAGGCCCAGGGAGAAACACTCCAAGTGCATGCCTTTGAAATGTGGGAGGAAACCGAAGCACCTTGAGGAAACCCACACAAACATAGGGAGGACATGCAAACTCTGCACAGAAGGCACTCCAGCCGACAACTGAACCAGAGAACCTCTTGCTGTGAGGTGACAATGCTAACACTGCACCACTGTGCCATCCATAGCTCTGTGATGCTAAATAAAATCGATTTGACTTGATGCATCACACTTCAGATATTTTTTACTCCTTGAATCGTGCACTCAGCTGATCCATTAGATTGTGGGTACCTTATTCTCAGCTTTACAAAATTTCATAGGTAAGTACTAGCCTAGTCACTCTTGTAGGCCATTTTTGCCTAGCCAATTTCCCCAAAAGTGAGAATCAAACCCTGTACTTTGTTTCTGTAAGGTAAATATCTTACTATTATGCCAATCCAGGCCTAGCTCCATGGCATACAGGGATGGGGCCCTGACTACAACCCAGTCAACTGGTGATTGATGAGGTTTGACACTGGGGACCCAGGCAAGGAGGAAGAAGAATGACGGGCCATTCCAGCTTTCCTCTGGCAAGGTTAGGGGTCGGTTATATGTGCTCAGAGAGCATAAGGGACAGTGAGATTTCTCTAGTGGAGACCAGGGAAACCACCGTGCATACCTGAGGATGGGAAAGCAGGACAGCTATTGACAATGTCCCTGCAGAGATGAAAGATTCCACTGAATGCCCTCCTTCATTCAAGTAAGCCAAACATGTGCAGGGGAGAGGGATTATAGTAGAAACCCAAACCAGGTCTGATGGCTACCTAAACGATGGCCTTTTCCTTGTCAACCCTCACTGTAGTTATGGGGAAATAATGGGCTAGTTGCTGGGAAGGAGATAATGACTGGCAAGCTCTGGGGTCAAAACTAAAAAAAGTAACCAATCTACTATAATGTTCTGGTTTTGTAGATTCATAGCACTGTTTAGTCCCTTGATCATGTCACCCATTGCTCACTAAAATTCTTCTGGTGTTGATGAAATTCTAAATGATTATTTCAGAATCTATATCTACTCATGGGTGTGCTGAAAGTATACAACTTAAATCTTGCTTTATTTAAATTAATCTGATAAAATCCTTGATTTATATCCACCACTGTAAAGAAGCTTGCAATGTGCATAACAACAACTACTACTTCATCACTCTGCAAAGAGGGGTATTCCTCCCATTTGTTAAGATCCTGTGGATCTATACACTTCTAGTATACTTGGCTTACTTTTCAACAGTTGCCATGGTGTTGACTCATTCAGTACCTATTTCTTAATCTCACCATGTAATTCCATTCATTTAAGCTATTTCTGCATCATACTTTAAGAACACTAAGCACTCTGTTTGGACCATGTATCACTGATAAGACTTCTTGTGGTAATTTAGGGTTGTATTCCAAACTCGGCACTTGGGGTAGCATGCTATTCTGAAGACGTTTTGTCATGCCTGTTTCCCCT
The DNA here is from genome assembly GCF_019279795.1 of Protopterus annectens. Classification (NCBI taxonomy): domain Eukaryota; kingdom Metazoa; phylum Chordata; order Ceratodontiformes; family Protopteridae; genus Protopterus; species Protopterus annectens. Next base: position 562,027,950 of record NC_056726.1, on the reverse strand, counting down.
AAATGACCTCTGGAACATGGTTTACTTTTATATCGTCGATTACACTTTGTCGATCGGCCACTTAATCAACTCATTTACGTGAACCAAAACTGCGAAAAATTTTAAATATCGAAAAATATTCGACATTCGACATTTCTGGCTGTGCCACACCTCCACACCATTGCTACCATGGGTCAAAAAGGGGCAAGGTTTTGTTGTTCGCTTATTCGGAATTCGACATTGGAGACGTTCGCATTTCGGTATTTGCGGAAGTCGTTTCGCCCATATCAGGATTGACGATATAAAAGTAAACCCTGCAACAGCTCATGTTGTGTAGCCTAATGATGAATTATGGAGAAGTACTCTCGATTCCTAAAGTTAGTGCCCCTCACTACAGCAGTAAATTTGAATAGTGTACTTTGTTAGCGCACTCCATTGTACACTGAGAAAGCAGTTGTGTAGTCCATTGAAGTAACCGTGTTTCTTCAGTGCAAACAGGTAGTTCCCATGTAAGTCAGTGGAGTAACAGCTGATATTATATGGAGAAAGCCCATATACCTACAGTAACACACTGCTGATGTATAAGAACAAAGTACTTGGAACCTTTGTCATGTTTTCTTCTCCTTAAGTTATAGCCAAGTATTTACAGAGTCAATGTGCAGTTCAAAGTAGAACTTCTAATTCATGTCTGATAACAGCAAACAACTGCTACATTTACATAGCTGTACACCATAGTTGTGCACTGTAAATGTATACCACCCATAATATTGAAAGTATGACAGGACTTTTCCTGCCACACCTGCAGTATTTTGGACAACATTCAGGTGACAATACTGAACCAGATATCTTTAGGAGAATGTTGGGGTTATATAGTGAGACATGCCACCTTTTGATTGTGCCAGTAATGACAAAGATTCATGAAAATAGTTTTAATCAGAATCCCATTTATAGGCCATAGCATTGCATTCCCCAACTCATTGTATACACGGAATTTACTTTTCAGTACCACCAGACTGTTTCTCTCGTCTTTTTTTCAAGGCAAAATAGGAAATGGAAGTAGGTTGTCAGGTGTTTCTTCTGTATCATACATTGCATTGCAACTCTGTAACCATCTTTTTCATAACTGAATTTGCACTGAAGAATAAATACATCTTTCAGATGCCAAGGTTTTCTGTTGCACTGTAACAGCCATATACTGGAAATGCACCAAATGTTAGCTATAACAAAGTAAAATGAAATAAAATATTCTCCCTGCCTACTTTGGACAATGAGGAATCAGACGATAGTGCTTTTCAAAGAGTCAACAACATATGATGCCTCACAATGATAATCTTTTTCACAAGTCATTATAGTAGATTAATTAATATACCCTCCAGATACCAAATGGATACATGTGCAGCTGATTTAGTGCAGTCTCCATATTCTGTTAGCAGTCAAATTGCATAACTACTCATGTGGAAGTTGTATTAATTTAGTCTTGCACAGAGTAAAACATCTAAGGCTATATTACTTCAGCCGTGTGCAGTGGAATATAGAAATTTTGTTTTGCTTGTTTGGCAATTAAAACCATGTTACTGTATACTGTTTCCAGCTTTTGTGTTTATGCTTAGTGCTATAAATCACTAAGATTACTTCCTCAGTCATGAAAGAATTAAAAAGGATTGCTCGAGGCCTCTTATTGCTGTTTTGGGGATTTATATTTGTATCAGTGTTGGGCAACCATAGATTTGGAATATATAAGTTTGGAAGTGTGGGGTTTGTCCCCTTTGAGGAAATGCATGCAACATATCCACTGCATGAAACACCTGCTTTGAGGTATTACATTTGGTTGCATGTGAATTCCAGTTTCCAGGGAAGTGCAATTGAGCATTTGCTGTACATGCATTGATATCTTTGATATTTCATAGTAAGAACATTCTTCCCTTTTACACAGTGAAGGAAATTATATCTGCATATACATAAAATAAATGGAAGTTTTAATTTTGCTTATGTTTGGTTATTTGCCACTGTCAGATATCACAGAATAAATATTGTCACACAGTCAAGACAATGTTGTTCAATGGTGCTTCCCATTTTTTACATGAACATTATTGTAGTACAAATAAGTCATCATCTAGACTCTTTATTTTATTATTCCAATTATAATCTTGTAAAATATAGCGATATATTTAATTTGCTGATGTTTGGCTTACTCATCACTACTATCCATCAGATCAAAATACTCACTGAGAAGCAGAGCATAATTGTACATTGCTTCCCCTGGTCATTGTTTTGCACAGCTACCTATCCATGGCAATGCAATATAGTCTGATATGGTAAAGCATTAGCATGGAAGAAATAATGTAGTTTTCAGATGCTAAGTGGATGTGTGTGCCATTACAAATATAGGCAAGAGAAAATGTTCAGTTTATCTTCTACAAATGCATATCCACTATGCATTTGTAGAAGGAAAGAAGAAATGTATAATTATATCTGGATCACAACCTCTGACTATACTATTGCATTATGAAAAACATTATATGTGATGTTCTAACTAAATGCTAAATAGCATAATCTAAAATAATGTGTGATGTGCAACAAAATGGACCAGTTTATGAGAAATTAATTCATCAAAATACCATTTTGTTGATTTAGCTTTCCTTCCCAGATGTAGTGCTACTTTGCATGTGGTATATTTAACTAAGGGGGATATGGGAGACAGCTTCCTCCACAAAACTCTGGAATATATTGTTCTGCAGATAGTTAACTTGGTAAAATGGTCTTAAAATAAACAAATGATGATGAAAATGACCAAAGCCTAGAACACAACATGCAATTAAAAAATTAATAAATGAACTAATCAATACATTAGCAAATAATAAATATATAAATAAATACATCTTTACACTATGATTGAAATAGTTTTTTTCTATGCTGTTGTCTATAAAAGATAGAGCTTTTTTCTGCAGCTCAGAAAAAGAAAAATGTGAGCGAGCTACAATGGCAACAATACAAAGCCATGATGTGTAATGACCATTAATATTTTACCTTTACATGAGGCTTTGTTTTATGATTTATCAATACTAATATTAATGTTTGTAAAAATACATACATCACAATTATACTTCTATAATTTAATATGAAAAACTGTGCATATCTTATTAGAAAATAAAATATAAAGAGACACTTCTAAATGTAAAACCCTATTTGGGCTTCTCAAACATGGCAGAACAGCTCAGACAAGGTGACCTAATTCTGAACAACTTGTATCTTGTGTCTGGGGGGAAAACAGCACACAACTCTATGTTAGGGTTGCATTCTTAATTGCCTGTAATATTTACATTTGTATGAAGGGAGAATATCTGATCTATGTGTTAGTGCATATGCTATGTTTTGTTAACTAAGAAGAGCAATTTCATGAATTCAACTACATCTTTGAGAGAGCCTACCAATCAGTTACCAAGTACAAAGAAACAGTTTTGTTTGTTGCACCCCAATGTTATCTTGCTGAAAAATGCATTGTTGGGTCTTATTTGAAAATCATATGAAAAAGTTACTTATACTGGCGTTTTACTCATTTCTGTAATCTATAACCAATAATCATTAAAAAAGTAAAAAATTTTTAATTGAATTGTTTGAATACTTTTACATTATGAAAGCCATATAAAAATGGTTGCTTTTCAAAGGTTAAACAACCTATTCTGAACTGGTATGGAGATCTGTGACACCCAAATGAGCAATAAATCTGAAAAAAATCAGATTACAATCCTACTCAATTAATCCCAAGAGCATGCACAGGATTGCAATTAGATCTAAATATTTAAATGAAAAAAGTCATATAAAAGAAATAATATACACTAGAAACAATCAAACTATCAAAGTTGCATATCTAAAAAATGTCTTATTATGTTTTACAAACCATTACAAGAATATTAATAATAATAACTCATCTACAAGTGATAAAAGTATAGACAACTTTCTTGCTAATAATACTCAAAAAAAGCTATCCAAACACAATATTAATAACACAGATAAACCCTTTTCCTTTAAAGAATTAAAGGAACAAATAAAAAATCTTAAGACAAAAAAGGCACCATGGCTAGATGATCTAATTCCAGAATTCTACAAACTCTTACCTGGCAACATCTTGAAAATCTTACTCAATGCATTTCAAGAAGTCAAAACTGCAGCAAACATCCCTTCCTCGTGGAAATATTCTATCATCTCTCCCATCCTAAAACCAAATAAAGAGCCCAGCCTTTGCACATCATACAGGCCAATTTCTTAGCTTAACATTGATTACAAGGTATTCATGTCTATCTTAGGAGACAAATTAAATAATATTCTTTCAATATTAATTCATGAAGACCAAACCATGTTTATCAAAAACAGAAAGGTACACAACAATGTAATTAGATTACTGTCCTTAATAGACTTAGCAAACAAGAAAAAAAATGAGCTTGCTATTTTAAGTCTTGATATAGATAAAGCTTTCAACTCCCTAAGTTGGCCATATCTGTTTAAAGCTCTGCAAAAATACAATTTCTCCTCAACCTTTATAGGATTAATTAAAAAACTATATGAAAAGTCCATAGCCTATGTAAAGATTGGATTCTATCTATCTAGCCCAATTGAAATATTAAGAGGTACTAAACAAGGGTGCACAAGAGGATAAAAAGCAAGATATATGCAAATGAAGCAATACAGCAATAATGTAGTGGGCAGAGCATTCGCCTTACAAGCAGTCATTCCCGGTTTGAGTCCCACTCCAGTGCATTCCATTTTCCATGTCAAATCACTTTATGACCAACATTTTTAGTTGCATAACCTACTTAATAACATATATTTGTGAACTGGAGTACTGCATTAAATGCAGATGTGAGGTGTCAGTGTCATACGTTTGCAAAGTCCACAGATAATCACAAGTGCCCCATACAGTATATGTACACAGGAATCAGGGATACAAATGGAAGGTAAAATGTGTAATGAATGATAACTCCATGCAATTTCCAAATCTACCATATTCCCAAGAACCATTAGACATTACTGTCTAAATTAGTGCAGTGGTAAGCGGGAGTAAGCACTAGTAAGCACATGTAAGCAATATTAAGCAGTAGTAAGCGGGAGTAAGTATATTTAAGCAGTGGTAAGTGAGTTTAAGTCCATTTGCCTGGGGGTAAGCAATGAACACACAGGTTATGCAATATTGAAGCTAACTCTCTGTAAGCATATTTAACCAGAGGTTAGCATTGCTTACCTTCACACAAACCAGTGCAGACCCGCTTACAATTGCTTAAAAATGCCTTAATCACTCTGTATGCAACAGCTGCTGTTCTAGCTAGAAACAAAATAAACAGCCTTTGCAGGTCCTGAACCCAGGACCCTGTACACTATAGTCACAGTAGTTAACCACTAAGCCATCACAGCAGTACATAAGAATGAGGTATCACCAAACAGATCCTCAATATAGGAAATTCAAACTGAACATGTGAAAGGAATCTATATACAGTCTTATTTTGTATAACCTACTACATAACATAAATATGTGAACTGGAGTACTGCATTAAGCCCAGATGTGAGGTGTCATTGTAATAAAGTGTTAAGATCTTCTAATAAACACAAGAACCCAATACAGTGTACATACACATGAATCAAGGACACCAAACACATATATAACATGTAATGAATACTAAATCAATGCCAAAAAGCAAATAGTATGCAAATTAAAAATTAAGCAATGCTGAACATTGCACAGCCCAGCTTACTAGGTGTAAGCAATGTGTAGGCCAACAAACTCAATTTGCCCATTGGTATACCCCTTTAAACAATGCCAACCTTAGGTAAGCAGTTTTGCCCATAGCTTAGCCTTTTCAAAACCGTCCAATCACGGTGAAGTGCGGGAAATCAGCCCTATTTAAACCCAACAGGCAGGAATACATCTCATAACTGTTTGTAACTTCCCCTTGTAGGGACTATGTCTGGAATAGGAGAGGGTGTGTGCTTTCGGGCACAGTGCTGGGTCATCCAGGAGTCCAGAGTCATGGCAGGACTCCTTGTGAAAGACCATGACCAGAGACTGCTGGAGGCCAGTACCAGGGTTCCCAATACAAGGCAGAAGCCTGGGACCATCTCGCCCATGACCTCACCAGTGCCACTGGCATACCCTGAACTGGTGAGCAGGTCAGGCATCACTATGCCAACCTGAAGTGGTGAAAGGGGAATCTCTTGGATCAGTGGATCCAAGAGGCTAGGAGGACAGGGGAGGTCCCAGCCGTGTGTAAGTATCACTCCACTACCTGTTTAATAATTGCCAGCTCATGTATATTATGGATAGGTATAGCTTGTCCTTCACAATGGCAAGTGAGTGGGCTGTGAACCAGTAGCCCCCCTACAGTCCCAGACTGCGATACAGTATATTCCCCTGGGGCGACAGGGTAGGTGTGCTAGGTGTTCATGCCAATACTTTCTATCAGTATTGATCAGGTGGTGTGGATGCTGGCAGGGTGCTGCTTACAGCTAGGGACACACCTGCATAGGACATCTGCACTGCATGTTGCATTCTTTCACTATTTCCATACACAGGTGGGGGTCATATTGTATCCATTCTCAACAGCAGGTATAAGACCGGTGAGGTACCTGTGGGTGGTGTTTGGGTGAGCTGGGTGCATGTGTGCTATGTACACTACTTGCATCTGACTCACAGATATGCATGGGACATTCCAGTTATGCTGGCCTGTGCAGGGACATCAGCCATTTCCCAATACATCAGTCCTATCATCTTTGTGATCTGCAAGTGTTCGACCAGACAACATCAGTATTCCCTACTACAAGCCCAGATAATGTGATGCATACCTGTATGTACAATTCCAAGGGTGTGTCCATTTCACGGTTACACATTATATACTGTATGTCTGGGGTACTTTTCTCTGTGTACTGCTAGTATGTCTAGCCCAACAGTCATGCCATGTCCATCTTTCAGATGGTGACACATATTACCACCATACATTTACAAGGACTTACTGCTATCATGCGTTATACTGGGGAGCATTGTCTTTGGCACTGCAGTTGTGAGGACTTGGCCCTTTCATCGGCAGTAGTGGGCAATGGCCACCAGGTCAAACCTCAACATGCATGCATACTGACCACTCTCACACAATATGAAACACACACCCTGACTGGCATGTGTGTGTCATATGGACACACATGTGGCTCAGCACATTTCCTGCAGTGGGTTTTGTCACCATATGTAGTACTGGCTACTATGGTGACACCAGTATTTGTTACAGATATCATGCTGCCACTTTAGGTGTCTACTATCTGCTGGCATCCCATTCAGCCACCTGATTATTTGCATGCTCACATCCATACCATAAATACAAGTAACAACACATATACTCTATTCTGCAATTGGTAAGGAGAGTGACTTACCTTGTGGGTGTGCCAGTATTGAGGACGGTGCTGGAGAGCTGCCTATGTCAGATGCACATAGTACACTCCCTATAAATGATTGAGCACAGATAGTGTCATGTTTGACATCCCTTTTACTGTATGTGTGAGTCAGAGAGAGGTGTCATTCCCTGGGTCCCTCCTGTGTCAGTGTATGTGCTATGCGCTGCCTCTTTGCCAAGGCCAGGGCATACTGGGCACACCTCCTTCTGCCTACTGGGGCAGGCTCAGGTTGTTCCTCCTCTGAGTCACTCTGTGCCTGTGCAGGCCTTGGTAATGGTGGGGGGCTGTGTGTCCCTGACCCGTGCTGTTCTTGCTGCAGCTGTTTCCACAGGATCATTTTGTGTAGCATGGCACATACGATGACAATTTGAGTACATGTAGCTTGGGAACACTGCAAGGCTCCACTGGATGTTTCCAGGCACCGGCACTGTGACTTGAGCATCTCAAACACATGCTCCATTACAATTCTGGTCTGTGCGTATGCCTCATTATGGAGTTCTTGTTCGGGTGTGTGTGCATTTCTGATGGGTGTCATCAGCCACAGCTCCAGTGTGTAACCAGCATCCTCCACTAGGTGACAGTAAGGGATGTCCCCACTGGCAAATCTCTGGTACAGCTGTGTCAGATGCCAGATGTAGGAATGGTGATAGCTTCCACGGCAGCCAGCACATGCATTCATTATTATGCCCTGGGCATTGCATATGACCTGACAGTTGATGGAGAGGAAGCCCTTGCATTTAATGTAGACCATACCCCGCTCACCGGGTGGTGCTTTGATGTGTATGTGCGTGCAGTCTATAGCACCCACTACCTCAGGGTATTCTGCTATTTGGTGGAAGAGATGCATATTGCTGGCCAACGCCTCATGGGTGTTGGGGAAATATACGTGCTCACTGGCATGTGCTGACATGGCATCCAGGGGTGGAGTACCCTGGATGCTGATGCCTGTGAGATCCCCATGATATCCCCAGTTGACCTTTGGAAGGTACCTGTAGCTAACATTCTTAGGCCTACAAATACCTTGGTATCCACTGGGATGGGTTCCCCTTTGTTAGTTCTGTGTGTGAGGCGTGGCCAGCACAGCTCAAAAATTTGCTGTAGGAGATCCCTGTCCACCCTATAGTGCTCCATTATCTCCAGCTCATGTAGCCCCTGGTAGGTTACCCTGGGTCTGTACACTCTTCTCTGTCTCCTCTCTGTGGGTTGGTCAGCAGCATTCTCATCCTCACCACCCTCAGCCTCTTCCACATGTTGATGTATGATAGCTATTGCGGCCCCTATCACTTTGTTGTTTTTGTTTGTTATAATTCCCCTGCTTGTATACACAGGTGGTGTACAGTATGTGGGAAAAAACAGAAGGGAAGGTGTTTGTATAGTTTATAGTAGTGTTCTGGACTGGTCTGGTCTGCTGCCTGTGTAATTGACTGATTCTGATACATTTCACCTGCCAGCTATGCTAGTTCACCTAGATTACCTTCCTACTGTTGTTTTCCCTTCCCATTGCCTTCCTGTTTAAGCTGGGGGGTGCACCACGCAAACACAGTGCTCAAATGTGCACAGAACTGCTATTTCCTGGTTTACTTTTTTTTTTCCCTTTAAAACCCCGCGAGCGGAGAGCACACCCACTTAGGCAATGTAAAAATTGCTAGGCAGCCTCAGACACACCCCCTTGCTTTGCTCTGCTAAGCTAAGGGCAAACCCGAGCCACAGGGCTCCAGTCCACTTACAGTATGCCTGACACCCCCCCTCTATGATGTCAGCAAACTCCTACCCTTGCACCAAGCTATTCCCGCTCTTACACTGTTGGGTGCTGACTAGCATTGAGGGGAAATCTGGGATTCAGTATCATTCCCCTCATTTGCATAGGATTGCCTGCCGATGCATAGTTACAGGTCCCTTACTGAGCCTCCTCCCTTAGCAACCACTATTCACTGGCCATGTTGTCTTCTGTCTGCCATTGAGTATAAGGGCAAAATAGTGATTTTGGTTAGAATGCTTATTTTAGGTTTATTTTTTTATTTTTCGCCCGATCCCGTTTGCACGCTGCTGCCCTACGCATAAACAGCCAAAATCGGCTAAAAAAAATAAAAGTTAATTTTTTTTGCAACTGTTTTCCATGCCAATGACCATATATTTGGCCATTGGCATGCTTTCAACATAATATCCTCCCTTTATTTTTAGCTGTCATGGCTTCGTTTTGTAGTTTGCAGAAATGTACTCGGTTACTAACCAAGTACATTTCTGCAGATTACACTAGTCCTGCACGGCCAGCTGCCAGCTTCCTGGATGGCAAATTCACCTGATTTGCATAGATTTCACCTGCAAATGAGGTAATTTGCATACAGGAGCTGAGTCCATGCAGGACTAGTGCAGGAGTGCTCGTGCACATCCCTACAACTTATTCCTGGATCGCACGGCAGACATATTGCCTGCTGGAGCTCCTGCACTAGTCCTGCACAATGTGTTTAAAAAGCTTATGTTTTCTAATCAATTAATTAAGAATTTATTAATAATTATGTTTCCTATTGTTTACACAAATGAGTGATATCTTTTGATACTCAGAAAATGTTAGAATTTAAGAAGGGTGACCTATTATATTGGAATTAATTTCTCCCAGCTAATAAAATAAGTTCTGCAGACTATTTGATCAGCAGATATAGTTTGCAAAATTGCAATTGGCTGGACATCTAAACTTGTAAGGATTTTATACATACTAATCATTAGAAATATACAATAAGAGGAAGTTAAAAATCTTGGATTTTATCTCAACAGTTATTAATCGCTCACCCAAGAACACTTCGCAAATCAGATGTTTCTTTTAGGAATTATTCAAGTGAATTTAATAAACAAATATTCTCAGAAAAAAAGATAAAAAAACTTTGTTTACAGTCAGTGAAGGAATCCACATCTTCCCTGTTCTGGCGTGTATACCATGGAAATTTTTACATAGATGTTTTTTCACCCCACATAGACTAGCAATAATATATAAGAAATATTAAATAAAATGCTGGAGATGTGGACACCCTGATGCTGACTGGATACATATAGTTGTAATTGCAAAATAATTTCCCCATTTTGGTCATACTTTAAATATCTTTGTAAAGCTCTATGGAATGACAACTATATAATTTCTGACTCCCTTGTCCTTTTCAGTGTTCCTGTTCCTGAAGTCATTCCTAAAAACTAAACATTTTTACTATAGTCTATCCTCTTTATGGCAAGGAAAATTGTTACCAAAAATTGGAAATCCCAATCTACTCCTGTCTTTAAAGTTGAGTTTAGCCATCTTGTGACATACATTTGTAAGAATGAGATTGCTACTATAAACGCAAAGACTAACAACGCAACTCATCATTTAATTGCTTGGACAAAATTGTCTAATCTGTTAGAGAAATGTTAGGTGTTCTCCTATGCATATTGTTTTATTAGTCGTTATGGGCATTGTATATAGTTTGTTTTTTTCTTGTTACTATACTAAGTTATTATGTTATAAAATGAATAAAAACATTTTGAAAATAAAAGAAGAGCAACTCAATGTGCATATCATTATCTTTATTTTTCTCCCACTCATGGCATGTTGTTACTTAGAATAAAGTGAATGTGACTGTTTCCGCATACTAATCATACTAATGCTTGCCTTTTATTTCTCATTTTTGGCATCACAGCCCTGTGCTTAGTTAATAGTCATGATAATGTTGCTGCATATTGTTTCTTCAATGAACAGTATACAAAATGACATTTGCAGTATATTAATGTGAAATATTTATCTCATGTATATTTGGCTATAACTTTCCACTAACAGCTTTCATGGACTACCACTTGTCAATCAGAACCCTGTTACTGTAAGCTGCTTCACCATAAAAAAGAACAACAAATGGGTCTATATTAAATCAACAAAAACTCACTTCAATGAATAGCATTTTATCAAAAATGCCATTCATCGAATTCTGCACTTCTGGAGGGCTGCACCATCCTCACCCCCGTGCCAGTTATATGGGTCTATATTAGAAAGACGAAACTTCAGAACAGCGAATGTGCTTAGATCAGCCCAAAATGATCAAACCTGCTAAACCTTCAATGGCCACAACCAGGGAAAAAAATCGCTGGGCCAACACAAAAAAAAAAAAATCTAAACACAAAATAAAGTGGGGGGCTGTGCCCCCCACACCCACCTACTTAAATATACCAACTCCGACATTGTACTACAGTGGAGGAAATACTAAAGCCCCAATAATGGCCCAGCAATTTTTTTCCCTGGGAAAAAATTACTGTTGTGGCCATTTGAGGTTTAGCATGGTCGATCATTTTGGGTCGATTTAAGCTCGTTCGCTGTTCTGACATTTTGTTTTTCTAATATAGACCCTAATTATATATACCAACTCTGAGACTGCACTACAGTGGGGAAAGAGCAAATTTTCTGATCTCCACTGTACCGCGATCTCAGTATGAACAGTTCAATGAACATGTTCGATGTATGTGCACTGAAAATGCTGTTTGCTGAACTGAAATTTTGATTAACTAATAGTGACCCACAACAAATATTTGCAAATACGCAAAATAAAGTGAAATGTTCCTCTTGCTAATACTGGATCTGTCTTACTTTCAGTTTTCATAGAATAGCAGTTGTCAAGCAATCAAGATAATGTTTCTAAACATTGCTTTCCCATTAAATAGTGCACCCAACGATATATGTAAGCATAAAATAAAGTGAAATATTCCTGTTGCTTATATGTGTTTTTTACTTCTCACTTTTAAGTGTCACAGAATACCTCTTGTGAAATAATCAACACCATTTAACTATGCATTGCGTTCCTACTATATAGTGCAATAAATAATATTTGAAGAAAAATAGAGTGAAACATTTCTCAGTTGTGTTGGCATGGAGGGATAAAACCATGACCGTCACCCAGACAAATGAGCCTTGACTCACTTGAGTGTTAGAGGAACTGACTGGGGAGATAGTGGGATGATAGGGCCTGCTCACTTCTCCACGGTGAAGGTTGTGCAGTCCACGTGGAGTACAGTTTTAGAGTAAAATAATATTCTTGGTGGACTCCTGAGATTAGTCTTTGTGTGTCTCTTTCAAGGGGCAGGGTGCACTGTGGAGATGTTGCTATGCTAATAGCAGGTGTCCACTGCATGCCAATTCTTAGGGGCACAGAAGCAGGCAGCACACACAAAAACAGTACTTCTGTGAAGCAGTAGTAGTGACTCTCATACTCTGTTTCATCTCTGCCCTTCTGTGGGAGTAGCAGTACTGGGTAGTAAGCAAGGTTTCAGAGCTATCAGGCTGCAGTAGAATGAAATATATTTGGTTATAACTTCTACCTACACAGTAACACAGAGCAACACTTGTCAAATAATGCAGATCATGTCGCTCTACATTACTTTCACATTAAGCAGTACACCAAATTATATTTGTAAATGTGTAAAGTAAAGCAATAGCAAATCTTGATGAATTAGGTTACTACGTCTTAATCATGGGTATCATAGAGTAGTGCTTGTCAAACAATCAGAACCATGTTGCTGAACATTGCTTCCCCATTAAACAGTTCAACAACTTGTATTTTTAAGCATGTAGAAAAATAAACAGAAGATCCCAAAAGTATGCAGTAATATCTAAAAATAGGCAACAAGAACATTTCAGTTTATTCTTCATGACTGCAAATCCACTGAGTGACTTTTTGGTTCTGAGAATAAAATTAAACAATCCTCTTGCTTATATTTACCTTTTACATCTCACATTTGTGCATTACCAAACATTGCTTGACAGATAATCAAATCCATGTTAGTAGTATATATTGCTTCCTCACTAAAAAGGTGGCCAAAATATATTTTGAGCATAACAAAATGAAATATTACTTTTATTTACATTTTATATGAAACAGAAAGATCCAGGTAAAAAAGAGGCTCACTGTGCAATACCTTAAACCTCCTTTGATGGAGGCCTATGGTATACAAACGACCCTTAAGGGCATTTAAGTATTCCACCTCTAAAGCTTCTGAATTCCCAGTATATCTTTACTTTTTTAAAGTCTTTAATAAAACATTCAGACCATTAAACCAAATCTTATTAGCTATAAACATGACATATTTGCCCTTTTCACAGGCTCATTAGTAGAGCATAAGTGGTCAGTTTGACCATTCTCTGAGAAATCTCAGTTTATAAAACAACTTAACATCTTCGACATTAGGATGAATGTCCCAAATGACAAAGGATGAAAATGTCATTCAAGGGTTTGCATCTAGATCAAGAGAGGTCATTGTGCCCCTCTACTCGTCACTCATCAGGCCCATAATTGAATACAATGCCCCTTTTGGGATGTACCTTACCTGACACCTGCAGCAACTGGAGAGACCCCAAAAGTACCTCATCAAGAGGATCATGGGCTACAAACAGATGTCCTATGCAGCTCGACTAAAGAAACTCCAGCTCTACTCAGTTGCTTACCACCTACTCAGAGGCTATCTATGCCTGACGTACAAAGCCATGTCAAACCCAGAATTAATGGACATGCTCCACCTCAAAAAATCCAAGTCCCTTAGAGCTACACGCTCCAGGGACCTAAACCTCAGCACAAAAATAAATAGGACATGCTGGAGGGACAGATTCATTTCCCAAAGGCTCCCCTCACTCTGGAATAGAATCCCATTTCATGTTAGACGTAGCCCCTCGCTGACCCTCTTCAAGCGAAATTTGGACGCGTGGATGGGAAATCGCAATTCACCCCTGGGATCTCTCCTGTGTCCCTGCTAGACAGAGGCACAGTAAACTAATCTTTAAAGGGTACCTTCTGTGACCTACTTTACAGAGGCACAGTAGGCTAATCTAATAGGGAGGCGGAAGCCAAATACATTCTGGCTAGGCTTATAAATGCCCTAGAGCAGATAGCCTAGTATCTACCTATGAACCTATGAACAACCCAAACAGTTGACAACAAAGACAGCTACACCAGATGAACCAGAATTATCTGTATAATATCTTACACTTCCTTTTCAGAAGGCCCATGGGTTATATGCAAATAACCCATAAGTGAGGATGTGCAATAGTGGGAACACTTCACAATGCCAAAATCCTGAAAGATCAAATTTCATATGGCCAAGACCATATGACTGAACTTTTGGAATCCCGGCATTGTGAACAGAGATCTGTATACAGAGCGGAATGGAAGATTTCCCTTTTCCTCACTGTAGTGCAATCTCAGAGTTGGAATATTTAAGTAGTGGGGGTGTGGAGGTGCAGGGGGGCTTGCCCCCCTGCAGAAACATTTAAATTGTTGTTTTTTTTTCTTTTTTGGATTTGTTTCAGAATTTCGATATTCTGAAACATCGATCATATGGTCTCGATCATATGAAATTTGATATTTTGGAATTTCAAGATTCTGAAGTGAATCCGCAGTAGTACACAGCTAGTTATTTCTCAGCTGTCCTTCCCTCACAAAGTCTTTATTTATTTATTTATTAGCAGAAATTACCCTACAAGTTGATTGTTTAAAGGGTATTCTTGCAACTTAGGTGTTGCTGTAGCCAGATTCATGCTGTGGTTCATTTCTTGTTATCTTGGAGGTGCTTTTTTGAGATTGAAGACTACGGTGCAGAATCAAGTTGTTGAGAGAAGCGTGATGTCAGGAAAACAATGGCAGAAATGGCATGACTGCTATAGCGGGTGTTAAAAGCCAGCATTAAAGCCCTCATGACCATGGCCCAGACAATACCTAAAGACATCCAGCATATCAAAAATGTTTCTGTTATTACAATCAGCAGTTAGTTTCTGAATTCACCAGCAACAGTAACTGCACACTCATTAGAATGAAAGGAGGCACAAACTTTTTGTTATCATCTTGAGAACAAGGTGGATGCAATCCAGGGCCAGTAGGAACAGTTTATGATTAAATTGTATGCTAGAGGGCTTGAAGGGTGATAATCCTGTGACTTTTATTACTTCTGTTTTGAAACAGATTCTGGGAAACAATAATCTCTTAATTATTTTTTTTTAATAATCCTTCAATTTTTAAGCTGGCATATAGGATCACAGCTAAGATTTATAGATTTATAACCCTAATGTTTCTGGGCAATTCATTTTGCATTGTTTAGATTTCAATGATAGGGAAAGGATTTTACAAAAAAAAAAAAAAAAAAAAAAAAAAAGAAAAGAATCTGGGGGATACATTATTACTGGGGGTAACAAAGAAAACTTTTGGTCCATTACTTAAGAAGTGTAGGGAGCAAGGTCTTCAGATGCAACTGCAGTTTCCATTATCCTTATGGATTAAAATCTGGAATAGACACACATTTCTCACTAACCAGCTGAAGCAGAAGTGGCCTTGGATAGTTTTTTTTTTTTTTTTTTTTTTTGGGAAAAGGAATTTAAGACAGAGGACCAGTGATCTCTAAGGCTAGTTATAAGGTAATGGTTATGTCTGGAAATAAGAAAAGGGATAGAACCTCAGTTTCATCTATCACCAAATCTTCCCGCAGTAAAAAGGATGTGGTGTTGTAAGACACTGAAAGTAACAACCTTTAAAAGGAAATGAGGGGTCCTATTTACCATCATCTACTTTATGAATTGTTATACTCCCTTAGAGGAGATGGAAAAGGAGTTAACTGGTTTTCCACTCCAGACCTTATGAATGAAGAAATCTCCTGGATTGTACAAGGCAGATCTGCATCATCTCCTGTGCAGGTTTCAAAGTAATTTCAGTTGATGCAAATTCCTTGTCTGCTCAGGGGATGTTTGCTTCTCAGGAGATTTAAGATAGTCTAAAAAAATTGTTGTGCAACTCATTCTATTGTGTTTGCATGTTGGAATGTCAGATGTTTGGGGTTTCCATACAAAATGAAAGCTGTGCTTGAAAAACAAAATCTTTGCAAGCAAATGTAAATTTTTTTGTGAGAAACTAAGATTAAATGTCAAGGTGAAGGGAGTCTTTTCCATTTATGGACTGACTGTTGGAACA
Organism: Protopterus annectens; assembly: GCF_019279795.1. Classification (NCBI taxonomy): domain Eukaryota; kingdom Metazoa; phylum Chordata; order Ceratodontiformes; family Protopteridae; genus Protopterus; species Protopterus annectens. Next base: position 562,011,586 of record NC_056726.1, on the reverse strand, counting down.
GTTGTAGTTCTTCTAAAAGAGAGATGGTGATAATGGTTTCTAAGTAATTAGACTGGCAAGTTGAATCAGAATTTAGGGATCATGTGGGAAGGTGGATGATTCCAAGAGTAAAGACTTTGGATGTCTCACTAATAATGGGTAATTTTTATGGCTCTAATGAGAACCACAACAGCTTTTTGAAAGAATTTTGGGAAATAGTGTCCAGAATACAGAATCCACTAACCAAAGTGATAGTGAGTGGGAATTTTAATGTTGTTCCTTATCCTTCACTAGACAGACTCTTGTTCAGGAAAATTAGGCTCTCCAAATTCTTGAATTGCTTATGTCAATTTATTTCAGAATAGGATTTGATTGTTCATATGTAGGAGCATCTGGCGGTATTGCTAGTAGTACTGATTTTTGGCACCTGGATAGTATTATTTTGGGTAACATCATGCAAGTTATACATTGTTCTAATGCAGTTTCTGAACGCAATTTGGTGTTTTGATCCTTTAGTGCTTAAGGATAATAAATGGGCCAAAATCTTTGAGGAGTAGCTTTCAGAGTATTAGGAAAGTCTTTTGGGTAAGGCAAATCATCTACATACTGTACTAGAGTAGAATCACATGGAAATTCAATCTTGACTAATTGTTTTTTCATTTTCCTGGAGAAAAGAGTAGTTGATTCAACATACCCTTGCTGTAATCTAGTCCTCCAACTGTACTGTTGTCCTCTATATAAATGCAAACAGATACTGGCTATCTGGGTGTATAGGAATAGAAAAGAAGGCAGAAGAAAATATCTATCACAGAGAAGTTGGTGGTTGATGGGACAGAACTTAGTATTGTTTTAGAGGAAAGAGGGAGATTTTCAACATTTGCTGAAGTAATGATAGACCTGGTTGCTCCTATGTTGACAAGAAAAGTAAGATATGTTGACAAAAAGGCCTTCTTGGTCAACTGGTACCAAGGGAAATAGCTGTGATTCTTGTTCATGGCTGTCCTAATGTGTTTACTGCCATGCTGGTGGCTGCTAAGCTTGAACTCCAAATGGGAGGATACCTTTCTGCTTGCTCTGGCATTTGGACATTTGTCAGATTTGCTTGTTGTAGAGAAAGTGGACATTCATTTTGCCAAAGTCCAGGCTGACCACAATTAAACAATGGGCTTAACCCAGTTCACCTTGTGGTGATTGTGGTGACATACAGGGATAGTAATTTTGTTGATACTATCCTGGGGCTTGTGTTTGGAAAAACCTAAATGTGCCTCATCATCCTTGATTCCTTTGTCATCTTCCACATCCTTGTGAGTGGATATCGAACTGTTGAAGATTAGCATCTGCTAATTTTTTCTTCTGCTCTTTTTCTTCTCTGAGTATATCTGCTACATATTGTGCTTGGTTTTCAGTTTCATGAATGCCTAAACTTGGCCAGTTTAAGCAAACATTTTTAATTTGTTTTTGAATTGGAGGTAGTAGGTCTTCTACAAAAGCAGCCAATAGCCTGCTGGCTAGTACTCCTTTAGAAGGTTCTGGATGTCCAGAAAAGGTTTAAAACTCATCTATCATGCATTGCAAATATGCATAAATAGATTAATTTTCTTTCTGTGCAATGTTTTTAATTCTTCCACAATTAGATGTTGGGAGCATGCTGTAGTAATAGCTTTCAATAAGTTATTTATAGCAGCAAGAAATCCATTGTATGTGTGCTTTGAAATGTTGTCACCTATATTGGAATTTTCCCATATTCTTCTCAAAATGTGAGGGGGTGTTGAGGCTTTCAGAACTGCTCTCAGATTTTCAATAGTTGGATTTTGTAACAATACATGTCCTTCTCTTATCATGGCATATTTAGCAGAATGCTTTTGAACTGGGGGGGGGGGGTTACAATGGTTTGGAAATCCACTGCAGTTCATGGGCGTACTACACTTATAGTTGGTTTGGCCTCACTATGCTGAGCAGCTGCAGGATTAGGTATCCTTCTTAAAGGGTGCATTTGTGTATTTGGTATGTCAATATTAGTGGACAAATTAGATTCTGTTTCTGGGTCTATATTTTGTTTAGAAGATAGATTCCATGATATTCTTCTCCATCAATAACTACTGGAAACTGTGTAACCAGTTGTTTGATCTCCTTTAGGGTATTAGCTTTTATTTATTTATTTTATTTTTATTTAACATTTGTTTACCGGGAAAGTCCGACTTGGAACGAAGCTAATTTTCAGTGGAGGCCCGGGGAGAAACGTTCCCGATGTATGTCTTTGTAAGTTTTTGGTGTAGCTCTTTCATTAGCAAATCATTTTAGTTTTCCTGCATGCTTTGTGCTAGCTCCCTGTTCATGTTTGTAATATCTCTTTTTCCTTCATTGGTTATTCTTATTAACATTTGATCTGAGAGTATCATGTTGGATGTTGGTTATCATTGTTGTCTAAGCCTAGTATTATAAACTGATCCATGTGGATGACCAGAAGTACTGGTAGTAACTCATGCTGTGTCTGGGGAAATAGTAGGAGTTTTGGCAAGGTGCACTTCCATCTGCCCTCTTGGAGAGGTTAATTATCAGCTTCATAAGCAGGTTGATTATAAGGCAGAGGAGGGGTAGAAGGGATCAGAAGCCTGTCATTTGAAGATTCTGGCAGCATAACTGCTACTTTTTCTAATTGTCTTTAAACATACATACCCCATGAATGAGAGTTTTCATTTGCACATTTCTGTAATTAATTTATTGTTCAGTTAGCTACCAGCAATTGTGATTTAAGTGTAGCTGAATTGCATTTAAGCTTCTGATTACAGATTCTTTTTCCTTATTTTTTGTTTTTTCATGACATCAATTAAAAGCTGACCAACAAGAGACTTGAACTTTATTTCTTTTCTCTTTCAGTTTATTTTGAAGATTTTCTAAAATGTTTTTATCAAAAGCCTGTTTTCCCCTTTTTTCCATAAATTGTAAAGTGCTATCACTTTTAGTGAGCTCAGACCATTTTATCTGTCTGTCTGTACCATACTTATTAAAAATATGCCTGCCTGGAATCTCATACTCCAGATCTTTTAAAACACCTGCACTGGCATACATGATTTTATTTTTTATTTTATTTATTTAACATTTGCTGACCAGGAAAGTCTGACTAGGTTCCACAGAGCCTGTTTTCAGCAGAGACCCGGGGAGAAATGCATGTCTTTGGAATGTGGGAGGAAACCGGAGTACTCGGAGGAAACCCACGCGAACACAGGGAGAACATGCAAACTCCACACAGAAGGCACCCCAGCCGAGAATTGAACCAGAGAACCTCTTGCTGTGAGGCGACAACGTTAACCGCTGCACCACTGTGCCACCCATGATAAATCCCCACTCTCATACCAAAGTGATAGATAAGTGGCTATGATTATCAACTCACTCTCAGACTAATAAAGAATCCTCTCTGTTCCTTTATTCTTTTTGTTTTGATTAGAACCCGCTCTCATACATGAGAAGGATATTCTGTCCTTATGACAAGGATACTCTGTCCTCATACTTTCATGAATAAAACCCAAACTCATACAATCAAAGAAACTTGCATTGTTAGCTTACTGATTAATTATTTCTTCATACAGTTTCCCCACTCTTACACAATTTCCCCACTCACATACAATTATATGTAATGTAGAGCTTGTTAGTTAAGCTTACCTTTAGAGACTCCAAACTCTGTTAAAGGTGAGAGAAACAAAATTATGTACTGGCACAACAGAAACTTGCCTGACAGAAAAACTATCACAGTGGGCCCAGTGGTAATTGCCTTGGCAGCAGTACACAAACATCTTGAAAAATCTGTAACCTCACAGCACCACACTGTTATGTTACAAAATAACTTTCACACAACATTATGCAGCAGACAATAATAATCACATGTATTAGAAAAAATACACAAATGTGGGAGACTAAGAAATCAAGGTTCTAAAACCATAACAATCCTGAATCATTTATACAATTTTAAGTAAAATATAACATTATTATAACAACCACAATATAGCCACTGATCAACTAAAATAAATACTACAGCATTAAATTTTCAAACTATGGTCTCCTGTCTCTCTATATGTACTTTTCCATATTAGGCAAAGTTCTGAATTCCGGAAAATAACATTCTATACATGCCATGTTGGCACTTCCATGTTGGCAGGAAATACATGATTAGAAGCAGACTAAAACAATCAGGAATCCATCTTGAAATGAAAATGTATTTGAAACACAAACACTAACATTTCTCATTCATTTTACACTTCGCAGATTTACTTCCACTAAACTGCTAGAAAAATGAATTAATGAAAGACAAAAGGAAATATCTGTTGTGAGGCTTAGGGTGTCTGATTGGGGTGGTCATGCATAACTTGCTTAAAATTAATAAGATAATGGCCACCCATCTGCAGGGGCTGTGCCAGTTCAAGATGAGGTATAGTGTGGGAGATGTTACACTTTTTGGTCACACTGTAGTCTTTACAAGGATTCAAGCAAAGATAGAGAGACTCTCAGGCAATCATTTTTTTTAAGGGGGGATTCATAAAACCATCAGTGCTGTTAGTCTGGGGAAAGCACACAGACCAGATAGCCTTACTCCTGAATTTTGTAAAAGATTCAAATTATTCCGAATAACATGTTGATACTGTGTCACTCCTATTGCAGACCTTAACATCTGTGAGCTGTTTTATACTCTACACATCCTCTAACCTGATGCTATATTCCTTTAACCACACAGAACAACAACATAACACTTTAGGTTAGCAGAATTGATACATTTTCTTCATGCTGTATGTTACTGGGACCAGCTGTCACAGTAACATAGAATATATAGAAAAATGCTGTATTTTACTGAGACCAGCTGTCACAGAATAGCAATTGTTAAACAATGAAGACTGCAATGCTGCATGCTGCTTTGCCATGACCATTTTTTTTCACAAGCAAATTAGGATAATAGAATCAATGGAGCCCCTGTACAATGTATCAAGTAATAGTACTAGTCCGAGAATCAGGATCATAATGCTGTACATTCTCCCTCACTCACTTTCTTATTCACTGCATTTGACTGTAAGAGTGATCCTATGGACAGCCACAGCTACCCAAAGCGTTTTCAAGGTAAATGGAGAAACACAAGTGGTTGCTAGGGCTTTCTTTCACATCACACAATGCATTGCAAGGCTATAGTTATTTTTTTCACAACTGCATTTGCACTAAAGAATTAATACACCTTTCATATTCTAAGCTTTTCTGTGGTACGGTAATATCCATATGCTGAAATGTACCAAATGATAGCTATAACCACATAGAATGAAGTGAAATATTCTTCCTGCCTACTTCTGACAGTGAGGTATCAGATAATAACACATCTTAAAGAGTCAGCACCATAATACTGTATGATGCTTCCCAGTGATCATCTTTTTCAGAAGTTATTACGGTGAGTAAATTAATAAACTCTCTGGATAACACGTTGATATGTGTGCAGGTGATTCAGCACAGCCTCAATATTTTAAACTGCTCTATGCATGACAGAACTACACAACTACTCATCTGCAGGCTGTATTAAGTCAGTCTTACACGGAGTAAAACTTACAATTCTATATTGCTTCAGCCACGTGGAGTAGTTTATTGCAACTTTGTCTTATTAGTTTGGCAATCAAGGCCATGTTACTGCATGTTGCTTCCAGCTTCTGTGTATATGCTTAGTGCTATAAATCACTAAAACTACTTGTCTGGTCTTGAAAGAGTAAAAAGGGATTGCTCAGTCCCTTTGACGGCTGTTTTGATGACTCTTGATTTTTACCCATTTTGGGCAAATGTGGATTTGGCATATATAAGTTTGAGGATGGGGGGTTCTCTCCCATGAGGAAGTGTTTCTTTTTTCCTAAAACATTTTTATTTTGTTTTCATTATAAACATATGCAAATGTACATATAACAAATACAATAAAACAATAACAAAACTATTTACAATATTTACATTCATCCATGATAAACAATCATTTTATCCATGAGAAGTTATCAGTATTTGTTCAAAAGGATTTCCAATTTCTGCTATGCTAGTTTTTATGAGTAATATTATGAGTTATTTAACAAATGGTTTGCAGTTGTTTTTTGCAAACAACTTTTGCTAAATTAATAAATTCTTTAAACATCAAATCTTATTTACTTTTCCAGTTCAAAGTAATAACTTTTCTGGCAATTGCAAGAATTGACCAGAGTAACTGAATCTGAGATTTAGGTATTACAGTAGGTATAGGAACATTAAATAGGATTAGTGAGTTAGAAATATGACAGTTATCAGACCATAAAGCATTTACAATATATCTGGAGTCTTTCCAGTATTGAACAACATTTCTACATTCAATGAACATGTTAACCCAGTTGGACTCTAGTAATTCATCACATTTCCAACATTTACTTTCACTGTTTTTGAGTATAAGATTTATTTTATGTGGAGTATAGAAACTGCTATTCATAAATTTCCATGTATACAATCTCCAATATAATGAAGAAGAGGTACCACAAGGAGATTTCAATAACAGTTTTTTTGGATTCATCAGATATTTGTTCTCCATTAATCTTTACATAGTACTTCCAAAAATCTGAGTCAGACTTTAGAGTGTCTTCTTTTAGTATCTTATAGATAGGTGAGATACTTAATTTTTGATCATCTGTCTTTTCAAGACACCTAATAAAAATCTGAATCAAACTAGATATAGAGCCAGTCTCTAGGTTAATTGATACTCTCATTTTGTTTTCTATAAACTGCTGTAATGAGTGTATAAACAACTAACTGTCTTGCCTATTATCAAAACTACATAGACGAGAGTTTAGTGGTTTAATACTCTTATTTTCAATAAACTGATGCCAGTTATTTTCCTTTAATTTTTGCATCGCATTGATGTTGAAATAATCTAGGCAATCAGAGGAGTATGCTGTAGGGAATATAAGAAATAGGAATTGTTTAATGTTGTAATTACAATCAATTATATTTTTTTAAGTTATTAAATATTTGATTAATGTCATAAGAAAAATGATCAAACTTCTTATTAAATAAACAAAATTCATGTAAAAGCCAATGAACTCTACTTATTCTGTATTGGTCCTTAAATTGATTTTCTATAGTTCTGACATCAGTTATATGAATCTCATGTATTATTTTCCAGCCAGATATATAGGTAGGTGAGATCCAATGTAATATTATATTAATTATAACTGATCTGGAATAAAGATCTAAGCTAGGGAATGCTATACCATTACTGTTCCAAGCTCTAATATGTCATTTATATGCAATCCTAGGTTTTAAGGGGAACCATTAAAATTTAAGTAGCATGGAATCTATTTTTTTAAATAAGTTTTTGGGAGGGGGTAGTATCAATGACTGTATATAAAACACATTTTTAGATAAAATTATCATTTTAATTAAAGAGAGCCTATCTTACCTTGTGAAGAACATTTTATTCCATCTTTTGATTAGTTCACTAATGGTGGTTATTAAATTATTGTAGTTTAGTTTAACAGACTCTCTCCATATACTCTTTATACTGACACCCAAATATTCTAATACATCATTCTCCCAATTAAATAGGCTAGTCTCTCTTTTGTTTTTGTTGATCTTTTTGTTAATTAGTCATGTTTTGGATTTATTATGATTAAATTTAAGCCATGAAATTCTTTCAAACTTGCTTAAGGTATTTATAACATCATGCAAAGAACCATCAATATCACCCAACATTATCAACATATCATCAGCAAATAACTGTATCTTAGGACAATAGTCCTTATTAATTTGAAAACCTTTTATATTTTGCTTGTTTCTGATATATGTAGCAAAAGGTTCCATTGAAAGAGCAAACAATAATGGTGACAAAGAACAACCTTGTCTAGTTCCCTTGAGGATTTCTAGTGGTGAGGATAGACATGATCCAATTTTCACATAAGCTTGAGCCCCACTATATATTTTCATTAATAAGTTGACAAAATTGGAAGAGAATTCAAAACCAATCAGAATTCTTTGTAGATAAGACCAACTAATAGAATCAGAAGCCTTTCTATGTCTAGGCTGATAATAGTTAGTTGTTTTTGTATTTGTATTTGCATGCTATGTCTATTAATGATAGTAATGTAATAGTGTTATCTTGCACTTTTCTATGAAGAATGAACCCTGTCTGATCATTATGCATTAGATTAGGTAATATTTTCTTTATCCTATTAGCTAATATTGTCATGAAAATTTTATAATCAGTGTTTAGTAATGAAATTGGCCTATATGAATCACAAGATTTGGGGTCCTTACCTTATTTTACAATGGGGGAGATAATTGAATATTTCCACGATAGGGGTGTTATACATTTTTGCTTAACCATACCCCGGGATTCAGCAAGCTGTGCATGGTGTGCAGGAATAGTGCAAGAACTGCTGCACGCAATATGGCCAACGGACGATCCAGAAACGAGCTCCCAGGATGTGCACGAGCGCTCTTAGACTATTCCTGCATGGACACAGCTCTTGTATGATAATTACCCCATTTGCAGGTGAAAACCATGCAAATGAGGTGAATTAGCAATCCAGGAAGCAGGCAGGCATCTGTGCAGGAATAGTGTAACCTACAGAAATGTATTCGGCTACTAACCAAATACATTTCTGCAAATTACAAAACGGAGGCATGACAACTCCAAAGAAAGCATGTATTCAATGTAGTAGGCATGCCAATGGTCAAATATATGGCCATTGGCATGGGAAATAGTTGCAAAATTATAAAAAATAACTTTTTTTTTTGGGCCGATATCGGACATTTAAGCGCAGGGCAGCGTTGCACAAGCGGGATCAGCCCAAAAATAAAAAAAACAAGTTAGAAATAAGCTTTTAAACCAAAATCAGCATTCTGGCATAATAGTCAATGGCATGCATAAGACAACAATACAAGGTTTCATCTGCATCACACTGTCGCAGTCATCTGTATCTGTGAGGTTGGTACTAAGAGAGGGGTACTACACTCCATGCAGCACAGGTGGCATCATTAAACATTATTTGCTTTATTAAAGCATATCTTTTTGTAAACTAAAAACAATAAATAAATGTTCCTATGCCTCAACCATTTTGCACCATGGGAACAAAACATTTTTAAAACCATGTTAGTAATTTTTTTTTTGTAATAAAAGTAAACCCACATAACCAAAACAATAACATACTTACATCTGTGATACACAAAAGTAACATTTAATAAACACAAATTCCAAGTTATCTATTATGTAACACAGACCCCTGGATTCAGCAAGCTCAGCACGGAGTGCAGGAATAGTGCAAGAGCTGCTGCACACAATATGGTTGACGAGCAATCCAGGAAAGAGCTCCTGGGACATGGACAAGCGCTCCTACACTAGTCCTGCACGGACACCACTGCTATATGCTAATTACCTAATTTGCTAATGAAAACAATGCAAATGAGGTGAATTAGTGATCCAGGAAGCAGGCAGGCGTCTGTGCAGGAACAGTGTAACCTGCAGAAATGTATTCGGTTACTAACTGAATACATTTCTGCAAATTACAAAACGGAGGCATGACAGCTTGAAAGAAAGCATGTATGCAATGTAGTAGGCATGCCAATGGCCAAATATATGGCCATTGTCATGAAAAATAGTTGCAATTTTATAAAAAAAACCAAGTTTTTTTTGGGCTTATCTCGGCCGTTAAAGCTTAGGCCTTAGGTCTGCAAACGGGATCTGCCTGAAAAAAATAAAAAAAAGTTGGAAATAAGCTTTTAAACCCAAATCAGCATTTTGCAATAATAGTCAATGGCATGCATAACACAATACCAGGGAATAGTGGTTACTAAGGGGGAAGGCTGAGTGTCAGTTTTGTAACAATGCATTAGCAGTCAGTTTTATGCAAATGAGGGGATTGATACTGAATCACAGATTTGCCCTCAGTGTTAGATTGCACCCAACCATGTAGGTGCAGCAACACCATGGTATAAGCATAAGAGGTAGAGTATCATGCATGCTGTAAGCTTATTGGAGCTCTGTGGCCCATGTTTACCCTTAGCTAAGCACAGCTAAAGAAGGTGTGTGTGTGTCTGAGGCTGCCTAGCAGTGTTTACATTGCCTAAATGGGTGTGTGTGTGTGTGCTGTGTACCAGGTTTTAAACAAAAAAAAAAAAAAAACAGGAAATAGCAGCACTGTTCACATCTGAGCACTGGGTATGCACGGCATGCATCTGGGCTTAAACAGGAAGGCAATGGGAAGGGAAAACAGCAGTAGGAAGGCAATCAAGGAGAACTAGCATATCTGGCAGGTACAATTTATCAGAATCAGCCAATTACATAGGCAGCAGCCCAGCCCAGCACACTACTGTAAACTATGCAAACAACTTTCACTCTGTTTTTTCCTACAAGCTCTACACCACCTGTGTACAAAGGCGGGGACATTTTACCTGACAAAACTAATAAAATGATAGGGGATGCTGTTATTCTCATACATCAATATGTGGAAGAGGCTGAGGATGGTGAGGATGAGAATGCTGATGATCAACCCACAGTGAGGAGAAGGAGAAGAGTGTACAGACCCAGGGTAACCTACCAGGGGCTACATGTGTTGCAGATAGTGAGGCGATATAGGGTGGACAGGGACATCCTACAGCAAATTGTTGAGGTCTGCCAGCCATGCCTCACACACAGAACCAAAAGAGGGGAACCCATCTTAGTGGATACCAAGGTATGTGTAGGCTTAAGAATACTAGCCACAGGTACCTTCCAAAGGCCAACTGGGGATATCATGGGGATCTCACAGACATCAGCATCCAGGGTACTCCACCAGTTCCTGGATGCCATGTCAGCACATGCCAGTGAGCACATATATTTCCTCAGCACCTGTGAGGTGTTGACCAGCAATAAGTCTCTTCCACCAAATAGCAGAATACCCTGAGGTAGTGGGTGCTATAGACTGCATGCATATACCCATCAAAGCACCACCTGGCAAGCGGGGTAGGGTCTACATAAACCACAAGGACTTCTGCTCCATCAACTCCCAGGTCATGTGCGATGCCCAGGGCATTATAATGAATGTATGTGCTAGCAGCCCTGGAAGCTATCACGACTCCCACATCTGGCATATGACACAGCTGTACTAGAGATTTGCCAGTGGGGACATCCCATATGGCCACCTAGTGGGGGATGCTGGTGACACACTGGAGCCGTGGCTGATGACAACCATCAGAAATGCGCAAACACCCGGACAAGAACTCCATAATGAGGCATATGCACAAACCAGAATCATAATAGAGCATGTGTTTGGGATGCTCAAGTCACGGTTCCGGTGCCTAGACATATCCGGTGGAGCCTTGCAGTACTCTCCAGCTACATGTGCACACATTTTCAATGTATGTGCCATGCTACACAAAATGATCCTGCAGAAACAGCTGCAGCAGGAACAGCATGGGGCTGGACCACAAAGTTCCCCACCATTGCCAAAGCCAGCATAGGCACAGAGTGACTTGGAGAAGGAACAACCTGAGCCTGCCCATGTAGGCAGAAGGAGGCATGCTCAGTATGCCCAGGCTTTGGCAAAGAGGCAACGTATAGCACATACACTGACACTTTAGGAATCCAGAGAATGACACCTCTCTCTGACTCACACATACAGTAAAAGGGATGCCAGACATGACACTACCTGTGCTTTACCATGTATAGGGGGTGTACTATGTGCATCTGACATACTCAGCCCTCCAGCACCATCCTCAATACTGACACAGCCAGTAGGTAAGTCACTCTGCCTATCAATTGCTGAATGGAGTAGTATGTTCTGCTAGCTGTATCTATGGTATGGATGTGAGCATGCAAGGGAATCGGGTGGCTGAATTGGATGGCAGCAGATAGAAGACACCTATATGGGCAGCATGAAATCCATAACAAATACTGGTGTCAACAAAGTAGACAGTACTAGACAAGGTGACAAATCCCACTGCAGTACATGTGGTGGCCCAAATATCTGTCCATAGGACACACACATGCATGTCAGTGAGGCTCACATACCCAACAACAACCTCAGCCAGCAGGACAGGTGCAGATGACCACAAAGAAAGGCTGTGCTAAGGCCTCCAATTGATGGTAATGAAGAAGAGCCCCCCTCCAGACCTACACAGACACACTACAACAGGTCAGGCAGTTGCATGTTAGTTCTGAAGGTTAAGAAGTCTGAAACTGAAATGTAGGTCAATAAAACCTAAGAGCTGTACTCTACTGATATACCTCTAGTCTGCATGATCGGTCAGAATACAAAACAAAATGGAAGCCAACAGAGTACCTGAAATACCAGTACAGTCATAGCAAATGTTTACAGTTGTCAGGTGTGCCCCCCCCCCAATCCTATGTAGAAATGCAGTAACATGTACGTGTGGGTTTAATAACAGTGGAGCACAGATTACCTGAGCTGGCCCAATTTACAGGATAGATTGCTGCATGTGTATAATATGCAGGGCTCTGTGTGTTAGGTTGTTGTGTGTTTTATATTGTGTGGAAGTGGTAAGTATGTAGGCATGGAGTGTTGTGTCCCAGTGGCCTATGGCCAGTACTGTCGATGCCAGGGCCATGTTCTGACAACTGCAGTGCCAACCACAATGCATCCCAGCAAGACCCAATTCAGCAGTCATACATACTCATTGTTCAGATGTCAATATCTGTCACCATCTGAAAGATGGACATGCCATGAATGTGGGCCCAGACATACACACAGTACACAGGTGAAAGTACCCTAGACAGAGTACATAAAATTTAACTGTCAAATGCACACACCTTTAAAATTGTACATACAGGTTAGCAGCACATTAGTTGTCTTTGTAGTATGGAATACTGATGTAGTCTGGCCAATCACTGGCAGACCACAAAAGGCACAGTTATGAAGTAATGAGAGACTGCCTATGTCCCTGCACAAGGCAGCATAAGGTGAATGTTCCAGGTATATCTGTGAGTCAGCTGCAAGAAGCTTTCATATCACACATGCACTCAGCTCACCCCACCATCAGACACAGGTTTATCACAGGTCATATCCCTGCTGTTGGGAATGAGTACAGAATGACCCACACTTCTGTATGAGAATATCCACAGAAAGCAGCATGCTGAAGAGGTGTCCCATGCAGGTGTATGTAAGCAGCACCCTGCCAGCATCCAGAACAATGGGTTAATATGGACTGGAACTATTGCCATTAACACCTCACACACTTACCCTATTGCCCCAGGGGAATCCAGTGGCTTGCAGCCTGGGACTGTAGGAGTGACAGAATGCATTGCCCTGCTACAGATGGCATGCATCACTACCAAATGCCCTACAGTCCTCTGTAAAAAACCTGTGCCTCACCAGTACTGTCATTGTATGTTATCTCATGTGGTCCCAACTAACAACATAACACAGTCCACTGAACACAAATGCAAGGCCATGTTGACAAATCCCAGTAGCATGCCCACCATGTCCTACTGCATGAACTTTGGACCAACCCCTAAATAACACTGGGATGAATGGACAACTAAAGGGATACTTCTCAGATATCACTCGCATAATGTTAGGAAGAGGATAGAATAACAGAGTGGGGGGTGTAGAAGCATGGACATCATGGAGTGTGTGAAGTCTGAAACTCTGATGTGTGCCCATATTACCCCTGCCTGCAAACCCAGTAATGGGTAGCTACAAACCTGCTTGTAAACCACAATGTGAAGGGGAATTGACCAGATATATGAGCCCTGCCTCTGAGTAACCTGGGTGAATCTGTACAGCTGAGAGGTATGGCCACAGCAGGATATGTTCATTCTGTTACGTCACTAGATGTATAAGCAGGGGATCCTCAGCCACCACAGTACCAAGGTGCTGAACCATTTACACAGACCCATCAGCAAGTGTCTGTACCTACCCCTCCAGAATGGCATGAGTGTGCAAGAATATGTAGGCTGCAGACCACAATACTGAACACAGCTTCATTCATCTTCTATTTCACAGGAAATAAATGTGAGCAAATAAGTATATCTGTCAGTAGTTGATGACATAATACATCACAGTGTAAAACAGTACATATGTCTGAATATCTCTGCTAACACCAACCGTGTAACACAAGCAGCACAGACAGCAATAGTTACAGTATCCCATTATCTGTTGCCCATTGTGACTCCATATAGTAAACCTATATACAGATATCCTGCAGAAACAGGTTGCTAGCTGTAAGTGTGGAACACAAAATCCTACACTAGAGTACAACCTACCTGGAATGGATTCACACACTCAATACAGAAGGTCACACTGGGCATGCTCTAGCACTTAGTCAAATGAAGCCCATGTCTGACAACAATAGTGGACTATACATATCTGTCGGTTGCAGATGTCTCTGCACACACACTACATTGCACACCATTCATGCTTTGCACACACATTGGATAGGAATACTCACACATATCCAAGGCCAACACACTATAGTAGGTCAAACATACACACACACAGATGTGGGGAAGAGAGAGGCAGACAATGACAAAGAGATTGCCATCATGAGGCCTGTCCCACCCACCACACATCCAATTGGTCAATATCACATGATGTGCCAATGTCAATCACTGTAGACATTTGCTTTTGGTAGCCCTCAACCCTATAGTGTCTGTGGTGCTTTTGATAACTGTGTAACATGATAGTTTGTTTGTGTCTTTCGGCTTTTCCCGGTTAGGGGTCGCCACAGCGGAACTCCGGTCCGCTAATGATTGGCAGTTGATTTTTACGTACCGACTTGCCAGGCCTGACTCACAACCTTCAATGAAGGTATGCCCATTCACGCATGTCTCCACGCAGAAGACGCTCTAGCTGAGAATCGAACCGGACAGCATCTTACTGTGAGGCGACAACACTACCACAGCACCAACTGTGTAACATGATAGTACAAATCAGTATTCATCTAGCATTTGTATACCCAGTCCTGTCAAATGTAAAGTTGTGTGTGAGTGAGTGTGTGTATTTCCAGAGGAATGGTTTATGGCTCATTCACACACACTGCACTTCCCATTGCCCATGTAAGCACTCATGCTGATATCAGTCACCTTTAAATAACCCTCTGGCCAATTCTCAGCCCAGTAAGCTCCATGGTGTGTGCGATAACTGCGTAATGCTATAGTGTAACATCCAAGGTGGGAGTTCTAATCCCAGGTATGGCAACTGTGAAACTGTGTGTGTGTGTGTGTGTGTGTGTGTGTGTGTGTGTGTGTGTGTGTGTGTGTGTGTGTGTGTGTAAGTGTGTGTGGAGAGATTAATGATTTTGAGTCCATTCACAGTCACTACACCTCCCATTGCCCTACTTTAGCAAGCCTGCTGATGTCAGTCACCTTGAAATACCCCTTTGGACAAGGGCCAGCCCTATAAACTCAGTGGCGTGTGCGATAACTGTGTAATGCTATAATTTAACATACTAATTAGGTGTGTGTATGTGTGTGTGTGTGTGTGTGTGTGTGTGTGTGTGTGTGTGTGTGTGTGTGTGTGTGTGTGTGTGTGTGTGTGTGTCATCAGTATCCTGTGTGGAAGTTGCTGTGATTGTGTAATAACAGGATGCATTGTGAGGTGGGTTTTGCTAACTTATTATGTTGAGGACCTAGTATATGTCATAATGTCCACTTTATAAGGACAACAGATGTTAAACACCAGAGTTGCTGGTGTAGACAATCCATATCCCTACATGTGACATTATGGATTGATGAACAATATAGGCAACCCTTTTATTACTCAGCGAACACTCTCCACCCACGTCTCATACACAAACACACTTGGCTAGGCAACAGCCACTATATTGGTAGTTCCCTGCATATTGCCTCACAGATAGTAACCATGGTGTGATTGCAGTGGACTACATGCCTGTTGACCACAACAGTGCCACTGACATCAGAAGGTACTGTGATGTGTTGCATCTCCTGGCTTTGTGTTATCCAGCAAGTAAAAGGACATGGCACCCTGTTCTATCCCTACAGGTGGCAAATAAATGCTTACAGTGGTCCTTTTGCTATGTTCCCCACTGGATGCCTGCAACAACTGTAGAGTCTGCAAATGTAACCCACAAAGGGAATACCATACCTTATGCACATTCCCTGTATGGACAGATGCCACTAACTCTACTGAATAATTGTACCATGACGTCAATGTAGGTGAAAGCATGACCTCAGTTCCATAGCCAGGTCTCACCAAATGAGGTCAGGAATGCTACATCAGAAAATAATCTGTCCACACAACATGCCCCAGAGACCTCAAGTACACTTCCACATGTCACAGAACATGCGTGTGGGACATGTGCACAACCCCAGAGACTGTCCATGTTATGGAATATAGATCACATACATGGGAAGCAGTGTATCACTGGCCACCCACAATAGTAACTCAGATGAGTGGATGGTGAATACAATACCCACCTGTGGGGAACACTCCAGGGACTAAACCTCTGAGCCACACTGGAGACCATTGTCATGTGGTCTGATGCCAAGGTATTCCCTTTGTCTAGCCTTGTACAGTCTTCAGGCCCATTCACCTACTACACACCTGTGAAGCAATGAACCTATGTATCTCAGTACTGGCAGGGGTGTGTGTGTGTGTGTGTGTGTGTGTGTGTGTGTGTGTGTGTGTGTGTGTGTGTGTGTGTGTGTGTGTGTGTGTGGAGATTAATGATTATGAAGCCATTCACAATCACTACACCTCCCATTGCCCTACTTTAACATGCCTGCTGATGTCATTCACCTTGAAATAACCCTTTGGCCATATATCAGCTATGTGGTGCTTGTGATAACTGGGTAATACTGTAGCACAGCAAACTAATTAGGTAGGAGTTCTAATCCTGATCCTGCCAACTGTGATAATGTGTGTGTTTTCCTGAGGTAGTGTGTGTGTTTCCCTGAGAGAGTGTGTGTGTGTGTATTTGTTGACAACTGCTTCTGTGGACATTAACATGTTCTACACTTCCCTTATCCCTCCTTTAGCACTGTTGCTGATGTCACTCACCTTCAAAGATACCATTGGACAGCTTTCTAACATGTAAGCTCTGTGGTGTGTGTAATAACTGAGTAACACTGTAATAACAATACATAGTCAGGTATGGGTTTGAAACTCAGTACTGGTAAGTGTGTGTTTGTGTGTGTGTCATCAGTATCTGGTGTGGGTGTGGGGTGATTGTGTAATGATAGAATCCATTGCCGTGTGGGTTTTGCTACATCATTATATTGAGGACCTGTATGTCCCATTGTCCACATTAAGAGGCCAACAGTTTTCAAACACTGTAGAGGTTGTTGTAGACAATCCTCAGCCATAAATGTGTACAGCCATGTGCAATTATTATGTGACAATATGGATTAGTAAACAATATAGGCAACCATTATAATACCCAGATACCACTCTCCACCCACGAATCATACACAAACATGCTTGGCTCTTACTCTCTTACACCCTTCCTTTCTTACTTTGTCTCTGTCTATCTCTTTCTCTCTCTCTCTCTGGTGGATGTGGAAAAGTACATCTGTTTTGCATAGGCAGCAGCTTGAGTTTTGTAAGTAATGCTCATGATCAGCTGATGAACTGTACATGGATTTCAGTCCCCCACTTGCTAATTGCATGTGGAACAGCTGTGGTATCATTCCTATAGTAGACTGCATGGAAACACACTCATATAACTAAGCACTTCATGTGGGTGTTGGCCCTTTTCCTTCACTGTGAGCAGGACTTCAAGTGTCATGTGTGTGTTTGACAAACAGCATCACAGAGGGTGGTTGGAAATACCTCTTACAACATACACTGTGGAGACAGGCCAACAAACAGGAGGGGATATTCCAGACATGGGGACAGAATGTAAGTATTGCTGTTCTACATTTGAAACAATGTTTGTTTAACAGGGTTTGTGTGGATATGGCTGTTCTACATGATTTAAAGTCTGGCATAACAGTGTTATGTGGTCGAGGAAACTCTCACCTGTAGGGCTATCTGCAGACTGGCCAGAGTTTGGAGTCTTACATATGTTGTGTTACTCACACATTTCTTATCTTTAGAAATGCAGCAGCATACTCTGATGATCGCAGTCAGCAAATGGTGACATCCATGTGAGTTACTGACTTCATATCTCTCAGAAGAGATATATCACAACAAACCCTGTTATACCAGGAAATTTCTCAGTTTATCACAGAAATATGTCAATATTGGCCCTGTGTTTGTGCCTTCGCCCCCCACGTCTGTCACACTTTGTCCATATGTCATGCAGTAAGAAGTGCATATGTACATTATTTACTGACATCATATCTGATAACAAGCCAGTGAGATATCAGGCTGCTACACATTTTATGTATAGTAGGCCTTATGTTTGAGGACAAAACCTGGACATTCTGTTGTAGTGTGTACAGTAGTGAGGTCTGTGTACTTATTGTGATTGTTGACAGAGTGTGTGGCCTGTGTACAGACTATGGTAGATATCATTGTTCTTAGTCCTGTTCTATCTGAAGTTGCATGCTGCTTCAGTTTATGCTTCCCTATCAGAGTACATGTTTGTAGGGCCAGACTGACACAAGTCCCATACCACAGCCAGGCATCAGGCTACACTGTGTATTGGCCCAGTATATGTAGGGTTAGTGTATGAGTGGCACATATGAGGATGGTTTTGTTCACACAGTCCATATACTGTAATATTAATTAGGCTTACCATAGTGTGACTGTGACTGTGTTCAGATTGGTTCTGAGTATGCACTTTCATACTGGTGTCTGTTACTCCATGCTGTTACATGCCTGTAGTGCCTGCAATATTTGCAAGTACATGTGTATTCCCCCATAGGAAACTTGGACCAGTGTTTGTGGCAGTCTGCCTGTAGTTTGCACAGTGCTTTGTGACATGCCTAGCAGCTCAGTGTATTTACCTAGTGTGCTATTACGTCCAGATATTTGTCAGATGTACTGTTGCCTGGCCAACATAACTGTTGTATATTTCTGACAAAGCAGTGGGATGTTGTAAAAATGTATGTCACTAACTAGTGGGAAGTATATGGGGTTGGGACCGCTGCTCCTCCAGTTAATATGTGTTAGGACAGAGCAGTGTGTGAATGCATCAACTGTGTGAGCGTATCTATTCCAGTATTTTTGTGATATCCCCATTTATATGGCTGTAAACATCCACTTTGTCAGGCTTGGTCCACACGTCTTGCACTAAGGAGTTCTGTGTACACCTCTGGACTGACCAGATTGTGTCAGACCGTCCATGTTTATTGGTCATATCTTCTGTATTCCACAGGCTCATTACTGTGATTTGTGTGGTACTTCACTATGATGATCTTATGATGTCTGTCAGTACCTGATGGCGTACATGTCAGTATCAAAGTGACTTTCCACACAACATGTCTGTTAACACAACCCCTGTTACTGTAGCAACATTCTACATTTATACCTGCAATACTTACATGACATCCCCTTGCACTAAGAGGTTGTGACTACTGGTGCTGAGGTATGACTCCACTACATGCTATGGGCCTATGTTTTATATATATATAAAATTTAAAATCGCGAACCTACACTACAAATACACCACACACATACACATATACACAATGTCCCCCCAGAATCAAACATACAATCCTACACTATGGACAAACAGGGGGGGGGCAAGCCACCCTGCACCCCCATGAGGGGGGCTGTGCCCCCACCCCCCTACTTATATATACTAACTCCGAGATCCACAGTCACACACGCAAAGGTAATTCACACACACACATTTCATAGCCCCTTGCACACACACATCACAGCTGCAACACACACTAACATACACCAAAGCCCCTAACTAACCCACTTACACATACATACTTACCTGAACT